>NC_090244.1:22958478-23303478 GCF_024489055.1 Chanodichthys erythropterus
CTTCGATCTTTCTGCTCTCCCTCAGTCTCCATTCCCTCCAGCGCACCAATGTTTTTTTTATTTCTCTAAATCTGTGATTTGGTCTCCTTCCATGGCCCATGCCCTCCCTCCAATTACTGCCACCTACAAGCAATGCCCACCTGAACTGATTTCTTTTGTTTGACATGAAGGCTGCCATTTTAGAAGGTGAGGGGAGTTGTTTGCCAGATCTTGTTTAACACAATCCCTGTTTATGTTGACATGTTTAACTAAAGCAGAATGATTTAGTGTTTGAAATTGGATGTTTCCTGTACTTCCGAGTTTATATCATAAGTCAAAGAGTTTGAGCATGTATGATGTAGGAAAAATAAAAAGATATTTTAAAAGTTCTACCTACCAGTATATTTTGAGATGCAAAAAGGTTCACTTTCTCCTAAGTTATCTGCAGTAACAGCAGTGACACAAAATGTGTAATTGACTCCAGCAGTAAGATCAGTGATGTGATGGGAAGTGTTAGTAATTTCTGATGCATTTCCAAATGTTTTATCACCAGTCCAAAGAAGTTTAAAGAAAGATCTATTTCCAACTGGTTCTTGCCATGTCAGAATCACAGATGATGTTGTGATATTGGTTACTGTGAGATTCCTGATCATATTTGGTACTGTGTGGGGGAGAGAAAAGTAAGTGTATGTGGGCATAAGATGCTGCTGTACAGTGTTCTACTCAAAGCAAAAGGGTGAGGCTTGATCCCCTTGAAGAACATAAAGAAAACTTAGGGAAATGTAGGGGAAGACGTAAAAAGTAGCCTGCCACAGACTTTCTGTCAAAGGCCCTGTCTATCCCGAAATCAGCACTTGGTGCCCTCATGCCTACCCCAAAAGCCCTACCTGACGTAAACACAGGTATCATTCTTCTGGTTATATAATCCATTTCTCTTTATTTTGAACTGGTTCTGTCTAGCATGATAGACTCCTTGGTTCCACTTATTTCATTCATAGCTCCACATTGTCATTCACTTCCATCTAGTATACAACCTTCACCGGCTTCACTGGCTTGATCAGAGTCAATGTGGTTCTGTTTCTTTGACTCAGCCTACGATTTCTGATTTTCCGGCACTGCTTTAGCCCTTCAAAACCACAACCCCTTTTCTCTACAAATCCTTGGCTCTACTTTTGTCCTCTACCTTCCGGAAACCACAGCAGTACATTGTTCCCCAGACTCCATCTTGGTATATCAATCTACTGACTCTCCGATACTTTGGCTCCAATTGGGTACTCCACCCCCCACCCCCCAGCTTCACCTTGGTCCTCAGTCCCACTGGCTCAGCCTTACTCTTCCACATTTCCCAGGGTCACCTTGGATCTCCGAACCCCCATCTCTGCCTTCGTTTTTGGCTCTTCTGGTTCCACCATGGCCCTTCGATCTTTCTACTCTCCCTCAGTCTCCATTCCCTCCGGTGCACCAATGTTCTTTATTTACCTAGAGCTGTGATTTGTTCTCTTTCCATGGCCCAGGCCCTCACTGCCATTACTGCCACCTTCAAGCAATGCCCACCTGAACTGATTTCTTTTGTTTGACATGAAAGCTGCCATTTTAGGGGGTGAGGGGAGTTGTTTGCCAGATCTTGTTTAACACAATCCCTATTTATGTTGACATGTTTAACTAAAGCAGAATGATTGAGAGTTTGAAACTGAATGTTTCATGTACTTCAGAGTTTATGCCATAAGTCAAATAGTTTGAGCAAGTATGATATAGCAAAAGCAAAAGCAAAAAAAATATATATATTTTAAAAATTCTACCTACCAGTATATTTTGAGATGCAAAAAGGTTCACTTTCTCCTAAGTTATCTGCAGTAACAGCAGTGACACAAAATGTGTAATTGACTCCAGCAGTCAGATCAGTGATGTGATGGGAAGTGTTAGTAATTTCTGATGCATTTCCAAATGTTTTATCACCAGTCCAAAGAAGTTTAAAGAAAGATCTATTTCCAACTGGTTCTTGCCATGTCAGAATCACAGATGATGTTGTGATGTTGGTTACTGTGAGATTCCTGATCATATTTGGCACTGTGTGGGGGAGAGAAAAGTAAATGATAAATAACTTCTTTACAGAATTTTCAAATACACCAGAGCTCAGTGAGTCTATGAGCATAAGATGCTGCTGTACAGTGTTCTACTCAAAGCAAAAGGGTGAGGCTTGATTCCCTTGAAGAACATAAAGAAAACTTAGGGAAATGTAGGGGAAGACGTAAAAAGTAGCCTGACACAGACTTCCGGTCAAAGGCCCTGTCTATCCCGAAACCAGCACTTGGTGCCCTCATGCCTACCCAAAAGCCCTACTTGACATAAACACAGGTATCATGCTTCCTGTTATATAATCCATTTCTCTTTATTTTGAACTGGTTCTGTCTAGCATGACAGACTCCTTGGTTCCACTCATTTCATTCATAGCTCCACATTGTCATTCACTTCCATCTAGTATACAACCTTCACCGGCTTCACTGGCTTGACCAGAGTCACTGTGGTTCTGTTTCTTTGACTCGGCCTAAGATTTCTGATTTTCCGGCACTGCTTTAGCCCTTCAAAACCAAAACTCCTTTTCTCTACAATTCCTTGGCTCTACTTTTGTCTTCTACCTTCCGGAAACCACAGCAGTTCCTTGTTCCCCAGACTCCATCTTGGTATATCAATCTACTGGCTCTCCAATACTTTGGCTCCAATTGGGTACTCCACCCCCCAGCTTCACCTTGGCCTCAGTCACACTGGCTCAGCCTCACTCTTCCAAATTTCCCAGGACCACCTTGGATTTCTGAACCCCCATCTCTGTCTTCGTTTTTGGCTCTTCTGGTTCCACCCTGGCCCTTCGATCTTTCTGCTCTCCCTCAGTCTCCATTCCCTCCAGCGCACCAATGTTTTTTTATTTCTCTAGAGCTGTGATTTGTTCTCCTTCCATGGCCCAGGCCCTCCCTCCCATTACTGCCACCTACAAGCAATGCCCACCTGAACTGATTTCTTTTGTTTGACATGAAGGCTGCCATTTTAGGGGGTGAGGGGAGTTGTTTGCCAGACCTTGTTTAACACAATCCCTATTTATGTTGACATGTTTAACTAAAGCAGAATGATTTAGTGTTTGAAATTGGATGTTTCCTGTAGTTCCGAGTTTATATCACAAGTCAAAGATTTTGAGCATGTATGATGTAGTAAAAAAAAAAATAAATAAAAAGATATTTTAAAAATTCTACATACCAGTATATTTTGAGATGCAAAAAGGTTCACTTTCTCCTAAGCTATCTGCAGTAACAGCAGTGACACAAAACATGTAATTGACTCCAGCAGTCAGATTAGTGATGTGATGGGAAGTGTTAGTAATTTCTGATGCATTTCCAATTGTTTTATCACCAGTCCACCAGTTTTATCTCAGTTTTATCACCAGCTTTTGCCTACCCCAAAAGCCCTACTTGACGTAAACACAGGTATCATTCTTCCGTTTATATAATCCATTTCTCTTTATTTTTAACTGGTTCTGTCTAGCATGACAGACTCCTTGGTTCCACTCATTTCATTCATAGCTTAACATTGTCATTCACTTCCATCTAGTATACAACCTTCACCGGCTTCACTGGCTTGACCAGAGTCACCGTGGTTCTGTTTCTTTGACTCGGCCTAAGATTTCTGATTTTCCGGCACTGCTTTAGCCCTTCAAAACCACAACTCCTTTTCTCTACAATTCCTTGGCTCTACTTTTGTCTTCTACCTTCCGGAAACCAAAGCAGTTCCTTGTTCCCCAGGCTCCATCTTGGTATATCAATCTACTGGCTCTCCAATACTTTGGCTCCAATTGGGTACTCCACCCCCAGATTCACCTTGGTCTTCAGTCACACTGGCTCAGCCTCACTCTTCCAAATTTCCCAGGATCACCTTGGACCTCTGAACCCCCATCTCTGTCTTCGTTTTTGGCTCTTCTGGTTCCACCATGGCCCTTCAATCTCTCTGCTCTCCCTCAGTCTCCATTTATTTACCTAGAGCTGTGATTTGTTCTCCTTCCATGGCCCAGGCCCTCCCTGCCATTACTGCCACCTTCGAGCAATGCCCACCTGAACTGATTTCTTTTGTTTGACATGAAAGCTGCCATTTTAGGGGGTGAGGGGAGTTTTTTGCCAGATCTTGTTTAACACAATCCCTATTTATGTTGACATGTTTAACTAAAGCAGAATGATTTAGAGTTTGAAACTGAATGTTTCATGTACTTCAGAGTTTATGCCATAAGTCAAATAGTTTGAGCAAGTATGATATAGCAAAAGCAAAAAAAAAAAAAAAAAAAGATAATATTTTAAAAATTCTACCTACCAGTATATTTTGAGATGCAAAAAGGTTCACTTTCTCCTAAGTTATCTGCAGTAACAGCAGTGACACAAAATGTGTAATTGACTCCAGCAGTCAGATTAGTGATGTGATGGGAAGTGTCAGTAATTTCTGATGCATTTTCAATTGTTTTATCGCCAGTCCAAAGAAGTTTAAAGAAATATCTATTTCCAACTGGTTCTTGCCATGTCAGAATCACAGATGAGGTTGTGATGTTGGTTACTGTGAGATTCCTGATCATATTTGGCACTGTGTGGGGGAGAGAAAAGTAAATGATAAATAACTTCTTTACAGAATTTTCAAATACACCAGAGCTCAGTGAGTCTGTGAGCATAAGATGCTGCTGTACAGTGTTCTACTCAAAGCAAAAGGGTGAGGCTTGATCCCCTTGAAGAACATAAAGAAAACTTAGGGAAATGTAGGGGAAGACGTAAAAAGTAGCCTGACACAGACTTCCGGTCAAAGGCCCTGTCTATCCCGAAACCAGCACTTGGTGCCCTCATGCCTACCCAAAAGCCCTACTTGACATAAACACAGGTATCATGCTTCCTGTTATATAATCCATTTCTCTTTATTTTGAACTGGTTCTGTCTAGCATGACAGACTCCTTGGTTCCACTCATTTCATTCATAGCTCCACATTGTCATTCACTTCCATCTAGTATACAACCTTCACCGGCTTCACTGGCTTGACCAGAGTCACTGTGGTTCTGTTTCTTTGACTCGGCCTAAGATTTCTGATTTTCCGGCACTGCTTTAGCCCTTCAAAACCAAAACTCCTTTTCTCTACAATTCCTTGGCTCTACTTTTGTCTTCTACCTTCCGGAAACCACAGCAGTTCCTTGTTCCCCAGACTCCATCTTGGTATATCAATCTACTGGCTCTCCAATACTTTGGCTCCAATTGGGTACTCCACCCCCAGCTTCACCTTGGCCTCAGTCACACTGGCTCAGCCTCACTCTTCCAAATTTCCCAGGACCACCTTGGATCTCTGAACCCCCATCTCTGTCTTCGTTTTTGGCTCTTCTGGTTCCACCCTGGCCCTTCGATCTTTCTGCTCTCCCTCAGTCTCCATTCCCTCCAGCGCACCAATGTTTTTTTATTTCTCTAGAGCTGTGATTTGTTCTCCTTCCATGGCCCAGGCCCTCCCTCCCATTACTGCCACCTACAAGCAATGCCCACCTGAACTGATTTCTTTTGTTTGACATGAAGGCTGCCATTTTAGGGGGTGAGGGGAGTTGTTTGCCAGACCTTGTTTAACACAATCCCTATTTATGTTGACATGCTTAACTAAAGCAGAATGATTTAGTGTTTGAAATTGGATGTTTCCTGTAGTTCCGAGTTTATATCACAAGTCAAAGATTTTGAGCATGTATGATGTAGTAAAAAAAAAAAAAAAAAAGATATTTTAAAAATTCTACATACCAGTATATTTTGAGATGCAAAAAGGTTCACTTTCTCCTAAGCTATCTGCAGTAACAGCAGTGACACAAAACATGTAATTGACTCCAGCAGTCAGATTAGTGATGTGATGGGAAGTGTTAGTAATTTCTGATGCATTTCCAATTGTTTTATCACCAGTCCACCAGTTTTATCTCAGTTTTATCACCAGCTTTTGCCTACCCCAAAAGCCCTACTTGACGTAAACACAGGTATCATTCTTCCGTTTATATAATCCATTTCTCTTTATTTTTAACTGGTTCTGTCTAGCATGACAGACTCCTTGGTTCCACTCATTTCATTCATAGCTTAACATTGTCATTCACTTCCATCTAGTATACAACCTTCACCGGCTTCACTGGCTTGACCAGAGTCACCGTGGTTCTGTTTCTTTGACTCGGCCTAAGATTTCTGATTTTCCGGCACTGCTTTAGCCCTTCAAAACCACAACTCCTTTTCTCTACAATTCCTTGGCTCTACTTTTGTCTTCTACCTTCCGGAAACCAAAGCAGTTCCTTGTTCCCCAGGCTCCATCTTGGTATATCAATCTACTGGCTCTCCAATACTTTGGCTCCAATTGGGTACTCCACCCCCAGATTCACCTTGGTCTTCAGTCACACTGGCTCAGCCTCACTCTTCCAAATTTCCCAGGATCACCTTGGACCTCTGAACCCCCATCTCTGTCTTCGTTTTTGGCTCTTCTGGTTCCACCATGGCCCTTCAATCTCTCTGCTCTCCCTCAGTCTCCATTTATTTACCTAGAGCTGTGATTTGTTCTCCTTCCATGGCCCAGGCCCTCCCTGCCATTACTGCCACCTTCGAGCAATGCCCACCTGAACTGATTTCTTTTGTTTGACATGAAAGCTGCCATTTTAGGGGGTGAGGGGAGTTTTTTGCCAGATCTTGTTTAACACAATCCCTATTTATGTTGACATGTTTAACTAAAGCAGAATGATTTAGAGTTTGAAACTGAATGTTTCATGTACTTCAGAGTTTATGCCATAAGTCAAATAGTTTGAGCAAGTATGATATAGCAAAAGCAAAAAAAAAAAAAAAATGATAATATTTTAAAAATTCTACCTACCAGTATATTTTGAGATGCAAAAAGGTTCACTTTCTCCTAAGTTATCTGCAGTAACAGCAGTGACACAAAATGTGTAATTGACCCCAGCAGTCAGATTATTGATGTGATGGGAAGTGTCAGTAATTTCTGATGCATTTTCAATTGTTTTATCACCAGTCCAAAGTAGTTTAAAGAAAGATCTATTTCCAACTGGTTCTTGCCATGTCAGAATCACAGATGATGTTGTGATGTTGGTTACTGTGAGATTCCTGATCATATTTGGCACTGTGTGGGGGAGAGAAAAGTAAATGATAAGTAACTTCTTTACAGAATTTTCAAATACACCAGAGCTCAGTGAGTCTGTGAGCATAAGATGCTGCTGTACAGTGTTCTACTCAAAGCAAAAGGGTGAGGCTTGATCCCCTTGAAGAACATTAAGAAAACTTAGGGAGATGTAGGGGAAGATGTAAAAAGTAACCTGCCACAAAATTTCTGTCAAAGGCCGTCTATCCCGGAACCAGCACTTGGTGCACTCATGCCTACCCCAAAAGCCCTACTTGACGTAAACACAGGTATCATTCTTCTGGTTATATAATCCATTTCTCTTTATTTTGAACTGGCTCTGTCTAACATGATAGACTCGTTGGTTCCACTCATGTCATTCATAGCTCCACATTGTCATTCACTTCCATCTAGTATACAACCTTCATCGGCTTCACTGGCTTGACTAGAGTCACTGTGGTTCTGTTTCTTTGACTCAGCCTAAGATTTCTGATTTTCCGGCACTGCTTTAGCCCTTCAAAACCACAACTCCATTTCTCTACAATTCTTTGGCTCTACTGTTGTCCTCTGCCTTCCAGAAACCACAGCAGTTCCTTGATCCCCAGACTCCATCTTGGTATATCAATCTACTGGCTCTCCGATACTTTGGCTCCAATTGGGTACTCCACCCCCCAGCTTCGCCTTGGTCTTCAGTCACACTGGCTCAGCCTCACTCCTCCAAATTTCCCAGGATCACCTTGGATCTCTGAACCCCCATCTCTGTCTTTGTTTTTGGCTCTTTTGGTTCCACCCTGGCCCTTCGATCTTTCTGCTCTCCCTCAGTCTCCATTCCCTCCAGCGCACCAATGTTTTTTTTATTTCTCTAAATCTGTGATTTGGTCTCCTTCCATGGCCCATGCCCTCCCTCCAATTACTGCCACCTACAAGCAATGCCCACCTGAACTGATTTCTTTTGTTTGACATGAAGGCTGCCATTTTAGAAGGTGAGGGGAGTTGTTTGCCAGATCTTGTTTAACACAATCCCTGTTTATGTTGACATGTTTAACTAAAGCAGAATGATTTAGTGTTTGAAATTGGATGTTTCCTGTACTTCCGAGTTTATATCATAAGTCAAAGAGTTTGAGCATGTATGATGTAGGAAAAATAAAAAGATATTTTAAAAGTTCTACCTACCAGTATATTTTGAGATGCAAAAAGGTTCACTTTCTCCTAAGTTATCTGCAGTAACAGCAGTGACACAAAATGTGTAATTGACTCCAGCAGTAAGATCAGTGATGTGATGGGAAGTGTTAGTAATTTCTGATGCATTTCCAAATGTTTTATCACCAGTCCAAAGAAGTTTAAAGAAAGATCTATTTCCAACTGGTTCTTGCCATGTCAGAATCACAGATGATGTTGTGATATTGGTTACTGTGAGATTCCTGATCATATTTGGTACTGTGTGGGGGAGAGAAAAGTAAGTGTATGTGGGCATAAGATGCTGCTGTACAGTGTTCTACTCAAAGCAAAAGGGTGAGGCTTGATCCCCTTGAAGAACATAAAGAAAACTTAGGGAAATGTAGGGGAAGACGTAAAAAGTAGCCTGACACAGACTTCTGGTCAAAGGCCCTGTCTATCCCGAAACCAGCACTTGGTGCCCTCATGCCTACCCAAAAGCCCTACTTGACATAAACACAGGTATCATGCTTCCTGTTATATAATCCATTTCTCTTTATTTTGAACTGGTTCTGTCTAGCATGACAGACTCCTTGGTTCCACTCATTTCATTCATAGCTCCACATTGTCATTCACTTCCATCTAGTATACAACCTTCACCGGCTTCACTGGCTTGACCAGAGTCACTGTGGTTCTGTTTCTTTGACTCGGCCTAAGATTTCTGATTTTCCGGCACTGCTTTAGCCCTTCAAAACCAAAACTCCTTTTCTCTACAATTCCTTGGCTCTACTTTTGTCTTCTACCTTCCGGAAACCACAGCAGTTCCTTGTTCCCCAGACTCCATCTTGGTATATCAATCTACTGGCTCTCCAATACTTTGGCTCCAATGGGGTACTCCACCCCCAGCTTCACCTTGGCCTCAGTCACACTGGCTCAGCCTCACTCTTCCAAATTTCCCAGGACCACCTTGGATCTCTGAACCCCCATCTCTGTCTTCGTTTTTGGCTCTTCTGGTTCCACCCTGGCCCTTCGATCTTTCTGCTCTCCCTCAGTCTCCATTCCCTCCAGCGCACCAATGTTTTTTTATTTCTCTAGAGCTGTGATTTGTTCTCCTTCCATGGCCCAGGCCCTCCCTCCCATTACTGCCACCTACAAGCAATGCCCACCTGAACTGATTTCTTTTGTTTGACATGAAGGCTGCCATTTTAGGGGGTGAGGGGAGTTGTTTGCCAGACCTTGTTTAACACAATCCCTATTTATGTTGACATGCTTAACTAAAGCAGAATGATTTAGTGTTTGAAATTGGATGTTTCCTGTAGTTCCGAGTTTATATCACAAGTCAAAGATTTTGAGCATGTATGATGTATTAAAAAAAAAAAAAAAAAAAAAAAGATATTTTAAAAATTCTACATACCAGTATATTTTGAGATGCAAAAAGGTTCACTTTCTCCTAAGCTATCTGCAGTAACAGCAGTGACACAAAACATGTAATTGACTCCAGCAGTCAGATTAGTGATGTGATGGGAAGTGTTAGTAATTTCTGATGCATTTCCAATTGTTTTATCACCAGTCCACCAGTTTTATCTCAGTTTTATCACCAGCTTTTGCCTACCCCAAAAGCCCTACTTGACGTAAACACAGGTATCATTCTTCCGTTTATATAATCCATTTCTCTTTATTTTTAACTGGTTCTGTCTAACATGACAGACTCCTTGGTTCCACTCATTTCATTCATAGCTTAACATTGTCATTCACTTCCATCTAGTATACAACCTTCACCGGCTTCACTGGCTTGACCAGAGTCACCGTGGTTCTGTTTCTTTGACTCGGCCTAAGATTTCTGATTTTCCGGCACTGCTTTAGCCCTTCAAAACCACAACTCCTTTTCTCTACAATTCCTTGGCTCTACTTTTGTCTTCTACCTTCCGGAAACCAAAGCAGTTCCTTGTTCCCCAGGCTCCATCTTGGTATATCAATCTACTGGCTCTCCAATACTTTGGCTCCAATTGGGTACTCCACCCCCAGATTCACCTTGGTCTTCAGTCACACTGGCTCAGCCTCACTCTTCCAAATTTCCCAGGATCACCTTGGACCTCTGAACCCCCATCTCTGTCTTCGTTTTTGGCTCTTCTGGTTCCACCATGGCCCTTCAATCTCTCTGCTCTCCCTCAGTCTCCATTTATTTACCTAGAGCTGTGATTTGTTCTCCTTCCATGGCCCAGGCCCTCCCTGCCATTACTGCCACCTTCGAGCAATGCCCACCTGAACTGATTTCTTTTGTTTGACATGAAAGCTGCCATTTTAGGGGGTGAGGGGAGTTTTTTGCCAGATCTTGTTTAACACAATCCCTATTTATGTTGACATGTTTAACTAAAGCAGAATGATTTAGAGTTTGAAACTGAATGTTTCATGTACTTCAGAGTTTATGCCATAAGTCAAATAGTTTGAGCAAGTATGATATAGCAAAAGCAAAAAAAAAAAAAAAAATGATAATATTTTAAAAATTCTACCTACCAGTATATTTTGAGATGCAAAAAGGTTCACTTTCTCCTAAGTTATCTGCAGTAACAGCAGTGACACAAAATGTGTAATTGACTCCAGCAGTCAGATTAGTGATGTGATGGGAAGTGTCAGTAATTTCTGATGCATTTTCAATTGTTTTATCGCCAGTCCAAAGAAGTTTAAAGAAATATCTATTTCCAACTGGTTCTTGCCATGTCAGAATCACAGATGAGGTTGTGATGTTGGTTACTGTGAGATTCCTGATCATATTTGGCACTGTGTGGGGGAGAGAAAAGTAAATGATAAATAACTTCTTTACAGAATTTTCAAATACACCAGAGCTCAGTGAGTCTGTGAGCATAAGATGCTGCTGTACAGTGTTCTACTCAAAGCAAAAGGGTGAGGCTTGATCCCCTTGAAGAACATTAAGAAAACTTAGGGAGATGTAGGGGAAGATGTAAAAAGTAACCTGCCACAAAATTTCTGTCAAAGGCCCTGTCTATCCCGGAAGCAGCACTTGGTGCACTCATGCCTACCCCAAAAGCCCTACTTGACGTAAACACAGGTATCATTCTTCTGGTTATATAATCCATTTCTCTTTATTTTGAACTGGTTCTGTCTAGCATGATAGACTCCTTGGTTCCACTTATTTCATTCATAGCTCCACATTGTCATTCACTTCCATCTAGTATACAACCTTCACCGGCTTCACTGGCTTGATCAGAGTCAATGTGGTTCTGTTTCTTTGACTCAGCCTACGATTTCTGATTTTCCGGCACTGCTTTAGCCCTTCAAAACCACAACCCCTTTTCTCTACAAATCCTTGGCTCTACTTTTGTCCTCTACCTTCCGGAAACCACAGCAGTACCTTGTTCCCCAGACTCCATCTTGGTATATCAATCTACTGACTCTCCGATACTTTGGCTCCAATTGGGTACTCCACCCCCCAGCTTCACCTTGGTCCTCAGTCCCACTGGCTCAGCCTTACTCTTCCACATTTCCCAGGGTCACCTTGGATCTCCGAACCCCCATCTCTGCCTTCGTTTTTGGCTCTTCTGGTTCCACCATGGCCCTTCAATCTCTCTGCTCTCCCTCAGTCTCCATTTATTTACCTAGAGCTGTGATTTGTTCTCCTTCCATGGCCCAGGCCCTCCCTGCCATTACTGCCGCCTTCGAGCAATGCCCACCTGAACTGATTTCTTTTGTTTGACATGAAAGCTGCGATTTTAGGGGGTGAGGGGAGTTATTTGCCAGATCTTGTTTAACACAATCCCTATTTATGTTGACATTTTTAACTAAAGCAGAATGATTTAGTGTTTGAAATAGGATGTTTCCTGTACTTCCGAGTTTATATCATAAGTCAAAGAGTTTGAGCATGTATGATGTAGGAAAAATAAAAAGATATTTTAAAAATTCTACCTACCAGTATATTTTGAGATGCAAAAAGGTTCACTTTCTCCTAAGTTATCTGCAGTAACAGCAGTGACACAAAATGTGTAATTGACCCCAGCAGTCAGATTATTGATGTGATGGGAAGTGTCAGTAATTTCTGATGCATTTTCAATTGTTTTATCACCAGTCCAAAGTAGTTTAAAGAAAGATCTATTTCCAACTGGTTCTTGCCATGTCAGAATCACAGATGATGTTGTGATGTTGGTTACTGTGAGATTCCTGATCATATTTGGCACTGTGTGGGGGAGAGAAAAGTAAATGATAAGTAACTTCTTTACAGAATTTTCAAATACACCAGAGCTCAGTGAGTCTGTGAGCATAAGATGCTGCTGTACAGTGTTCTACTCAAAGCAAAAGGGTGAGGCTTGATCCCCTTGAAGAACATTAAGAAAACTTAGGGAGATGTAGGGGAAGATGTAAAAAGTAACCTGCCACAAAATTTCTGTCAAAGGCCGTCTATCCCGGAACCAGCACTTGGTGCACTCATGCCTACCCCAAAAGCCCTACTTGACGTAAACACAGGTATCATTCTTCTGGTTATATAATCCATTTCTCTTTATTTTGAACTGGTTCTGTCTAACATGATAGACTCGTTGGTTCCACTCATGTCATTCATAGCTCCACATTGTCATTCACTTCCATCTAGTATACAACCTTCATCGGCTTCACTGGCTTGACTAGAGTCACTGTGGTTCTGTTTCTTTGACTCAGCCTAAGATTTCTGATTTTCCGGCACTGCTTTAGCCCTTCAAAACCACAACTCCATTTCTCTACAATTCTTTGGCTCTACTGTTGTCCTCTGCCTTCCAGAAACCACAGCAGTTCCTTGATCCCCAGACTCCATCTTGGTATATCAATCTACTGGCTCTCCGATACTTTGGCTCCAATTGGGTACTCCACCCCCCAGCTTCGCCTTGGTCTTCAGTCACACTGGCTCAGCCTCACTCCTCCAAATTTCCCAGGATCACCTTGGATCTCTGAACCCCCATCTCTGTCTTTGTTTTTGGCTCTTTTGGTTCCACCCTGGCCCTTCGATCTTTCTGCTCTCCCTCAGTCTCCATTCCCTCCAGCGCACCAATGTTTTTTTTATTTCTCTAAATCTGTGATTTGGTCTCCTTCCATGGCCCATGCCCTCCCTCCAATTACTGCCACCTACAAGCAATGCCCACCTGAACTGATTTCTTTTGTTTGACATGAAGGCTGCCATTTTAGAAGGTGAGGGGAGTTGTTTGCCAGATCTTGTTTAACACAATCCCTGTTTATGTTGACATGTTTAACTAAAGCAGAATGATTTAGTGTTTGAAATTGGATGTTTCCTGTACTTCCGAGTTTATATCATAAGTCAAAGAGTTTGAGCATGTATGATGTAGGAAAAATAAAAAGATATTTTAAAAGTTCTACCTACCAGTATATTTTGAGATGCAAAAAGGTTCACTTTCTCCTAAGTTATCTGCAGTAACAGCAGTGACACAAAATGTGTAATTGACTCCAGCAGTAAGATCAGTGATGTGATGGGAAGTGTTAGTAATTTCTGATGCATTTCCAAATGTTTTATCACCAGTCCAAAGAAGTTTAAAGAAAGATCTATTTCCAACTGGTTCTTGCCATGTCAGAATCACAGATGATGTTGTGATATTGGTTACTGTGAGATTCCTGATCATATTTGGTACTGTGTGGGGGAGAGAAAAGTAAGTGTATGTGGGCATAAGATGCTGCTGTACAGTGTTCTACTCAAAGCAAAAGGGTGAGGCTTGATCCCCTTGAAGAACATAAAGAAAACTTAGGGAAATGTAGGGGAAGACGTAAAAAGTAGCCTGACACAGACTTCCGGTCAAAGGCCCTGTCTATCCCGAAACCAGCACTTGGTGCCCTCATGCCTACCCAAAAGCCCTACTTGACATAAACACAGGTATCATTCTTCCTGTTATATAATCCATTTCTCTTTATTTTGAACTGGTTCTGTCTAGCATGATAGACTCCTTGGTTCCACTCATTTCATTCATAGCTCCACATTGTCATTCACTTCCATCTAGTATACAACCTTCACCGGCTTCACTGGCTTGATCAGAGTCAATGTGGTTCTGTTTCTTTGACTCAGCCTACGATTTCTGATTTTCCGGCACTGCTTTAGCCCTTCAAAACCACAACCCCTTTTCTCTACAAATCCTTGGCTCTACTTTTGTCCTCTACCTTCCGGAAACCACAGCAGTACCTTGTTCCCCAGACTCCATCTTGGTATATCAATCTACTGACTCTCCGATACTTTGGCTCCAATTGGGTACTCCACCCCCCACCCCCCAGCTTCACCTTGGTCCTCAGTCCCACTGGCTCAGCCTTACTCTTCCACATTTCCCAGGGTCACCTTGGATCTCCGAACCCCCATCTCTGCCTTCGTTTTTGGCTCTTCTGGTTCCACCATGGCCCTTCAATCTCTCTGCTCTCCCTCAGTCTCCATTTATTTACCTAGAGCTGTGATTTGTTCTCCTTCCATGGCCCAGGCCCTCCCTGCCATTACTGCCGCCTTCGAGCAATGCCCACCTGAACTGATTTCTTTTGTTTGACATGAAAGCTGCGATTTTAGGGGGTGAGGGGAGTTATTTGCCAGATCTTGTTTAACACAATCCTTATTTATGTTGACATGTTTAACTAAAGCAGAATGATTTAGAGTTTGAAACTGAATGTTTCATGTACTTCAGAGTTTATGCCATAAGTCAAATAGTTTGAGCAAGTATGATTTAGCAAAAGCAAAAGCAAAAAAAAAAGAAAATAATATTTTAAAAATTCTACCTACCAGTATATTTTGAGATGCAAAAAGGTTCACTTTCTCCTAAGTTATCTGCAGTAACAGCAGTGACACAAAATGTGTAATTGACTCCAGCAGTCAGATTAGTTATGTGATGGGAAGTGTCAGTAATTTCTGATGCATTTTCAATTGTTTTATCACCAGTCCAAAGAAGTTTAAAGAAAGATCTATTTCCAACTGGTTCTTGCCATGTCAGAATCACAGATGATGTTGTGATGTTGGTTACTGTGAGATTCCTGATCATATTTGGCACTGTGTGGGGGAGAGAAAAGTAAATGATAAGTAACTTCTTTACAGAATTTTCAAATACACCAGAGCTCAGTGAGTCTGTGAGCATGAGATGCTGCTGTACAGTGTTCTACTCAAAGCAAAAGGGTGAGGCTTGATCCCCTTGAAGAACATTAAGAAAACTTAGGGAGATGTAGGAGAAGATGTAAAAAGTAGCCTGCCACAAAATTTATGTCAAAGGCCCTGTCTATCCCGGAAGCAGCACTTGGTGCACTCATGCCTACCCCAAAAGCCCTACTTGACGTAAACACAGGTATAATTCTTCTGGTTATATAATCCATTTCTCTTCATTTTGAACTGGTTCTGTCTAACATGATAGACTCGTTGGTTCCACTCATGTCATTCATAGCTCCACATTGTCATTCACTTCCATCTAGTATACAACCTTCACCGGCTTCACTGTGGTTCTGTTTATTTGACTCAGCCTAAGATTTCTGATTTTCTGGCACTGCTTTAGCCCTTCAAAACCACAACTCCATTTCTCTACAATTCCTTGGCTCTACTGTTGTCCTCTGCCTTCCAGAAACCACAGCAGTTCCTTGTTCCCCAGACTCCATCTTGGTATATCAATCTACTGGCTCTCCGATACTTTGGCTCCAATTGGGTACTCCACCCCCCACCCCCCACCTTCACCTTGGTCCTTAGTCCCACTGGCTCAGCCTTACTCTTCCAAATTTCCCAGGGTCACCTTGGATCTCCTAACCCCCATCTCTGCCTTCGTTTTTGGCTCTTCTAGTTCCACCATGGCCCTTCGATCTTTCTGCTCTCCCTCAGTCTCCATTCCCTCCGGTGCACCAATGTTCTTTATTTACCTAGAGCTGTGATTTGTTCTCTTTCCATGGCCCAGGCCCTCACTGCCATTACTTCCACCTTCAAGCAATGCCCACCTGAACTGATTTCTTTTGTTTGACATGAAAGCTGCCATTTTAGGGGGTGAGGGGAGTTGTTTGCCAGATCTTGTTTAACACAATCCCTATTTATGTTGACATTTTTAACTAAAGCAGAATGATTTAGTGTTTGAAATAGGATGTTTCCTGTACTTCCGAGTTTATATCATAAGTCAAAGAGTTTGAGCATGTATGATGTAGGAAAAATAAAAAGATATTTTAAAAATTCTACCTACCAGTATATTTTGAGATGCAAAAAGGTTCACTTTCTCCTAAGTTATCTGCAGTAACAGCAGTGACACAAAATGTGTAATTGACTCCAGCAGTCAGATCAGTGATGTGATGGGAAGTGTTAGTAATTTCTGATGCATTTCCAAATGTTTTATCACCAGTCCAAAGAAGTTTAAAGAAAGATCTATTTCCAACTGGTTCTTGCCATGTCAGAATCACAGATGATGTTGTGATGTTGGTTACTGTGAGATTCCTGATCATATTTGGCACTGTGTGGGGGAGAGAAAAGTAAATGATAAGTAACTTCTTTACAGAATTTTCAAATACACCAGAGCTCAGTGAGTCTGTGGGCATAAGATGCTGCTGTACAGTGTTCTACTCAAAGCAAAAGGGTGAGGCTTGATCCCCTTGAAGAACATAAAGAAAACTTAGGGAAATGTAGGGGAAGACGTAAAAAGTAGCCTGACACAGACTTTCTGTCAAAGGCCCTGTCTATCCCGAAACCAGCACTTGGTGCCCTCATGCCTACCCAAAAGCCCTACTTGACATAAACACAGGTATCATTCTTCCTGTTATATAATCCATTTCTCTTTATTTTGAACTGGTTCTGTCTAGCATGATATACTCCTTGGTTCCACTTATTTCATTCATAGCTCCACATTGTCATTCACTTCCATCTAGTATACAACCTTCACCGGCTTCACTGGCTTGATCAGAGTCAATGTGGTTCTGTTTCTTTGACTCAGCCTACGATTTCTGATTTTCCGGCACTGCTTTTGCCCTTCAAAACCACAACTCCTTTTCTCTACAATTCCTTGGCTCTACTTTTGTCTTCTACCTTCCTGAAACCACAGCAGTTCCTTGTTCCCCAGACTCCATCTTGGTATATCAATCTACTGGCTCTCCAATACTTTGGCTCCAATTGGGTACTCCACCCCCCAGCTTCACCTTGGTCTTCAGTCACACTGGCTCAGCATCACTCTTCCAAATTTCCCAGGATCACCTTGGATCTCCGAACCCCCGTCTCTGCCTTCGTTTTTGGCTCTTCTGGTTCCACCATGGCCCTTCAATCTTTCTGCTCTCCCTCAGTCTCCATTCCCTTCGGTGCACCAATGTTCTTTATTTACCTAAATCTGTGATTTGTTCTCTTTCCATGGCCCAGGCCCTCCTTGCCATTACTGCCACCTACAAGCAATGCCCACCTGAACTGATTTCTTTTGTTTGACATGAAAGCTGCCATTTTAGGGGGTGAGGGGAGTTGTTTGCCAGATCTTGTTTAACCCTCTGGAGTCTGAGGCTGATTTGGGGCTTGGAGAAGTTTTGACATGCCCTGACATTTGTGCTTTTTTCAGTTGTTCATAAACATATTAATGACAAAAGTGTCATTACACTGTATTCAGCACAAACTAGGCTACAATAATATGTGAGGAACATGTATGTACATGTTTGTGTTTTTGAAGGAATAACATTTATGCGTGGTTATTGAAAAAAACAAAAAACTTAAGTCACTGAAATAAGGCCAAAAAAAGTATAGTAAATCTGTGTTTACAAGACTTCTGAGTATTGGAGGTTGTAAACTAGAGTTTTTGCTTCAAAATTATGTACACATTATGCTGCCCATTCCTTCATATAAAATAATATATTGATTTAGTTTTTGTAAGACACTTTTTGCCAAGAAACACAGTATGCGAGGAGGCGTGTATCACCACTGAAAATGGGCCATTCTCACCTGAGAAGACAAAAGAATTGGATAGTAATGAGCTGAAATGACTTGCATATTAATGAGGCATTTCAGTCAGGTAGGCTGTGAAAAAAACCTGTGATGTCTCAAGCTCATCATGATATATTAAACATACAGAAAAATATTATTACAATATAAAGTAATGGTTTTATATTATACTTTAAAATATAATGTATTTCTTTGATGCAAAGAGTCTGAATATAGGCTTTTAGTTTAAAAGCATGCACAATTGGAGAAATATTGGATTCTCATATGTTTGTCAATTTTCTATACAGAGGAGTTATTTTTATTTAATATTCACTGTCATTACTATGAGCGCTGGTGTTTTCAATTCATCCTTGAAGTCGGAGGGCGCTATGTGCATTTTTAGTCCACAAATTCATCTAAAAGAAGAAGAGGCTATTCCATGAATGGAGTTTCCAATTCATACAGCAGCAGGAGGGCGCTAAAGAAACAAAAACTCATCTAAAATTCATCTATAGAAGAAAAGAAAACAGGAACTAACTGCATGTCTTCTAGAGCTCGCTAACCATGACTTTTACATCCAGATAAACACTTTTCAAGACAATAAATACTCGATTGAGACGATGAATGCATGTATTGCCTCTGAATTTGCGCCTGAATAGCGCTGGCTCCGTGGGCGTGGCCGCATTAGCGGATAATGAGCTGAATCACGGACTTCTGACATGGCTCTCTTTTCATACAGATTACATAAACACAGAAGGTTTGTTTTCGATTTGACTTACATGATTCAAAACCTGACATCTTAACGTTTTTTTAGACATAAGTGTAATTTGTCTGTGATTAGTATTCACTAAGTTACAGTTAATTTTCTGAGCACTATCAGATTGGACTTCGTTCAGAGAGAGAGGAGAAATCACGCATCATGTTTTCTTTATTTTACAAAAAGCACAACATTTTGTTTTTACTCTGAGTGTATACAAATAAAAGAAGATATTCTATAGTTTCAATTGATATATTACTTATGTCTCTATGAAAAAAAATGACGGAGTATTTTAAGTCTGTTTTGCTGCAATGTGAAAAAAAACCTGCAAAACGCACCGGCGCGTTTTCAGACCTCAGAGTGTTAACACAATCCCTATTTATGTTGACATGTTTAACTAAAGCAGAATGATTTAGAGTTTGAAACTGAATGTTTCATGTATTTCAGAGTTTATGCCATAAGTCAAATAGTTTGAGCAAGTATGATATAGCAAAAGCAAAAATAATAATAATAATAATAATAATATTTAAAAAATTCTACCTACCAGTATATTTTGAGATGCAAAAAGGTTCACTTTCTGCTAAGTTATCTGCAGTAACAGCAGTGACACAAAATGTGTAATTGACCCCAGCAGTCAGATTAGTGATGTGATGGGAAGTGTCAGTAATTTCTGATGCATTTTCAATTGTTTTATCAACAGTCCAAAGTAGTTTAAAGAAAGATCTATTTCCAACTGGTTCTTGCCATGTCAGAATCACAGATGATGTTGTGATGTTGGTTACTGTGAGATTCCTGATCATATTTGGCACTGTGTGGGGGAGAGAAAAGTAAATGATAAGTAACTTCTTTACAGAATTTTCAAATACACCGGAGCTCAGTGAGTCTGTGAGCATAAGATGCTGCTGTACAGTGTTCTACTCAAAGCAAAAGGGTGAGGCTTGATCCCCTTGAAGAACATTAAGAAAACTTAGGGAGATGTAGGGGAAGATGTAAAAAGTAACCTGCCACAAAATTTCTGTCAAAGGCCCTGTCTATCCCGGAACCAGCACTTGGTGCACTCATGCCTACCCCAAAAGCCCTACTTGACGTAAACACAGGTATCATTCTTCTGGTTATATAATCCATTTCTCTTTATTTTGAACTGGTTCTGTCTAACATGATAGACTCGTTGGTTCCACTCATGTCATTCATAGCTCCACATTGTCATTCACTTCCATCTAGTATACAACCTTCACCGGCTTCACTGGCTTGATCAGAGTCAATGTGGTTCTGTTTCTTTGACTCAGCCTAAGATTTCTGATTTTCCGGCACTGCTTTAGCCCTTCAAAACCACAACTCCTTTTCTCTACAAATCCTTGGCTCTACTTTTGTCCTCTACCTTCTGGAAACAACAGCAGTACCTTGTTCCCAGGACTCCATCTTGGTATATCAATCTACTGACTCTCCGATACTTTGGCTCCAATTGGGTACTCCACCCCCCACCCCCCAGCTTCACCTTGGTCCTTAGTCCCACTGGCTCAGCCTTACTCTTCCAAATTTCCCAGGGTCACCTTGGATCTCCTAACCCCCATCTCTGCCTTCGTTTTTGGCTCTTCTGGTTCCACCCTGGCCCTTCAATTTTTCTGCTCTCCCTCAGTCTCCATTCCCTCCAGCGCACCAATGTTTTTTTATTTCTCTAAAGCTGTGGCATTTCAGTCAGGTAGGCTGTGAAAAAAACCTTCTGTGATGTCTCAAGCTCATCATGATATATTAAACATACAGAAAAATATTATTACAATATAAAGTAATGGTTTTATATTATACTTTAAAATATAATGTATTTATTTGATGTTAAGAGTCTGAATATAGGCTTTTAGTTTAAAAGCATGCACATTTGGAGAAATATTGGATTCTCATATGTTTATGTCAATTTTCTATACAGAGGAGTTATTTTTATTTAATATTCACTGTCATTACTATGAGCGCTGGTGTTTTCAATTCATCCTTGAAGTCGGAGGGCGCTATGTGCATTTTTAGTCCACAAATTAATCTAAAAGAAGAAGAGGCTATTCCATGAACGGAGTTTCCAATTCATACAGCAGCAGGACGGCGCTAAAGAAACAAAAACTCATCTAAAATTCATCTATAGAAGAAAAGAAAACAGGAACTAACTGCATGTCTTCTAGAGCTCGCTAACCATGACTTTTACATCCAGATAAACACTTTTCAAGACAATAAATACACGATTGAGACGATGAATGCATGTATTGCCTCTGAATTTGCGTCTGAATAGCGCTGGCTCCGTGGGCATGGCCGCATTAGCGGATAATGAGCTGAATCACGGACTTCTGACATGGCTCTCTTTTCATACAGATTACATAAACACAGAAGGTTTGTTTTCGATTTGACTTACATGATTTAAAACCTGACATCTTAACGTTTTTTTAGACATAAGTGTAATTTTTCTGTGATTAGTATTCACTAAGTTACAGTTAATTTTCTGAGAACTATCAGATTGGACTTCGTTCAGAGGGAGAGGAGAAATCATGCATCATGTTAGTTTTCTTTATTTTACAAAAAGCACAACATTTTGTTTTTACTCTGAGTGTATACAAATAAAAGAAGATATTCTATAGCAGCACTTCTCAAAGTCCGGACTCCGGTCCGGATCCGGACCCGGAGGGAATTCAATCCGGACCCGCCTCCATTTCGTATTTCAACAGCAGTAACTGTGTGTAAGGGATTAAAAATCTGGATTTCTTACTTTAAAAAACGCATGTCAAAATCATTTGTTTAGTGTTTTATGTCTTTTTGGAGATGGTCCGAAATTAAAGCGAAGGCGAGATATTTAAAGTTTTCCTCCGTGATTCGGTTGCCATGACATCCAGTGAGCATATACTTTTGATGTAATTGGATATGAGTCGCATGACGCAGCGAGCGTTTGAATGGGTGTGGAGCAGTGGTTCTCAACCTGCGGCCCGTCACGAATGTAAATGCTGCCCGCGATATGCCGACCACAATAATAATAATAAACAAAAATAGCATACAATTTATTTTTGTTTTAAAATTTAAATTAAAGTGAATTAAATAAATATAAATGAGCTTTAATGCTTTATTTGTCATATAAAATAATTTTGGTGAGCATTTATTATTTTCAGACATCAGGCAACGTAGGCTAATGACGCAATCACTCAGTTAACGAAACAAACACAAGTGCGCGCTTTGGAAGAATTCAAACAGTAGTTAGGCTAATTTTGTAAATTTAAGCCTCAAAATTATCAAATTTGCTATTAAAGGAGAAAAGCTAAATGTGGAAGATAAAATGAAGGAACACATGCAAACAAGAAGAGTCGCAGCATCAGCAGCAAAGGTAAGAAGAATGGAAGAATCAGTTTGCTGTTAGGCCTAATGAGCGAGATGGGCAGCCTTCCTGTTTGCTCTGTAGTAAAGTACTTGACAAGCAAAACCTACAATTTCAGAAGACTGAACTGTGAATTCGATGTGTTTGTTTGATGTATTTTAAATCAGTAAAATAACCGCATCAGCGCACCCGCGGCTGGATGAGCCCAACTCTGCGCGCGCTCGCGGATCCGATGCTGCGCGAGGGATTGCGACATGACAGAATGCTTAATATCGTCAGAAATTGTAATTAGCCTACAGTGTGCTCAGTGTTGTTTGTAAAAAGAGCTGAGTAACATTTGCTTATTAAGGCGTTTATGTGACTGTTTGTGACTATTGCGATGCTGTTGAAGAGAGTCATACAGTCATACAGAATTAAATAGCAACTTAAAGTGATTGTATATACAGTTTGTGTGTTCATTGAGCATTACTGATTATTATTGTAAAGCTAATGTCAGTAAGTTAGTTTTTATTTGTTATTTATTGTGTGCAACATCTTAGTATAATAATATTATTATCTGCTAATACCATAACATTAAATCTGATTGGTTTGCATTGGTGACGTCATATGCAAATTATATGCGGACCGTGAGACCTGCACTTGGACCATTGTGCGGACCACTTGGAAAAAAGTTTGAGAACCACTGTTCTATAGTTTCAATTGATATATTACTTATGTCTCTATGACAAAAAATGACGGAGTATTTTAAGTCTGTTTTGCTGCAATGTGAAAAAAAAACCTGCAAAACGCGCCGGCGCGTTTTCAGACCTCAGAGTGTTAACACAATCCCTATTTATGTTGACATGTTTAACTAAAGCAGAATGATTTAGAGTTTGAAACTGAATGTTTCATGTACTTCAGAGTTTATGCCATAAGTCAAATAGTTTGAGCAAGTATGATATAGCAAAAGCAAAAAATAATAATAATAATAATAATAATAATAATAATAATATTTTAAAAATTCTACCTACCAGTATATTTTGAGATGCAAAAAGGTTCACTTTCTCCTAAGTTATCTGCAGTAACAGCAGTAACACAAAATGTGTAATTGACTCCAGCAGTCAGATCAGTGATGTGATGGGAAGTGTTAGTAATTTCTGATGCATTTCCAAATGTTTTATCACCAGTCCAGTTGAGTTTAAAGAAAGATCTATTTCCAACTGGTTCTTGCCATGTCAGAATCACAGATGATGTTGTGATATTGGTTACTGTGAGATTCCTGATCATATTTGGTACTGTGTGGGGGAGAGAAAAGTAAGTTATAAGTAACTTCTTTACAGAATTTTCAAATACACCAGAGCTCAGTGAGTCTGTGGGCATAAGATGCTGCTGTACAGTGTTCTACTCAAAGCAAAAGGGTGAGGCTTGATCCCCTTGAAGAACATAAAGAAAACTTAGGGAAATGTAGGGGAAGACGTAAAAAGTAGCCTGCCACAGACTTTCTGTCAAAGGCCCTGTCTATCCTGAAACCAGCATTTGGTGCCCTCATGCATACCCCAAAGCCCTACTTGACATAAACACAGGTATCATTCTTCCTGTTATATAATCCATTTCTCTTTATTTTGAACTGGTTCTGTCTAGCATGATAGACTCCTTGGTTCCACTAATTTCATTCATAGCTCCACATTGTCATTCACTTCCATCTATTATACAACCTTCACCGGCTTCACTGGCTTGATCAGAGTCAATGTGGTTCTGTTTCTTTGACTCAGCCTAAGATTTCTGATTTTCTGGCACTGCTTTAGCCCTTCAAAACCACAACTCCTTTTCTCTACAAATCCTTGGCTCTACTTTTGTCCTCTACCTTCCGGAAACCACAGCAGTACCTTGTTCCCCAGACTCCATCTTGGTATATCAATCTACTGACTCTCCGATACTTTGGCTCCAATTGGGTACTCCACCCCCCACCCCCCAGCTTCACCTTGGTCCTTAGTCCCACTGGCTCAGCCTTACTCTTCCAAATTTCCCAGGGTCACCTTGGATCTCCTAACCCCCATCTCTGCCTTCGTTTTTGGCTCTTCTGGTTCCACCATGGCCCTTCAATCTTTCTGCTCTCCCTCAGTCTCCATTCCCTTCGGTGCCTTCATTTTTGGCTCTTCTGGTTCCACCATGGCCCTTCAATCTTTCTGCTCTCCCTCAGTCTCCATTCCCTTCGGTGCACCAGAGCTGTGATTTGTTCTCTTATTTACCTAGAGCTGTGATTTGTTCTCTTTCCATGGCCCAGGCCCTCCTTGCCATTACTGCCGCCTACAAGCAATGCCCACCTGAACTGATTTCTTTTGTTTGACATGAAAGCTGCCATTTTAGGGGGTGAGGGGAGTTGTTTGCCAGATCTTGTTTAACACAATCCCTATTTATGTTGACATGTTTAACTAAAGCAGAATGATTTAGAGTTTGAAACTGAATGTTTCATGTACTTCAGAGTTTATGCCATAAGTCAAATAGTTTGAGCAAGTATGATATAGCAAAAGCAAAAGCAAAAAAAAAAAATAATAATAATAATAATAATATTTTAAAAATTCTACCTACCAGTATATTTTGAGATGCAAAAAGGTTCACTTTCTCCTAAGTTATCTGCAGTAACAGCAGTGACACAAAATGTGTAATTGACTCCAGCAGTCAGATTAGTGATGTGATGGGAAGTGTCAGTAATTTCTGATGCATTTTCAATTGTTTTATCACCAGTCCAAAGAAGTTTAAAGAAAGATCTATTTCCAACTGGTTCTTGCCATGTCAGAATCACAGATGATGTTGTGATGTTGGTTACTGTGAGATTCCTGATCATATTTGGCACTGTGTGGGGGAGAGAAAAGTAAATGATAAGGAACTTCTTTACAGAATTTTCAAATACACCAGAGCTCAATGAGTCTGTGAGCATAAGATGCTGCTGTACAGTGTTCTACTCAAAGCAAAAGGGTGAGACTTGATCCCCTTGAAGAACATTAAGAAAACTTACGGAGATGTAGGGGAAGATGTAAAAAGTAACCTGCCACAAAATTTCTGTCAAAGGCCCTGTCTATCCCGGAAGCAGCACTTGGTGCACTCATGCCTACCCCAAAAGCCCTACTTGACGTAAACACAGGTATCATTCTTCTGGTTATATAATCCATTTCTCTTTATTTTGAACTGGTTCTGTCTAACATGATAGACTCGTTGGTTCCACTCATGTCATTCATAGCTCCACATTGTCATTCACTTCCATCTAGTATACAACCTTCATCGGCTTCACTGGCTTGACTAAAGTCACTGTGGTTCTGTGTCTTTGACTCAGCCTAAGATTTCTGATTTTCCGGCACTGCTTTAGCCCTTCAAAACCACAACTCCATTTCTCTACAATTCTTTGGCTCTACTGTTGTCCTCTGCCTTCCAGAAACCACAGCAGTTCCTTGATCCCCAGACTCCATCTTGGTATATCAATCTACTGGCTCTCCGATACTTTGGCTCCAATTGGGTACTCCACCCCCCAGCTTCGCCTTGGTCTTCAGTCACACTGGCTCAACCTCACTCTTTCAAATTTCCCAGGATCACCTTGGATCTCTGAACCCCCATCTCTGTCTTTGTTTTTGGCTCTTCTGGTTCCACCCTGGCCCTTCGATCTTTCTGCTCTCCCTCAGTCTCCATTCCCTCCAGCGCACCAATGTTTTTTTATTTCTCTAAATCTGTGATTTGGTCTCCTTCCATGGCCCATGCCCTCCCTCCAATTACTGCCACCTACAAGCAATGCCCACCTGAACTGATTTCTTTTGTTTGACATGAAAGCTGCCATTTTAGGGGGTGAGGGGAGTTGTTTGCCAGATCTTGTTTAACACAATCCCTATTTATGTTGACATGTTTAACTAAAGCAGAATGATTTAGAGTTTGAAACTGAATGTTTCATGTACTTCAGAGTTTATGCCATAAGTCAAATAGTTTGAGCAAGTATGATATAGCAAAAGCAAAAAATAATAATAATAATAATAATAATATTTAAAAAATTCTACCTACCAGTATATTTTGAGATGCAAAAAGGTTCACTTTCTCCTAAGTTATCTGCAGTAACAGCAGTGACACAAAATGTGTAATTGACTCCAGCAGTCAGATTAGTGATGTGATGGGAAGTGTCAGTAATTTCTGATGCATTTTCAATTGTTTTATCACCAGTCCAAAGAAGTTTAAAGAAAGATCTATTTCCAACTGGTTCTTGCCATGTCAGAATCACAGATGATGTTGTGATGTTGGTTACTGTGAGATTCCTGATCATATTTGGCACTGTGTGGGGGAGAGAAAAGTAAATGATAAGTAACTTCTTTACAGAATTTTCAAATACACCAGAGCTCAGTGAGTCTGTGAGCATAAGATGCTGCTGTACAGTGTTCTTCTCAAAGCAAAAGGGTGAGGCTTGATCCCCTTGAAGAACATTAAGAAAACTTAGGGAGATGTAGGGGAAGATGTAAAAGCTAGCTTGCCACAAAATTTCTGTCAAAGGGCCTGTTTATCCCGGAACCAGCACTTGGTGCCCTCATGCCTACCCCAAAAGCCCTACTTGACCTAAACACAGGTATCATTCTTCCGGTTATATAATCCATTTCTCTTTATTTTGAACTGGTTCTGTCTAGCATGACAGACTCCTTGGTTCCACTCATTTCATTCATAGCTCCACATTGTCATTCACTTCCATCTAGTATACAACCTTCACCGGCTTCACTCACTTGACCAGAGTCACTGTGGTTCTGTTTCTTTGACTCAGCCTAAGATTTCTGATTTTCTGGCACTGCTTTAGCCCTTCAAAATGTCTCAGGTTACGTATGTAACCATGGTTCCCTGAGAACAGGGAACGAGACTCTGCGCTGATTGCGCTTTGGGGAACGTCACGTGACCCAGGTGTCTGAAAGCAACTATCCAACAACTCCAATCCCTATTGGCCGGCGACAGCCTATGACGTCATATGGCGCGACCCGGAAGTATAAAGGGAGCGCCTGTAAAGACAGAAGACATCTATCGTCTTGAGGGACTGTTCTGCAGGCAGCCAGCCCGAAGCATGGCTGGAAAGCGCAGAGTCTCGTTCCCTGTTCTCAGGGAACCATGGTTACATACATAACCTGAGACGTTCCCTTTCGAAAGGGAACTTCAACTCTGCGCTGATTGAGCTTTGGGGAACGATATACCCACGCTGCCATGCTTGAGGAGAGTGCATGCCAAATAATATGGCTGACAAACGTCAAGCAGTTTCGAAGGAAATGCTTAGCAACTCACCGTCGGGTCACACCAGGCTGTCAGTGACAGCATTCCCTATGGCCAACAACCCAAGCTGAGCCAACAGAGGCCTTCCAGAGATGGAAGGCCTACTAAGGCCGCTAGAGGCATCTAAAACCAACTTTTCCACAGACAAAGTGGTTTCTTTAAGGGAATGAGGCCAGAGAACCGATGGGAACCCCGTCCAGTCACTAGGAGGGAACGAAGTTACCCCTAATGCCACCAGGGAGGCCGACCTGGCCTGTCATAGGACAAACTTAGTCTTGGCCAACCCTGTCTGAGTACAGAATCTCCATAACGCATTCTTCATAGAAGAGAGCAGGTAAGAGTGACTGCAGAAAGGCAGAAGCAACTCAAAAAGTGGCCTGAAGGGGCCACCCTGAACACCTGTCTGGCTGCAGCAGACAGGCAACTTCAATGGCAGCATGGGAGACTGCAAAGCGCCCGTATGATAATCTACCCAACACAATCCAACGAGCAGTGTACTCAGTAAAAGCAACTTTTTACTCTTTCAAGCAAGAGGAGTACAACATACGCCGACACATAGTCGAGGAAGGCCTATGTGGGCCTATCACCTCAACAGACACGTGGGCATCAGCTCATGGCAGTGTTCTTAGGCACCGAAGAACGATAAATAACCGACACCAAGGAGGTTAAATATCATCTGGGCACCTGGCCAACCAGAAGTGTATATAAAGGTTCTCAGAGAGAAATACACATCAACATATACCACTATGTTGAATAAGGGCGGCCCATAGGGCCTAGCAACCTTTAGACATATGGCATAAGTCCAGTTCAGCAACTGTTGAAATGAAACACAGACTGTGCCAGCATGTGAACTAGAAAAGAGGCCTGTTGGGGCCTACCATTCTAATGACACATGGCTTCAGCCCGTGAAATGCTGTACACTATGTGAGCAAACTATGATCAGCTAACAGCACTTGTTATAAAAACAATTGCTAACTAGAAGGAGGCTAATTAACCATAAGAGCCTACGATCAAAGTTATATGCAATATAGCTGTTAACAAGATCACAAAAAGGGAGCTAATACAAACCAGCTTTTCTCAAAAAGTGGTTCTATACTACCGTGAGTATGCAATCCAACAGGTGATGCACTAACTAACACCAATAAACCTACTAATGGGGAATATAGGTCACCAGTGTCTCCCATAACGGCTACATAAAAAGCCTGCCATTATGGGAACAGGTGCTAACCTGTGGCAGCATAAGTAAGCTCACATACGATGTAGGGCAAAAGTCTAGAACTTCAAAGCAAATGCAGCGCTTTGATGTATATGCTGTTTTTCAAAGAGGAAAATAATTCTCTCCATACAGATTCTCAAATCTGTACTGAGCCATAGAGGACGAATGCACGTGCTCAACCCCCAGGCAAACAACACACATATCATGCGTATCCCCGTCAGGGATAAAGCAAGTGCAGGGATGGACACATTTCCTGAACCGCTTGCTGCTTTCATCCGCCATTTCTTTATATATATTTGTGTCTTATGTGGTGTATGTATGTATATATATATATTTGAAGCTCTTGTCCTCAGACAAAGAGAGAGATTTTAAATCACAAAAAATAAGACGCACAACAGCGATCTTAGACACACACACACTTGTTGCTGCGGGCTGATATGAATAATCACTATGGGCCCAGCCATCAGTCTGACCATAAGAAGCATCTGAGCATGAATATGTCCATATACATATGCATATGCAATAAACATACATATATTATATATATATATATATATATATATATATATATATATATATATATATATATATATATACACACACACACATATATATACACACACATATATATACACACACATATATATACATACAGGAGGCGGAAGAGGAAGAGGAGAGGGTAGATATAAATCGCCCTAAGTAGCTGGGGAATCGATACAAACGCAACAGTGTTTACAATCGATCACCCACCTCACTCTTGCCTCTTCCTCCTCCTGTCTGTCTGGGTTCAGATACAAATCTGGATGGCTAGGGGTTTTTCCATGCCTCCCGATCTCAAACGAGGAGATCAGAAGGGAATGGAAAGTCATGGAAGCCGCTGCATTAATGGACAGAAAGGAACCGCTCGTCGAGCCATCCGCGCGTGGCCCCTTTCTTCCCAAACACAGCAGCTCCACACACACACAACAGCCAGATGAGTGCTCGCGCCGGACACGAAGACATCAAACAGAAACAAACTCATCTGCAAGCCCTATGATCGCAGCCACCGTATTGCCTCAGCAAACGGGGCCAGTACCATAAGGCACAGATGCAGACACTTCTTCCCTCGGGAAGAGTGTCAAACGAGAACGGAGCGTCCCGAAAAGGGAGACGCTCACAGTAAACAACAGACAAACACAGACAGCGCCCTCAAGCACTGTGTATGCTCGCTCCTCTCCAGACAGAAAAACTCCCAGAAAATGTGAATATAAGTGTCAAACCCGGGGACACGAATAAACATATCCTCTTGAACGTTAGTAAGGCATATAAAAAACCCTACTGGAGTTGGAATAATTGTAATCAGACAGAAACAGGGCCGAAAGACGAAAATATGTCTTCTGTCTCTCCAGGCACTCCCTTTATACTTCCGGGTCACGCCGTATGACGTCAGTGGCTGTCGCCGGCCAATAGGGATTGGAGTTGTTGGATAGTTGCTTTCAGACACCTGGGTCACGTGACGTTCCCCAAAGCGCAATCAGCACAGAGTTGAAGTTCCCTTTCAAAAGGGAACCATAACTCCTTTTCTCTACAATTCCTTGGCTCTACCGTTGTCTTCTACCTTCCAGAAACCACAGCAGTTCCTTGTTCCCCAGACTCCATCTTGGTATATCAATCTACTGGCTCTCCAACCCTTTGGCTCCCATTGGGTACTCCACCCCCCACCCCCCAGCTTCACCTTGGTCCAGCTGTGATTTGTTCTCCTTCCATGGCACAGGCCCTCCCTCCCATTACTGCCACCTACAAGCAATGCCTACCTGAACTGATTTCTTTTGTTTGACATAAGGGCTGCCATTTAAGGGGGTGAAGGAAAAATGTCACAAATCATGTGTTATTTTATGTTCTGAGACTTTTATTTTGATATGTTCAATCACTCTTGGTTGTATTTCTGCTTCCTGTAGTTTATTACCTGTTTATAATGTTTACCTTAGTTACTAATCATTCTCAGCTCTTTATAGTTAAATTTTTTATCCTTTGTTTATTCATACCCTTCCTTCTCATGAGTTTTTTGTTAGATCTTGTTTAACACATTCCCTATTTATGTTGACATGTTTAACTCTCATGCAGTAGGATTTAGAGTTTGAAATTGGATGATTCATGTATTTCTGAGTTTTGGATTTCATTATTAAAGCCTGCAATTAGATCCACATCTCAACTACTTCCCAGATGGAGGTTACATTAGTAGGCAAATCATTTACATACTTTCTCAATAACAAGAACTTTGAATAATTTGTTCAATGAAGAAAAAAAAAATGAAAATGAATTTTGGCGGACTATAATTATTCCTAGGTCATACAGTAAGTCAAATAGTTTGAGCATGAATAATGTAGCAAAAAAATATATATAGTTTTTTTAAATTCTACTTACCAGTATATTTTGAGATGCAAAATGGTTCACTTTCTTTTATGTTGTCTGCAGTAACAACAGTGACACAAAACGTGTAATTGACTCCAGCAGTCAGATTAGTGATGTGATGGGAAGGCTTAGTCGTTTCAATTGCATTTCCGTTTGGTTTATCTTCATTCATTTTAACTTTAAAGAAAGATCTTTTTCCATTTGGTTCTTGCCATGTCAAAAGCACAGATGATGTTGTGACATTAGACACTGTGAGATTTCTGATCACATCTGGCTCTGTGTGAGGGAGAGAGAAGCAAATCGTAAATGTTGATTTAGAAAAACATCACACAGGACACTAGTAGAAATACATAAAAGACAAAACAAGAACTGGTTGGCTATTATAGAATAATAGACTGACGAGTGGGAAGGCATGGGAAGGCATTTTTCTGATATGTACTCTATAATGGGAGCTTTGGAAGTATATTTGTACTAAAATTAATGAAGACAGTAAATGAGTGGTGGTGGACAGGGGTATAGTTATAGTGCATTTACAAATTATTAGGAAAAAAAGTCTATTGGAGTGTCAGAAGTCAATTAATTTAAATCAGTGGTTCCCAAAATGAGGGGCACAGAGTTATGAAAAGGGTGGTGTGGCAAGGCTAAGGAATAGTGTACAGTCACCAGACTGTTAGGCAAAGAAACCTCTGCAGGGTGGTACTAGACGTCACTGCGTAAGTATCCCACTTATTATGTGGCTGCTTGATTAGTTAGATAAGTAAAATAAATAATTGAACACAAAATATTAATTTGACATATTTTAATTACCTCAAAATGACCCGCAGTACTTGCTTGAATGCTTCGTAAAGTGTAAGCGTAAAACAGATGATGAATCTACTTTAAATTCACAAATAACAAAACAATGTTTCTACACCAGTCACAAGCGGCGCAATAAGGCAAAATCAAATAGACCCCAGTGAGGTTCAGTCAGTGATGTAGTAAATGGATGCAGCACAACACGTCACGACACAACAAATACAGACAGTAAACCGATGCCCTGTTCTATTTGTGATGAACTCCAGTGCTCTAACACAAAGGACAAATGGATTTGCAATGTTCGCTTTGTCATGTCCATTGGACATCAGCTGTTGTGGCACGGATGTAGCATATAGCATATAATATCGCCCTCAGATTCACCAATACAACGATAGCTAAAATGTAGATAGACTACAGTGTGTTGTGTGCCTCAAAATATTAGCTTCTGTCAATATGAAGCCAAACAAGATGCCAAGTAGTCTAGTTAAGTAGTAGCCTACTCTATTAATCAAAACAAAAATTACAATTTTTCAAATTAATTATGATATTTGCAGTCAAGGTCATGTCTGACAGGTTGCATGTATATTCAAAGAATCCTGAAAAAAAAGTTTCCTCAAAAATGTGAAGCAGAACAACTGTTTTCAACATTGACAATAATCAGACATGTTTCTTGAGCTGCAAATCAGAATATTAGAAGGATTTCGGAAGGATAATATGACACTGAGTACTTGAGTAATGATGCTGAAAATTCAGCTTTTCCATCACAGGAATACATTAAATGTTAAAACATTTAAATAGATCTATTAAAATTAAAATATTTCACAATATTACTGTGTGTACTTTTTTTTTTAAATAAATAGCCTTGGTGAGCAGAAGAGACTTTCAAAAACAAAACAAATATTTACATGACAAACACAAAGTGGGGGTTGGGTGGTGCTTGAAAATATTTTAAGTTTGGGAGCCACTGATTTAAATAGAGAGAGAGAGAGGGAGAGATAACATTTTATAATTTTCATACTGGTATATTGTGAGATGCAGAAAGTTTCGCCTTTTGTTGAATTATCTGCTGCCACAGCAGTGATGCAAAATGTGTATTTGACTCCAGAAATCAGATCAGTGATGAGATGGGAAGTGTTACTAGATGTTGTGTAATTTCTGTTTGTTTCAACATCAGTCCATTGAAGTTTAAAGAAAGATCTATTTCCAATCGGTTCATCCCATGTCAAAAACACAGATGATGTTGTGACTTCAGACACTGTTAGATTCCTGATCACATCTGGCTCTGAATGGATTGAAAAAAACTATTTACAAATGTTGTTAAAAACACACACACACACACACACACACACACACACACACACACAATCAAAGTATAAAACATATAGGAATAAATGTTAACTGATGAGCCAAGTTAATGAATAATAGACTGACAAGGGGAAAGCATTATTCTGATATTAATTCCTTATCAGAAGCTTTAGATAGAGATTTGCTACAATTAAACAAATGCAAGGGGAGGTGGTTGTAGTGCCTTTACCGAAAAATATACATTGGTGGTCAGAAGTCAATTTGTTTAAATGTAGCAAGCAACAGATGTTTTATAATTTTACATACTTGTATATTGTGAGATGCAGATAGCGCCGCCTTCTGTTGAATTATCTGCTGCCACAGCAGTGATGCAGAATGTGTAATTGACTCCAGCAATCAGATCAGTGATGTTATAGGAAGTGTTAGTAATTTCTGATGCATTTCCAATTGTTTTATCACCAGCCCAGTTGAGTTTAAAGAAAGATCTATTTCCAACTGGTTCTTGCCATGTCAAAAACACAGATGATGTTGAGATGTTGGTCACTGTGAGATTTCTGATCACATCTGGCTCTGTGTGAGGAAGAGATAAGCAAATCATGGATGTTGATTTAGAAAAACATCACACAGAACAATAGTAGAAATTCATAACAGACAAAATGTAGGGGGAAGGCAATTTTCTGATATGTACTCTGGGAGCTTTGGAAGGCTATTAGTACTAAAATGAATGAAGACAGCAAATGAGTAGTGATGGACATGGTACATATACAGTTATAGTGCATTTACAAATTATTAGAAAAAAAAAGTCTATTGGAGGGTAAGTCAATTAATATAAATGTACAAACATATAATTTTCATATTGGTATATTGTGAGATGCAGAAAGTTTCGCCTTCATCTGCTGCCAGTGATGTTAAATGAAGTGTTACTAGTTTCTGTTGCATTTCCATTTTTGCGTTTTCTTATCCATCCAATTAAGTTTAAAGAAAAATTTATTTCCAATGGGTTCATCACATGTCACTGATATGATGTTGTGATGTTAACTTTGAGATTACTGATCTAATTTTGCTTTGTGTCGAGGAGTGAAAGTGGTGAAAATGATACAATTATGCTTTGATTCAGCATTTGTCTGACCCCAATAATTAAGGCTTGATCCCCCCAGAAAGTAATACATTTCTATACTGTAGCTCTGATTGAATTAAAAATGTAATTTTGATCGCCCCTAAAATGGGTCATACAATTGACATGAGTTAAAGGACAATTTATACTTCTGCATTGAGTGTACGTCATAGCCTAGCATTTAGCATAATAGCATTTATACTTCTTCGTTCTATCTGCGTTGCTCTGCAATTACACTGCTGAAACACGGTTTCTATTGTTCCACTGTGTTGAGTTTCTTCCCTGCTGTTTTGAGTTTACACTACGGTAATAGTTTTAGCAATAGTTTCAGCAATAGTTTGAGTGTATTTGCGAACTGGAATAATTATTCTTGGGTAATAAGTCAGTTTGTGCAGGTATGATACACAGTGTTAATTTGATTGACAAATAATTTGTCATAATTTTCATCAACAACATTTTTTTCACAGATGAAAACGAGAAGATGACTAAATAAAAATGACAAAAAATTTTGAATGACTAAAACTATGACTAAAATCTACTCTAATCTTTGTCAAAGAATAAAAATGAGACGAAAATGATAGAGAGGGACAATTTGGAAAGATATCCAGTCAGGACTGCTGTCCCGTGTGGAAGATGGACTTGCTGATCTAACAGCAGGAAAAGTGTGAGTGTGAAGTGACTTCTCACTGCTTCACAATCAATGAATAGCGCACATTTATGCCAAGCGATTGCTTATAAGCTAATGTTGATGAATTATGATGAAGTATTTTATCTCCCTCATCTGAACTTAAATGAGCAGCCTGCTACAGTGCAGACTTCATACATTTCAAAATAAGAGTCACAGTGTATTTCGGGATGGTTTATAATTATTTTTTCCTGGTAATTATTGTTATTTTGTTTACACAATAAACTGTATTTAATTTAATTTCTATTTAATTCATAGTAAACTGTTGTATCTTCTGTCACAGGAAGGAAAGACTAAAAACATTTTGGACACATTCTTCTATATATTTTATAGTTAGCTAAACCTAAAGACATTAAAAAAAAAAATCTTCATTACTTGAAATAAACATTAACTGAAATAAAAAAATAAAAAAAAATATATTAAAAATTTAAACTTATTTTATTCAATCTAGTTTCCAAGCTTCAGCTTAACCTGATGTACTAAAATAACTAAAAATAAAAAAATAAAAACTATGTGGACATTTAAAAGCAAAAACTAAAACATAGACACACAAAAAATTACTAAAACTTTTAACTAAAATTACAATGAAAGCAGAAAAATTTAAAATCAAATATAATCAAAATTTTAAACAAAAACTATAATAGTACCTCAATGATAAGCTCTCTTTCGTGTGTTTTTGCACTTTAACTAAAATCTTATGATATTTAGTCAATTGAAACTAGACTTAAACTAAAACAATTTCTGATGACTAAAATATGACTAAAACTAACTGGCATTTTAGTCAAAAGACTATGACTAAAACTAAATCAAAATTTGCTGTCAAAATTAACACTGATGATGCAACAAAAGATATTTTAAAACTGTACATACCAGTATATGTTGAGATGCAGGATGGTTCACTTTCTCTCTCGTTATCTTTAATAACAGCAGTGACACAAAATGTGTAATTAACTCCAGCAGTCAGACCAGTGATGTCACAGAAAAAAGTGCTACTAGTTCTATTTTCATTTATGTCATCAACAGTCCATGTAATTTTAAAGAAAGGTATATTTTCAGTTTGTTCATCCCATCTCAGAAACACAGATGATGTTGTTATGTTGGTCACTTTGAGATTCCTGATCACATCTGGCTCTGTGCATGCAAAAGAGAACAAAATGATAAGATATTTAATTATTCAAAGTACAAAAGATGTACATGATATCTACAGTTTTCAAAGCAAAATTAAATAAGTGGTTTTAAGGCTTAAGTCTCAGAAGATTCTTTGTTCAAGATACACATTACAAAATGACATTTTTAAATCAGAAGTTTAAAGCTAAGATAGGCAATGTTTTTCAACACTCATGATGCAGACTCTGCTCTGGCTGTGCGCATTCATGTGTTTTGGAGGAGGTGTGCTTTTGGATATGCTCTGAAGGGAGGGTGGGATGTTATGCTTTCAAAGCTAGCCTGCTATTGCTAGCCTCTCCTAGCTTTAAATTACTATATTAAAATGATAAAAAAAAGAAAAACAAAAGTATAAACTAAATGTTACCCTTGAAAGAACACACATTTACTCATCTAATCAGCATTTATATTACATTAGTCCCTTTACAGCAGGACTATTCAACTGGCAGCCCGTGGGCCAAGTCCGGCCCGCCAATCATCTCAATCCAGCCCGTGGGCACCCACACCACTAATCCTACCCAAGACTACCAAGTGTGTCCCGAATTTCTGTCGACTGAACCAGTGATACCAATCATTAGTGAATTAATCATTCTTTTGTCTCGATTCTTTCTTTTTCATGAATTGGCCAAAGGCACTTGCATAACTATCTGAAACTATTTGGATTCGTTCAGACCGCTCTGTCACTAAATCATCTGAAGTTGTTTCTTGGTCAGTAACAATAAATACAGAACAAAAAGCGCTGTTCCCTTTCGATACTTCACTCGTACTGCGTATGGGGAAGGGTCTCCCTTTTTCCCCGCTGCTGAAGCCTTTTTCAATAACGCAGTGTAACTGCACCGTCATTGGTTCACTCATAGACAAGTTGTTGAACCAATGGCAGCGCGGCATAGCTGCGCGGCCTATGGCGACAAAGCGCGCGAATATTCCCGCCGAAATGGGCGGGGTATAGGGCTATATAAGCAGGCGTTTCGCCATAGGATTTCAGTGTTTTCTCCTTCAGCGACGACATCTACTTCTCTTCGCTGATCTCCGCCTGAAGCCGAAGAAGCTCGCCGCCTTCTGCTCTCGCCGCCGTCTGAAGAGGCTCCTGCAGCGGACTCGCCTGGACTCGCCGGTGGAAGAAAGCGCCGGCGCCCTCGCGGACTGCAGCTTCTAGCGCCGTCGCCGAGCCGCCGCCTCCCGCTTCCCGCTTCCGGCCGCTTCCTGTGTGTTCCCTGCCGCCATCCGGCGCGCCGCCTGAGAGCTTCATCCGCGGCTTAAACGCCGCTCTAAAAGAGCGAATTTCCGCTCTAAGAGTTTCCGCGGCCCTCGCCGCTCTAAAAGAGCCACCCAATTGCCGTTTTCACGGCAGCGGCGTCTCACGATGCCCCGCCACTCATGTGGTACTTGCAGGGCCCCCCTGCACAACGACGATGGACACAGCGAGTGTGTTGTTTGCCTGGGCAAGCCCCACGCAGACGGCGCGCTCGCTGGAGACTCATGCCCGCACTGCGAGTGTATGAGTCTCGCTTCCCTGCTCTCGCGGGTCGCCTTCTTCACTGAGGGCGATCTCGCCGCTCGCGCCCTCCCGTCTCCTTCCTCCTGCGAGCCGGTGAGGAAAAGACGGCGGGGTAGAGCGACTCAGCGCCAGGAGTTGAGCGAGCTCACGCCGGCCCAGCCCCCGCGTGCCTCGCCCTCTCCTCCCAGGGAACTCTCTCCCGTTCTGTTCTCTCGCCCTGAGCAGCGTCCCTCCGCAGAAGCGAGTGACCTCGTCTCATTCGGGGGAACAGACGACGAACAAGACGACTCCATGTCTCTTGCGGCTTCCGAAGCGGAAGGTTGGGCTGGCGAGCCGGAAGACCCCGCTCCACCGCCTCCCTTGGAACCCATCGAGCATGGCCAGGGCATGGATGCCGAGCTCTTCCGCATCCTGTCTAGGGCCGTTGAAGAGCTGGACCTCGAGTGGGCCCCTCCAGAGGAGCCGTCTCGCAGCCGCCTGGACGAGGCACCTCGCCAGCGTTCAGCGCCCTTCTTTCCTGAGGTCCACGAAGAGCTGACGAAGTCGTGGGGCGCTCCTTACTCTGCCCGCCTCCACACTACGCACCGCTCCGCCCTCACCGCCGTCGACGGCGCCGAGGAGAAGGGATACGAGCGCTTGCCACCCCTAGATGAAGCGGTGGCTGCTCACCTCTGTCCTCCCGCGGCTGTGGGTTGGAAGACGAAGAGGGCCCTTCCTTCCAAGCCCTGTCGGACCACCTCTACTCTGGCTGGACGGGCTTACACCTCGGCGGGCCAAGCTGCCTCTGTGCTCCACACCATGGCCATATTTCAAGTATTCCAGGCCAAACTCCTCCGCTCTCTGGATGAGTCTGGAATCGACGCGCCAGCCTTCAAAGATCTCCGCAGCGCCACGGATCTTACCCTGCGAGCTACGAAGGCTGCGGCCCAGGCCATCGGTCGTTCCATGGCTAGCCTGGTCGTGTTGGAGCGCCACCTGTGGCTCAACCTAACGGAGATCAAAGACCTAGACAAGACGGCCTTCTTAGACGCCCCGGTCTCGCCTTCCGGTCTCTTCGGGCCTGCAGTGGATGGCTTCACTGAGCGCTTTACTGCCGCGCAGAAATCGTCTCAGGCTATGAGGCATTTCTTGCCTAAGCGCTCCAGCTCCGCTTCTGCGTCTAGCCGCCCCAGGACTGCGCCGGCTCAGCAGAACAATCCAGCCCCACCTGCAAAACAGGCAGCGCCGCCCCAGGAGCATCGCCAGCGCTCGCGCCCTGCGAAGCGCCCTCCCTTCCCGAGGCGCCAGGGACCCCGGCCCAGGATTGTGCTGGACCCGGTGCCTCCAAAGTCGTCCTGATTCGTCGGACAGGAAGAGGATGGGGGACCGTCCCGTTACGACCGGACCACCCCAAAAGCTCCCACGAGTAATTTCCCCTCCGCCTCGTTTATTTCCGGGCGTGGGAAACATACTCCAAGTGACAGCTGGGCCCACACCTGTTGCGCCCACTCCAAACGCCGTTTTCACGGCGAACAAATTTTTACCTCATCACAAAAAGAGCAAATTTCCTCTTCCACCCCTCGTGGTGTACGACCCTCTCAACGGCGGTCTGTCACCCAACATTATTCAACCCCTAGCCACTCGGGCCGAGGCCTGGCAGGCCATCCCCGATGTGTCAGAATGGGTCATGGGGATTGTAAACCAGGGCTACTCGCTCCAGTTTGCATGACGGCCCCCCCGCTTCGCCGGGGTGCTTCAAACGTCGGTCAATCCGGACGACGCTCATGTCCTCCGGGCCGAAGTCATGTCGTTGCTGGAAAAAGGAGCTGTGGAAACGGTTCCTCCGTCAGAGAGCGAGACAGGCTTTTACAGCCGCTACTTTCTGGTCCCCAAAAAGGATGGCAGTCTCAGACCCATCCTAGACCTCAGGCTTTTGAATCACTCCCTCATGAGACGGAAGTTCAAAATGCTGACGCTGAAGCAGATCCTCACGCACATTTGCCCCGAGGACTGGTTCTGCTCGCTGGACCTGAAGGATGCGTATTTTCACATCCAGATAGCCCCCCGTCACAGACGATTCTTGAGATTCCCTTACGAAGGGGTGGCATACCAATATACAGTCCTGCCCTTCGGGCTGTCTCTGGCTCCCCGCACTTTCACCAAGTGCATGGACGCGGCGCTTTCCCCTCTGAGACAGATGGGAATCCGGGTTCTGAATTATCTCCACGACTGGCTCATCTTAGCCCGTTCGCGAGTCGAGCTGGAACGCCACAGATCCGTGCTCCTCAGCCATCTACAATGCCTGGGTCTCAGGGTCAACTTAGCCAAGAGCTCGCTATGCCCCACTCAACGAATCTCGTTTCTGGGAGCAGTTTTCGACTCGGTCCGTATGACGGCAGTAGTCTCGCCAGAGCGCGCCCTGGCAATTCAGCAGCTCACGGCATCTGTCACGAACAAAGCCACAAATCTCCCTCTGAAGTTTTTCCAGAGGCTGCTAGGGCTGATGGCTTCCGCCTCCCCGGTGCTGCAGCTAGGCCTTCTTCGGATGCGGCCTCTTCAGTACTGGTTGAAGTTCCGGGTTCCTCCCAGCGCATGGCGGCACGGCCGCCTATGTCTCAAGGTCAATCGGGCCTGTCTTCTAGCCCTGAAACCTTGGATGGATCCAGTATGGTTCCAGCGCGGAGTCCCTTTACGGGCGGTCTCACGGAGGACGGTGCTCTCAACAGACGCCTCCAACTTGGGCTGGGGCGCTGTGTGCGAGGGCAGACCGGCCTTCGGCTCGTGGAGCCACGAGGAAAGCCATCTACACATCAACTGTCTAGAGATGCTAGCAGTGATGAAAGCCCTTCAGTTCTTTCAGGCTTACTTGACGGGACGTCATGTTCTAGTTCGGTCAGACAGTATGACGGTGGTGTCATACCTAAACCACCAAGGCGGTCTTTCGTCCAGCCGCTTATGCGCTCTGGCGAAACGTCTGCTGGAATGGGCTCTTCCGAGGCTTCAGTCGCTCAGAGCGACTCATGTTCCTGGCAGGAACAATCTGGGTGCGGACATGTTGTCACGGAGCAACATCCCCTCCGACGAGTGGATGCTCCACCCCCAAGTGGTCCTCACGATCTGGGAGCTCTTCGGGAAGGCAGAGGTAGACCTCTTCGCCTCAGAAGACAACTCTCATTGCCCAACATTTTTCTCGAAGGAAGTAATGCTCTGGCCCACACATGGCCCAGCACGCTCCTTTATGCTTTCCCTCCGATCGCACTGATCCCCCAGGTCATCAGGCGTATCAGAGAAGACCAGCACAGAGTCCTTCTGGTGGCCCCGCTCTGGAGGAACCAGGTTTGGTCCTCAGAGCTATTCAGGCTCTCTCTGAGAGCCCCGTGGCCGATTCCCCTGAGACGGGACCTCCTCTCTCAGGCAAACAGAACAATCTGGCACCCACAGCCGCAGCTCTGGGCTCTGCACCTCTGGTCCCTCGATGGGAGCCGACTAGCCTCCCCGAGGACGTCCTAAATACCATTTCTCAGGCTAGAGCCCCGTCTACGAGGCGCCTCTACGACCAGAAGTGGTCAGTCTTTGTTGATTGGTGTTCAACACGCAACATAGACCCTGTGGAGAGTGACGTATCTTCCATACTGTCTTTCCTCCAAGAACGCTTGGAAATGGGGCGCTCCCCTTCCACGCTTAAGGTTTACGTAGCAGCCATTGCAGCGTTCCACGCTCCTGTTGCTGGCCAATCGGTGGGACGAAACGGGCTTGTGATCCGTTTTTTGAGAGGTGCTAGGCGTTTGAATCCTCCTCGCCCTCTCACTATTCCCTCCTGGGACCTCTCGTTGGTCCTCAGGGCCTTGAAAGGAGCCCCATTTGAACCAATGGGTTCAGCCGACCTCAGGCCCCTAACGCTAAAAACCGCTCTGCTACTAGCACTAGCATCGGTAAAGCGTGTTGGCGATTTGCAGGCCCTCTCCGTGAACCCTGCATGCCTCGAATTCGGGCCTGGTGACTCTAAGGTCGTTCTGAAACCTAGGCATGGCTACGTCCCTAAAGTGCTCTCAACTCCGTTTAGAGCTCAGGTCGTCTCGCTCTCTGCTTTTCCTCCCTCGGCGGACGAACCAGAGCTGCAGCTACTCTGCCCAGTCAGGGCATTGAGGACCTACATAGACCGATCACAGTCTTTCAGACAGTCGGATCAGCTTTTTGTTTGTTTTGGCGGCCGCACCAAAGGGTCTCCGGTCTCGAAACAACGCATTTCCCGTTGGATAGTGGATGCTATTAACCTGTGCTACTCCTCACTGGGCACTAATTGCCCCATAGGAGTCAGGGCCCACTCCACTAGAGGAATGGCTTCCTCGTGGGCTTGGTCCAACGGAGTTTCCATCCAAGACATCTGTGAGGCGGCCGGCTGGTCTTCGCCGTCCACCTTTGTCAGGTTCTATCACCTCGATGTCCCGACCTTACAAGCTTGGGTCCTGTCGGTGTGATTAGCGGCCTTCAACAAGTCCCGCTTCACGCCACCATAGGAAGTATCTTCCTTCAGTGTAACCATGGGTTCGGTTAGGCTTTGCCTCCGCTTGTCCTTTTGGCCCCCCTCTGGGTTGGCCAAATGCAAGCTATATCGTTCCCAGCCGTGGCACGGCGTGGTTGAATTCGTTCCCCATACGCAGTACGAGTGAAGTATCGAAAGGGAACGTACTCGGTTACTAACGTAACCTCGGTTCCCTGAGATACGGAACGAGTACTGCGTCACTTGCCGTGCCACGAGGCTGCGGCTCAGGGTCGTCGCTTCAGTCGATTGACACTGAAATCCTATGGCGAAACGCCTGCTTATATAACCCTATACCCCGCCCATTTCGGCGGGAATATTCGCACGCTTTGTCGCCATAGGCCGCGCAGCTATGCCGCGCCGCCATTGGTTCAATAACTTGTCTATGAGTGAACCAATGACGGTGCAGTTACACTGCGTTATTGAAAAAGGCTTCAGCAGCGGGGAAAAAGGGAGACCTTTCCCCATACGCAGTACTCGTTCCGTATCTCAGGGAACCGAGGTTACGTTAGTAACCGAGTACGTTTTCAGGTGTTTCACTAGTTTACTTTAAACTATGCAGCATGGCCCAGTGGATAGCAGAACAAAAGCTTAAAGGGTTAGTTCACCCAAAAATGAAAATTATGTAATTTATTACTTACCCCCATGCTGTTTAACTGGATATGCAGGCCTCACTCAGCCATCGGATTTCAACAAAAATATCTTAATTTGTGTTCCGAAGATTAACGAAGGTCTTACGGGTGTGGAACGGCATGAGGGTGAGTAATAAATGACATTATTTAAATTTTTGGGTGAACTAACCCTTTAACTAATGAACCTTATTGTAAAGAGTTAGCGAATTTGTTGAGATTACTGCAAAAATTGCTGTTCCTACTTAGTTTTTGTCTTGTTTCTAGTCAAAATATCTTAAATCAATAAGCATTTTCTTGTTTTCAGGAAAAATAAGTAAAAATTAAGTTTTTCTTTAAAACAAGCTAAATAATCTGCCAATGTGGTAAGCAAAATAATCTCATTTTAAACCAAAAATAAGATATATATAATCTTGTTTTCAGTTTAACTCACTTAATTTTGACTTATTTTTCCTAAATCCAAGAAATTAATTTTTACTTGTCAAGAAAATGCTTCTTGATATAAGAATTTTTAGGTATTTGGACTGGAAACAAGACAAAAATTCAAAGTAAGAACAGCATTTTTTGCAGTGTAATAGTCTGTTAAATTCATTTTACAAGAATAATAAACACAAAAAGGACTGTTTGAGTCGAGTATTGTGCATTTTTCCCTTACTACGTTTTTTTATTAGTCGTTTAATTATTTTAATGGAACCGGAACCATAACCGTTAGGCAGAACCAGAATCAGAAAATTTCTCATGATTCCCAACCCTACTCAAGTAAAAATTATTTTTCTCAAGATAAAAAATAAATAAATAAATAAATAAATAAATCTCTCAACTAGTGTTGTAAACTATGCTGGGAACCGTGTCAAACATTCCTATTAAAGGTTAAAATGAACAACTTTTAATACATAGTTTGTTTTAATATAAACTATGTATTAAAAGTTGTTCATTTTAACCTTGGGGGGTATTGAAAATTCTCATGACTCACTGCACTGAGTTGAGCCAGTTTAGGACGGAAATAAATACATCACAAAAAGATCAATTGGCCATGCAGCCTTCTTCAGTAGTACCAAGCAGCTGCTCGGATGAGTTTTAAGATTGAACTATGTATTAAAGACCCTCTGTGGTGAAAATCAAGTTTTTAATGTTGTTTATATGTCTATGTAGTGTTTTTAATATGCTTTAAGACAAACCATGTGCAAATTCATAAGTCAGCACCACTACTGAGTATTTTATGTTTGAAACTGCAGTAAACCAAAGACAGTCTAAAACCCGCAGATTGAAATCATGGGTGTTTGTGACGTCACAGAAGGTGCCAGAAGGCTTTAGCATATCATTAACTATGACTGCTCTGAAGCAGGAAAGTCTTGAGAGAAGCCAGGTTATCCCAGTATATTTTTCCTGTTGATATGAAAAATTGTGTAGATTTAGCAATATAGCGAGTCTATTACGATGGATAATGAGCTGAATCACAGGCATCTGACATGTCATTATTTTCAATTTTTGTTTTCGATTTGACTTAAAACCTGACATTTCAACGTTTATTTAGACATAAGTATATTTTTTTGTGATTAGTATTCACTAAGTTACTTAGTGAGAACTATCAGATTGGACTTCGTTCAGAGGGAGACGAGAGATCAGGCATCATGTTAGTTCCCTTTCGTGGGAACTATCGACGCTGCGTGGTAACGCATTGGGAACCTTCTGCTTGATGTCGTCACTGAAGCACTCATGTATCTAACCAATCGCGTAGCGAGACGTCAGAGACGGGTGACGTCACAGACCAGGAAACTATAAAGCATACCCGGATGCAGAGCACGCTAGCTTCCGTGTCTTCAACAAAGCGCTCTATGTTATCTTGTCTGTCTTATTTGGTGTTGTTTGTCTCCTTATTATCAGAGAAAGACAAAAACTCTTTGTCCGAGGACAAGAGCTCTAGTACACCACACTTATATCAATAAGACACTAATAATGCCGGAAGAAAAACGATACAGGAAATGTGTGCATCCCTGTCCTAGATACATCTCGGACGGGGACACACATGACATGTGTGTGTGTCGTTTGTCTGGGGATCAAGCATGCCCAGGCAGCTCTCGAGAGAGCTGTCTACGTGCATTGCGAGAAATGAACCCTCAGAGTGTCGAGATCTTGCCGGGCACTCTTCGAGGAGGGTGCCTCGGCGAGCGTTCCTCGCGGGTCGGGTCCTGCTGCTGCTGAGGTGCAGCGCCGGCTTTTGTCGTGGGGTTCGCAAATGGAGCTGGCGGAGGGGGTTGAGACGGGCCCAGCCTTATCTCGCCCTTTACCCGCCAGCCCCAGTGCCTCTTCTCGGGCGTCGGAAGCACACGTAGCAGTTTCTTCCCCCCAGAGAGAGGCACCGGCGCTTCATCTCTCTTCCTCCGAGGAGGTTGATGTGGTGAGCGTTGAGACTGGGGAAGAGGACCCGCCATCCTCTTCCCCAGCATATGAGGATCTCCTGGAGGTAGTGACCAGGGCTGTTGCCAAATTAAAAATCGATTGGCCAGCTCGGTCGCTACCCCAGCGTTGGGGTTTGCCTTTCTTCTCGGACTTCCACACTGAGGTGTCGAGGTCGTGGAGAAGGCCCGTGCAACATCGTGTGCACAGCCCACAAACATCTGTGTATAGCAATATAATAGGGCTGAGACAGCACGGTTATGCGGCGATGCCCCGGGTTGAAGAGACGCTCTCACCCGAGTCGGCGTCGTCACTAAAGGCCCCGACATTGCCCACCAAGCCGCTAAGAACTACATCTAACTTGGTGGGCAAAGCATACACAGCAGCAAGTCAGGCAGCGGCATGTCTACACACTATGTCGCTGCTCCAAGCCTATCAAGCTGACCTGCTGGGGGAGATTGATGAGAGCGGGGAGGCCACATTTGATTGTATCCAGGAGATCAGGATGGCAACTGACCTGGCTCTCCGTGCCACCAAAGAGACGGCCAAAGAAATCGGCCGGTCTATGGCAGCCTTGGTGGCCACGGAGAGACATCTGTGGCTGAACCTCTCGGACATAAGGGAGCGAGACAAAGCTGCCCTTATGGACGCACCGCTGTCTCCTACAGGCCTATTCGGCGACGCTGTCAGTACAGTCGTCGAGAGGTTCCAGGAGGCTAAAAAACAGTCAGCGGCGTTCCAGAGGTTCATCCCCCGCCGCTCTATGATTCCCCCCGAGGCTGCTGAGCGGGAGCAGCCTCGGCCATCCACGAGCTCCTCAGCGCACCACAGAGCGCAACAAAAAGTGAGCGTGGCCGCGCTCCCCCGCAAACAGCAAAACGAATCTGCGGGCCGTTATTGTCGCTCGGAAGGCTTCGAAGCGGTCCTGATATCTGTAGGTCAGGACCCAATGAGGGTGGCCCCCTCCGAAGGAAGCTGGGGAAAATTACATCTAAACCCCTCTCCCCTTCGGCACCCTCAGGGGATCAGTCCGTCAACCCTGCCACCCAGTGTGCGTCAGGGCACGGCGGTCCCCGCCGACCCTTCGAGGAGGGCCGGTCACTTGATTCGGTTGTCATCTGCCGGCACGTCGCGTCAGAGCATCGAGTCAAGTGCTCAAAAAACACCAGAGGCCGGTCTCGAGAGACTGGTTCCCTTAGTAGATTTTTTAGCTGAATGGAAACTCCTTCCAAATATATCGAAATGGGTACTGCTCATGATAAAAAAAGGGTTACAGAATACAGTTCGGGTCTCACCCGCCCAGATTCAACGGGGTCCTTCCCACAGTGGTGACCCCCGAGCAGTCTCTGGTTATGGAACAAGAGGTTATGACACTCTTGCAAAAAGGAGCTATAGAAAGGGTCTCTCCTCCCAGCAAGCTGTCAGGTTTTTACAGCCGCTACTTCATTGTTCCAAAGAAGGATGGAGGACTGCGTCCTATGATAGATTTACGCATGTTAAATCGCTCAATCCAGAAGCTCAAGTTCAAGATACTTGCACTCAAACAGATTGCCCCACAGATCAGGTCCGATGACTGGTTTGTGGCAATAGACCTGAAAGATGCATACTTTCATGTGTCCATCCATCCTTCTCACAGGAAGTTCCTCAGGTTTGCTTTCAGGGGCGAAGCTTACCAATACAGGGTTCTTCCGTTTGGCCTATCGTTATCACCCCGCACATTCACAAAGTGCATGGATGCGGCACTGGTCCCGTTGAGGCTTCAGGGCATCCGCGTCCTGAATTACATCGATGATTGGTTGATTTTAGCTCAGTCAGAGCAACTGGCAGTCCAGCATCGAGATGTTGTTCTGCGTCACATGGAAAGGCTCGGGTTGAGGCTCAACGCCAAAAAGAGTGTGCTAGTTTCGGCTCAGACTATCACTTATCTGGGTGTAGTTTGGGACTCCACCACGATGCGCGCACATCTGTCACCCTGAGAGCAGCTTACATCCCGGGGCGCCAAAATATGGGAGCGGACACCCTGTCGAGGCAGGGCCCGGGGCCTGGGGAGTGGAGACTCCACCCAGAAGTGGTGGATCTCCTGTGGAAAAATTTTGGTCGTGCAGAAGTCGACCTCTTTGCTTCGGGAAAGTCAACCCAGTGCCTGCTCTGGTACTCCCTTACCCATGGGGCTGAATGCCTTGGTACAGACGTGGCCGAGGCGGAGTCTGTACGCATTTCCCCTGATCGCCTTGCTCCCGGGAGATCTGGAGAAAGTACGCCGGGAGGGGGTCAGCCTAATACTGGTAGCCCCCTTTTGGCCAACCAGAATATGGTTCTCGGACCTAGTGTCCCTATTAGACGGCTCCCCAATGGAGCTTCCCCTCAGACAGGACCTCCTGTCACAAGCGGGTGGTCTGATAATACATCCCCGCCCAGAACTATGGAAGCTGTGGGCCTGGCCTCTGAGGGGGCCAGGTTCATAGATGCTGGTCTCCCAACCAAGGTTGTGGAAACCATATTGAACTCCAGAGCTCCTGCCACGAGGAAGCTTTATTCATATAAGTGGAACTTGTTTTCTGCCTGGTGCAGGCGCAATAATGTGGACCCTGTCCACGCTTCTATTAGTTATGTGCTAACATTTCTCCAAGAAAAGTTCTCGGAGGGCCTATCCCCTTCAACATTGAAGGTTTATGTTGCAGCTATCTCTGCCTTTCACATTCCTCTTGAAGGTGGCCTATCGGTGGGTCGAGACCCCCTGGTCACTCGCTTCCTCCATGGCACACTGAGGTTGAGGCCTCCAGTGCGCACAAGGGTTCCGGCCTGGGACTTGGCCATGGTTTTACAGGGATTGGCCGAGGCACCCTTTGAACCACTAGAGGAGGTTCCTGAGAGGTTCCTCACTCTAAAGACGATTTTCTTACTCGCTATCACTTCTCTGAAAAGGATAGGAGACTTACAAGCACTGTCGGTTGCTCCTTCATATCTTGAGTTTGCTCCAGGAATGGTGAAAGCATTCCTGCATCCTAGACCAGGCTATGTCCCTAAGGCCCCTACCCATGTCCCAGGTCCCATCGTGCTCCAGGCCTTCCATCCTCCTCCTTTTAAATCTTCGGATCAGGAAAGATTAAATCTGCTCTGCCCTGTAAGGGCTTTGGATACTTACGTCCACAGTGCTGCCCTGTGGCGTAAAACTGATCAACTATTTGTCTGTTATGGATCCCCTAAGAAGGGGGGCCCGGCATCCAAGCAGAGGATGAGCAAGTGGGTGGTCGAGGCCATCACACTTGCATATGAAGTGGCTGGACAGCCTTCTCCTTTAAATGTTTGCGCCCATTCTACCAGGGGTATGGCGGCATCAAAAGCTTTGATGTCGGGTGTCTCCATCAGTGACATCTGTGATGCAGCTGGTTGGTCATGCCAGCACACATTTGTGAGGTTTTATAACCTTGATGTCGGCTCCACTCCGGGGTCATCAGTCCTGTCAAGATAACTTGGCAAGTATTTGCCGCTACGGCACAGTTGGGATAGCGTTCCCAATGCGTTACCATGCAGCGTCGATAGTTCCCACGAAAGGGAACGTCTCGGGTTACAGATGTAACCCTGGTTCCCTGAGTAGGGAACGAGACGCTGCGTCTCTTGCCGTACCCCCTGCATACTTGCGAGCACTTGTTTCAGACTTATCCAGAAGCTAGCGTGCTCTGCATCCGGGTATGCTTTATAGTTTCCTGGTCCGTGACGTCACCCGTCTCTGATGTCTCGCTACGCGATTGGTTAGATACATGAGTGCTTCAGTGACGACATCACGCAGAAGGTTCCCAATGCGTTACCACGCAGCATCTCGTTCCCTACTCAGGGAACCAGGGTTACATCTGTAACCCGAGACGTTTTCTTTATTTTACGAAAAGCACAAGATTTTGTTTTTACTCTGAGTGTACACAAATAAAAGAAGATATTCCACAGATTAAAATGGTGTATAACTCTTAATTGTATGTGCAACATTGACGTATAGTATTTTGACGAAGTATTTTGAGTCTTTTTCACACTGGTAAGAAAAAAAAAACGAGGTTGTATCGCCGGCGATACCGCAGACTCCAGAGTGTTAAACTGAATATACGAAGCGAAGCAAGATTTTTTCTTAAATATCCACAGCACAAACAACAAATTGCTCGTCACTACAGCAACAGTAGACTCTCCAAGCTGGCGTGAGTGAGTGGAGGCAGGGCTAATTTGCATATTCATTGATCTGTGTATATTAAATGAGGCAAGGTCGTAGAGTTACATTCAAGCTATTTTAAGGCATTTTTAAAAAAAATAATTAACTAAAGGGGGGCTTTAAAACATATTAAACCAGCATTTTACTATGATTTCTGAAGGATCTTGTGACACTGAAGACTGGAGTAATGACTGATGAAAATTCAGCTTGGCATCACAGGAATAAAATATCTCTTAAATTATATTAAAATAGAAAACCATTGTTTTAAACTAATATTTTTTCACAATATTTCTGTTTTCAAATAAATGCAGCTTTGGTGAGCATAAGAGACTTCTTTCAAAAACATTAAAAGTAGTATTTTTTCCACTTTGGACCGGTACTATAAGGACGTGGAAACTCATGACTCAATTAATTAATTTTAAGCCGACTTACAGAAAAGCAGAGACTTCTTCTCCAAGCAGGAGTAGGAAAACAAGGGTGTGTGTCATACAAAAAAACAAAAACAATAACTTGTAATTGTGAAATTATATTTAAACAATACAATCCCTCTTTTGTGTATAACACAACATGTGGGCATATTTTGTTCTTTTCTGATGCTCCTTTCACTCAACTTCTCAGGTCATCATACATCTCCCAGGCACATGGAGGCATCCTGCAGTAGGTCACATAATGTCCAAAAGAATTCTGGGTTAAGCCTCCTTTGAAAGCATTGACTGCTTTTAAGGGTGCGTTCACACTTGTACAAACCTTAAGGCACAGGGATACATTCACAACGCGATCGGTCGGATTTTATGACGTATTGCATATTTTGAGACAGAACTTACCGAACATCTAAAACAATGCTGTGTGCTGAGGTAAATGCGCTCGTTGTGTGTGCTTAGCCTGCATATGATGGTATTTTGGCCAGCTGGGAACTCAAAACAGCGGCGGAATCCCTCCGTCACACACACAAACAATCTGCTGTGTGGAGACGTGCGTCTGATGCCTGTCATCATGGGCAAACTCGCGACTATGACAAGAAAAACCGACATGCGTGAGGATTCTGTCCTTTTTAGGGTCTCGTCTTCCTGTTTTTGGTTTGTTTACATGTCTTTGGTCCGTGTTGCATTCATATGTCATTCAAACCGCACCAGAGTTCGTTTGGAGGCGGACCGAGACCCATCTTTTCAGCAGTCTCGGTCCGCTTGTTTGGTGCGCACCAGGGTTCGGATGGCAGCATTCACATATGCAATCGCACCAGGGTTCGTTTTATTCGAACCAAACATGACAAGTGTGAACACACCCAAAAGTAAATCTCTCACCTTGGAGCATCAGATTAGAAGGAAATGCACACAAAAAAGTTGTTTGCCAGATCAGTGTTAATCCACAGAATTTCTCCCAGACTGCAATTGTGAGAAACTTTCCCTGCACAGAGCACATTTCCTGAGGTAGAGTCTGTCTTGAATGCAGAGGGACACTGTGATGAACTTTGGATTAGCTCTGAGGCAGGGGGACGCCAGAAGATTAAGGCCTTCTTCCACCGCAGTCTGAAGATGAGCCATGTTAGAAGCATGCAGCACAGCAATAAAAGTACAAACAAATAGAATTTCCTTTATGACTTGTGTGCTGAGACCACAATACTGTGAGGAGCACAGTTTTGAGAAGGAAACACATACATGTTTTCAACTTTTCATTGATAGTGGGGATGTGGTTCTGTGCATTGATTTGTAGAGCACCAGACTTGAACAGCTTTGAATATTTTATATCGCGACTGACAACTGCAGGGATGACAAGGACATTATGAGTGAGCATGCATGAATGTAGTGAAGCAGCATAAAGGAAACTTTTATCGGCACAAACGAAGCACAAACAATTGAGCCTATTCTATTTTTGGGTGAATTTGGAGCATGTCTATAATTCATCGTCTATAATTCAATATCTAATATTTTAAAGGTGCCATAGAATTGAAAATTTAATTTACCTTGGCATAGTTGAATAACAAGAGTTCAGTATATGGAAATGACATACAGTCTCAAACAGCATTGTTTCCTCCTTCTTATGTAAATCTCATTTGTTTAAAAGACCTCCGAAGAACAGGCGAATCTCAACATAACACTGACTGTTACGTAACAGTTGGGATCATTAATATGTACGGCCCCAATATTTGCATATGCCAGCTCATGTTCAAGGCATTAGACAAGGGCAGGCAGTATTAACGTCTGGATGTGCACAGCTGAATCATCAGACTAGGTAAGCAAGCAAGGACAATAGCGAAAAATGGCAGATGGAGCAATAATAACTGACATGATCCATGATATCATGATATTTTTGGTGATATTTGTAAATTGTCTTTCTAAATGTTTCATTAGCATGTTGCTAATGTACTGTTAAATGTGGTTAAAGTTACCATAATTTCTTACTGTATTCACAGAGACAAGAGCCGTCGCTATTTTCATTTTTAAACATTTGCAGTCTGTATAATTCATAAACACAACTTCATTCTTTATAAAACTCTCCAACAGTGTGTAATGTTAGCTTTAGCCCGTTAGCCACGGAGAATAGCCTCAAACTCATTCAGAATCAAATGTAAACATCCAAATAAATACTATACTTACATGATCTGATGCATGCATGCAGCATGCATGACGAACATTTTGTAAAGATCCATTTTGAGGGTTATATTAGCTGTGTGAACTTTGTTTATGCAATGTATTATAGAGTCAGGGATTTAAAGGGGAAGCAGCCTGAATCTGTGCATATTTAATGATGCCCCAAAATAGGCAGTTACAAAAATTAATTAAAAAAAAATATGGGGTATTTTGAGCTGAACCTTCACAGACACATTCGGTGGACACCTTAGACTTATATGAAATTTTGTGAAAAAGCATTCTAGGGCACCTTTAACCCTCTGGAGTCTGAGGCTGATTTGCGGCTTGGAGAAGTTTTGACATGCCCTGACATTTGTGCTTTTTTCAGTTGTTCATAAACATATAAATGACAAAAGTGTCATTACACTGTATTCAGCACAAACTAGGCTACAATAATATGTGAGGAACATGTATGTACATGTTTGTGTTTCTGAAGGAATAATGTTTATGCGTGGTTATTGAAAAAACAAAAAACTTAAGTCACTGAAATAAGGCCAAAAAAAGTATATAAAATCTGTGTTCACAAGACTTCTGGTTATTGGAGGTTGTAGACTAGAGTTTTTGCTTCAGAATTATGTAAAAGTTATGCTGACTTACATATAAAACAATAGAGAGATTTAAATTTTGCAAGACACTTTTTGTCAAGAAACACAGTATGCGAGGAGGTGTGAATCTGCATGAATAATGGGCCATTTACACCTGAGAAGACAAAAGAATTGCATAATAATGACCTGAAATGACTTGCATATTAATGAGTCCATTCAGTCAGGTAGGCTGTGAAAAAAACCCTCTGTAATAATGTCTCAGCTCATCATAAACAGCAATACTGTGAAATATTATTACAATTTAAAATAATTGTATTCTATTATATTCTTTAAAATATAATTTATTTCTGTGATGCAAAGTGTCTGAACAATTATGTTACCTCTGTGGCATTTAATATAGGCTTTTAGTTTAAAAGCATGCACATTTGGAGAAATATTGATGGATTCTTATATATTTATGTCAATTTTTCTATACTGGGAAGTAATATTTATTGTCATCACTATGAGTGCTGGATACTGTGTTTTTAATTCATACTTGCAGACGGAGGGCGCTCTCTTTGCACATTTAGTCCACAAATTATTCTAAAGAAGAAGAGGACATTTCAGGAATGGTGTTTTTAATTCATACTTGCAGCTGGAGGGCGCTCTCTGTACACCTTTGAGCCACAAATTCATATGAAGAAGAAAAGAAAACAGGAACTAACTGCATATAGACATATGTGTAATGTTTCTGTGATTAGTATTCACTAAGTTACAGTTAATTTTCTGAGAACTATCAGATTGGACTTCGTTCAGAGGGAGAGGAGAAATCACGCATCATGTTAGTTTTCTTTATTTTACAAAAAGCACAACATTTTGCTCAGTGTAAACAAATAAAAGAAGATATTCTATAGTTTCAATTGATATCTTACTTATGTCTCTATGACAAAAAATGACAGAGTATTTTAAGTCTGTTTTGCTGCAATGTGAAAAAAAACCCTGCAAAACGCGCCGGCGCGTTTTCAGACCTCAGAGTGTTAAGGTAACTGTGGGTGAAGCTGGCTAAGAATATCTGTGCATCCCAGTCACAAGTTAAGCACAGGTTGAAATTTTGTGATATGCCTGCGCTCATCTGTGAAACCAGACCATGTAAACAGGCTGGTGTTTCTGGCTAAAAATCTTTAAGAGATTACATTACCAAAAGCAGCAGTACTAGCATTTGCCATGTCATTTTATGTTGTAGTTGAACATTTATTTTCTGTTACTTCTTGTCAATTCATAACATTAAGGTTGAACCTCTGTAGTTACTTCTAGCTTGGTAATATTATTGTAAAACATGGAATTAGTTTCCACTGTTATGCCGATGATACTCAGTTTTATGTAAGCAATAAGGTACGAGAGGCCATGCTGTATTGTGAAGAAGTCACAGCTGATGGGCATTGTTAGGCACGTCTTCAGAGACCGCACTGTGTATGTGCACATGCTATGCTCTCTGTCTGTCTATTTGTTGGATCTTACCGGCAAGGCTTACCAGGCCTGCAGGGAAGCCATTTCCACCCAACACGCTATGGCATTGTTGCAGGTCTATCACGCCAAGGCACTGAAGGACCTGCACGAGGGTAGTCATGATCCACAAGTTCTTCAGGAATTTTGTGCCCTAACGGACCTTGCGCTTCATGCGACGAAGGTTACGGCGCAGTCAGTGGGTCATGCGATGTCCACTATGGTGGTCAAAAGAAACGCCATCTCTGGCTTTGTCTGACCGACATGAGGGATACCAACAAAGTCAGGTTTCTTAATTCCCCATGTCCCAGACCGGCCTCATCGGCGATGCAGTCGAGAACTTTACCCAGCAATTCTCGGATGTACAGAATCAGTCTGAGGCCATCAGCCACATTCTGCTGTGGCGGTCAGCTGCTGCGTTCACCAAGAAGGGCGGTAAGGCCAAGAGCAAGAGGCCCTAGGACGGGCGACCCGGAGATGGGTGGGACTGCTCTTCAGGAGATAGTGACCGCACCACTCCTTCCCCCAGAGGAGGACTGGGTGGTAAATCCAGTGTTTTGTTTTGTTTCTGTTTTGCCGCTGACTCTCCACTCTCACCCCCCTCTTCTATTTGCCAGCGGGCAGCAGCACGTGGTTGAGAAAGGAACCAAAGCCTCTCCTGTGCCCTATGTTCAACTGTGGAACCAGGTAGGTGTTGCACAGCACACTCAGACCCCGCTTCGGGCCGCCTCACAAAGAGAGCCTCCCGAGTCGCGTCCCTGCGTTCTACCTTGCTGCACCACTGCGGGTACACCTACGGTCTCTACGAGGCTGGTTAGCGCTCCCCAGTTCATCTCGCTGGCTCATCAGGCATGGCTATGTGATCCAATTCGCCCGGCGTCCCCTCAAGTTCAGGGGCATCCACTTCACTGCAGTGAAAACTGTCGATCCCCATGTCTTGCGTGCAGAGATCGCAGTCCTACTGGCAAAGGACACGATAGAGCTGGTCCCTCCAGTCGATATGAGGTCATAGAAGAAACCGTCTCTGAGAAAGAAGGTCCTTCCTTCTTTCAGAACACTGTTTCTACAGTCCCTACATCATTGTACCCGAGAAAAGTGGTGGGTTACGACCGATCTTGGACCTGCGAGTTTTGAATTGGAGCCTCCACAATCTACAATTCAAAATGCTCGTGCAGAAATGCATTTTTGCCGTCCCCAAAATCGGTTTACAGCGATTGACCTGAAGGATGCATACTTTCATGTCTGGATTCTCCCTCGACACAGGCCGTTCCTGCGCTTTGTGTTCCAGTGCCAGGGCTCCCTCCACTACAAGAATGTATGCCCTTAAATGTCACGTTTTAGAAAGGTGGTGCGCATGTTCTGCTACTCTCAGAGTATTTGTGGCAGCCATTTTGGCTTGCCATTCTCTGATTGACGGGGTTTCAGAAGGGAAAAACCCTCTGATCACTCGCTTCATTTGTGGAGCTAGGTGGCTGAAGCCACCTGTCAGAGTGAAGGTTCCCTCGTGAGACTTAGATGTAGGGTTGATAGGCTAGTTGACACCCTTTTGAGCCACTAGTTAGTGCCTGTTAAGCCTCTGACTCTAAACATGTTTTTTTCTTTTGGCTATTACGTGACTAAAGAGAACTAGGGTTCCCTTTCGAAAGGGAACTTCTACTCTGCGCTGACTGAGCTATGGGGAACGTCCTCCGTGACCCGTGCTCGAAATGCCAAAAATCACCACACTCCAATCCTATTGGCAGGCGACAGCCTATCACGTCAAACGGCGCGAACCGTGACGTATAAAGGGAGCGCCTGGGGAAACAGCCGACATCCTCTTGTCATTTCGCAACTGCTTTTGCTTGTGCCTTTTTCACTCTGCCAAAAGAAAATATGTCTGCTAAATCGTTCAGGAAGTGTGCTGATCCATGTCCCAGGTTTCTGACACCGGAGGACACACACAACTTGTGCGTTTTTCTGTCTGGGCGAGGAGCACGCACGGTCAGTACTCGAGGGTGCTGCCTGTGCTAACTATGAGCGTTTTCCTATGAGAGGGGTGAGAGGGGTGTCAATCTTTTTCAAGCTGAAGCGACTGACGAGGACGCGCTGCTGGCGGATGACAACGATGTTTTATCTTTGACATCCTCGGACCCAGGAGCGAGTGCTCTCTTGGTCAAGGTCTTTCCGCTGAGGCGGTCGCGGAATTGCGTCAGACCATGGATCTCGCTCTGAGGGACACTAATCAATCTGCCGCCTCGATCGGCCAATCTATGACGGGCATGGTGGCCACGAAGCGACATCTGTGGCTCAACTGTGCAGACAGCGGGGAGAAAGAGAAACAGTTTCTCCTCGATGCCCCGGTTTCGCACACTGAACTTTTCGACACCTCCGTGCAGGTGGTGGTTGAGAAGTTCGGGGAGGCGAAGACATGCTCCGCGGCGTTTAGATCTTGCATCCCGCTCAGATCCAGCTCAGGGCCCAGACAGCCGGGAGGCTCAGAGGCAGGCCCAGAGGGAAAGTGTCGCTGCTCGTGCGCTTCCTCCCCCTCGGAGTAAGTCGCAGAGACGGCAAGATGCCAGAAGGAAGAAGCAAGATCTGAGGGAGGTGATCGAGGAGCGGCGCCGGTAATCGATCTCCGCTCCCGCGAGGGCTTTTTCTCGCCCTCGCTCTTCCTTCGCCTCCCAGTAACGTTTGTGACATCTATATGCTGCAGGCTTTACAGTCGGGCTGATGTTGTGGGCCTATGATGGATATATCTCTGACGGCCCACCGTCTGGCTTGATAGTGAAAGTGCTTTTGGGCTTATGGGACTTTGGATTTTCCCCTCCGTGTAACGAATCGGGGAGGCATCTGCGTTCTACGAGCCGCAGGAGGTAAGCCAGGTCCATTTTTTATTCTCAATATAGACCTTGCTTTTCCTGTATAGCTTCCCGTGCATATAGCATATAGTTCATGTTTTTAAGGGGTTATTTGGGCAAATAACTGTATGTTAGGCTGACTGTTACAGGCAGGCCCTTTATGGCCGCTTTGTTGTTTAGCGTTGGTGTAGTTTCTCGGCTGATACTGTGTATAGCTAGAACTAGCTTTCGCTATTTTCAGTTATGTGTTGGCCGGTTTTTGGGCCACCTAGTGCTGTCGCTCGCGCTGCTTTCTCCATGTATTAGGGAATTCGTAGCCCGAGTGTAGCCTGGTCTACATACAGTCCTTAGCTAGCGGCTAGGCTGGAACTAGGATAGGTGTGTGTTTGTTTACATCCCCCTGTTATGACTATCCCCCTGCGGTTGTATAGTTCCTAGTTCTGGCCTCCTTCTGAGGAAGTTGCTGGCCATTTTTTTGCCCATATTTCCCCTTCATACGTTTATGCAGGCGTGTTATGTGAGCGTGCTTGTGCTGCCACAGGTTACACCTGTTTTTCTATGATAGCAGGCTGTATCCGGCCTCTATAGATGAATACGGTGTTGTTGTTGTACTCCCCGGTTAGGGTTTGTGTTTCACTGAGTGCATCACCTGTTGGATCGCACACTCAGGATGAGTGTAGGGAATTTTGTTTACCTGACCTCTCCTGGTCGTTTGCACCACAGCATCTGGGGTTCATTGCTGTTTGATTGTTGGCTATTTGTTTTTAGCCTCTCTGTATGCAGCTTGTTTGGATACAGCGCTGTTGGTCTACGATGCTGGTTACGCTCACGCTGTTTAGCATGATTAACATTGCCTGCTGGAATGTGTATGCCTAGGCTCAGGTTGTGTAGCTAGTTCCCTTAAAATTGTCATTTTAGGTTATACTGGCCCTTCCTTGTAGCTAGGGCCCTGTCATGACCACGGGCTGGTGCCACATGGTTCTTTAAGTAGCAGGCCTTTCTAGGCTTCGCTTATAGCTTCCTGTTGGCCCAGCTACGCTGGTCGTGTACGGGCATCATTCCATGATGTGTCATACGTTACTCTGTTGTTGCCAGATGTTTATGGAAGTCGTTGGCTTTATGGAAGTCCTCCTTTCATGTCTTATCTAGCATGTTGGCACAGCTTGTATGGGTTTCTGTATGTCTCATACCCCTTGGGTGTTGTATAAACGCACTAGCTATCGCCGAGCGCTTTTAAGGTTACAGGCCGTTTCAGGCCTTCCTTTGCTAGCATGTCGGAGTTTAGCTTGGTACTCCTCTCGCTGAGAGTAAAAGATGTTTTTACTGAGTATTTTGTGCGTTTATTCCCTTTAGCTCTAGTCGAGCTAAAATATTTTCTCTGTCTATTTAACAGGTTCTATTTTTGCTCCTAGAACTTTAGTGGCCGCTGGCTGATGTCGCGTGTGACGGGTAGGCCGTAAAGGCCTCCTGTGGAGCATGCTGACCTTTGACAGCAAATAACAATGCCATGAGCTGATGCCACGTGCCTGCTGGGATTATAGGCCCACGGGGCCTTTCCTTAGCGCATGATGGCGTATGTTGTACTCCTCTTGCTTAACACTCTGAGGTCGGAAGGTATCGCCGGCGATACCACCACGTTTTTTTCTTATCAGTGTGAAAGAGACTCAAAATACTCCGTCAAATTTGATCATGCATACTAGTGTTATGCATCATTCTAAAGTGTTAAGTGTGTACTTTTATTTGTGTACACTTACAAAAAAAACAAAATGTTGTGCTTTTCGCAAAATAAAGAAAACAAACATGATGTGTGATCTGGTGTCTGCCTCTCATTGAAGTCAATTCTGAAATGCGTTTTAAAATGATCTGAAACTCAGCAAATACTTGTCACACAGACACGAGAGACATATCTACATAATGCTTAGAATGTCTACTTTTAAATGAAGTAAGTCAAATCAAAAATAAATATTCACAGTTTATGTAATTCGTTTGAAACCAAGGAGAGGTTCCTTCTTTTCCTTCTCACTTCATTATCTGTAATGAGCTGAGACCGCCACACCCCCGCGCCGTTCACATGGTAAATAGTTTAGGTGTAATATATGCATTGCACACGCCCCCCGGTCAGTGCCACAAAACACGAAGTGTCAACATCAGATTCACTCACTGACCGTTCATCGCGTTTTGAGGATGGCACGCTACTCCGACAAAGAGGCTCTTCAGATGATTCTGGACAGCGAGGAAGAATTCACCTTTTCCTCTGAGGAAGACTGCAACTCAGACGACGAACAGTTGCATTTCCAGCAGCGAATTGACCCCGACGAGGATATAATTTCAGAGTAAGTTGTTTACTATAATTATTTTTCTGAAAATATAAAACTCGTATTGCATACTATACTGTGTCTAGTTTTGGCTTGCTTGCGGGAAATTGCCTCACAAATACCTCTCTTTTTGTAATGTATTTCGCCCAGTTTTAGTTATGCTAAAATACGGTCTTATGCCTAATGTAACTTGTTTGTGAATATCTGCTTAGGTGTAATATGATGTGATTTAGTGCAAATATATTTTAGTCTACAGTGAAATAATGTGATAGTGTCTTACTATTTATTTATATCGGTTTGGGTTAGTTATCGTGCTAAAATACAACCTAATGCCTAAAATACAGATGTTTGTGAATACAGGTGTAAATGTCTGAAATGCACTGAAAACGTGCGGTCTATGGCCCATCAACAGATAGTACTCGCGGCCTACGGCCAATCAATAGATATTTGTCTGTCCTATGGCCCATTGTCAGCACTTATATATACATACATTGTGCACCCATAATCGCTAATTGCCCATCAGTTTACTTTGGAGAATGTATGCTAATAGTTTTTTTGATTTGTTTAGGAATGTGGCTGCTTCACGATCGCCGTCACCAGCACCGCGCAGAGGGGCACGCAGATCTCGGTCTGTTCTCAGTGCGATCGAGAATCATACAGAGTAAGTATATTTTACAGACATAACTGTATACATCATCTCATTTCAAAACGTATATGTACCTGTATGGCATTACAGAAACTGGTGTCTTTGTTGTGCGTGGAGATAATATAAAACTCATGAGTTTTCAGACTATATTTTAGCTAGTTTTGGCTAGCTTTTGACAGCTTACAGAAAATATTGCCATACAAAATCACTTACAAATGTTTGTATATATACTCAAGTGTAAACACTTGTAATGTGATATTCTGTAAACATATTTGTAATATATTTCACCCAGTGGATGAAAGAATGGTGGCATGCAAAGCACACACTGGTATGACAGTACATGAAAGCCAAGCCAACCAAGTGGGGTTTCAAGTTGTTTGTTCTTGCCGACTCTTCAAATGGATACACTCTGGACTTCTCTGTATACACAGGTAAGAACAACTTTCCCACAGGCCATGGACTGTCATATGATGCTGTGACTTCTCTTTTGGACCGTACATTGTTGGGTTCTGGGTACCATGTGTACATGGACAATTTTTATACAAGTCCAAAGCTCTTGAAAGACCTGTTTGCAATGAAGTTTGGTGCATGTGGGACTTACTGGGACAACAGGAAGGACTGCCCTCGGAATGCAGCTAATTCACTCTCTAAAAAATCAGCCAGGGGATCCATCAGATGGATTCGGGATGGACCTCTTGTATTTGTGAAGTGGATGGACACACGAGAGGTATCTGTCTGTTCTACCATCCATTCTGCTCATTCAGGAGACTCTGTGCAGAGGAGGGTGAAATCACAAGGAACATGGAGGACAAAGACATTTCCATGTCCTGCACCTGTGACTGCATACAACAAACACATGGCACGTTGACCTGTCTGATCAGCTGATTCAGTACTACACAACACAGCACAAAACCATGAAGTGGTACAGAAAGATCTTTCTGCACTTCTTGGATATTGCTGCCACCAACTCTTTCATTCTGCACAAAGAGCTACATGGTAACATGTCCCATAAAGAGTTCATGGAGCAACTTGTCACACAGCTCTGTGGTGTGTCACAGAAAGCATCACGAAAACGGACCAGCAGTGACCATTTACCAGTTCCAGGAGCAGAGCTGACCTCCGATGGCAGGAATGTTGCAACGGCTGGTCGCCGGAACTGTGTGCATTGCAAAGAAGTGCGTGGAAAAAACAACTAACACCTTGGAAATGCCAGGCATGTGGTGTTCACTTATGTCTTCAGTTGAACAGGAACTGTTTTCAAGAGTGGCACAAAGATGAGTGACTGTGTTCAGATGTATGTGCTCTGTTGACCACCGCACCACTGACCATTGAGCTGGCAAAGAACATTGCTGTCCCTGTCCCCTCCATCCTGGACATTTTTCCTGCATGATCAGCTCTTACAGCTCTTACAGCTCTTACAATGGGCCAAACCACCCATCCTAGACTGTAGATTGTCTTCCACTAAATGTTATTTTATGGTAAAAAAATGTTATTTTATGGTTTGTGTGTTACATAGGTATAAGTAGAATTATATAGGTTATATATTTCTTTGTTTCATGCACTACCAGTCATGCACTACCAGTCAAAAGTTTGTACACATTTTTAATTTTTTGAAAGTCTCTTATGCTTATCATGCTCAATAAAGCTGAATTTTCAGCATCATTACTTCAGTCTCCAATGTCACATTATTTGTTCAGGCTGCCCCACAGCATTCCACTTTGATGGGCCGTTAGCCACTGGGGGGAGTGTCCTTTGTCTCCCCTGGTGTGAATCACATAAATATTCATGGCCATCACCACTCCCACGCATACAGCAGTACTGACACAAAAACTGACTTAGAAAAATCAAATCATTATATTGTTTTTTGTGTTAAAGTATTCAGAATAATCTTTACATAATTGCGTAGTAAAAATTCTAGCCTACAAGCTTGATAACTCAAAAGTCTTATGAACAACTATTCAGAATATGTTTTATGGCCTTATTGCAAGGAGATTTTTTTCCCCAAAACATACTAACTACGCATAATCTTTATTTAAAAAAAAATGCAAACATGTATATCTATATTGCTCACATATTATTGTAGCAGAGTTTGTGCTGAATACAGCAAAATTACATGTTGGGCAATAGTATGATATAAGTAGCTGAAATAAGCACAAATGTCAGGGCATGTCAAAACATCTCAAGGGCCCCAGAATCACTCAGACCTCTGGGGGTTAAAGAGTAGAAAGGTACTTCACCGAGTGCACTGCTCGTTGGTTTGTGTTGGACGGGCTGTCTAGTGGGCACTTGCAGCTGTTATGTTCTGGCGTTTGCTCCTCCTTGATATGCAATAGGGTGTGGCCCTACAGGCCATCCTGGGCTACCGCCGTCTGCATTCAGTTCTAGTTCTCTGGTGAACTCTGGTTATGTTGTAGGCCCTTTCCCGGCCTCCATGACTATGTGCCCGCTATACGGTCTGTCTGTTAGGTTGAGCTTTGTACTTCCCTTCGGGGTTAACTGCGTAATTGTGCTTAGCTCCCTAAGCTGGTATGGTTGTAGACTTCTATGAAGTCTCCTGTTAGACTGGCCCCCCAGGCTGGTTTGTGCTCCCCTGGGTCAGGGGTCTTTAGCGCACAGCCTCCTCAGCACCTTGTTAGCGGCTGAGTAGATCCTTGGTTGAGTGGTTGTACTCCCCTCATACGAGGGTCCATAGCGTTTAGCTGAGTTCCGCTCTCCAGGATGCCCATCTCTGTGTGTGGTTTTAAGTTGCTTACTGCCTTTTCGCAGTCGCTCTCTCCTGCTCTCCTCTCTGGAGTTTGCGCTTGGAGATTCTGTATATCAGACAAGGTTGGCTAGGACAGATTTAGCTTCGCTGGATCTGGCTAGGCCTCCTTGGTGGCAGCAGGATGGATTTTTCCCCCCGAGTGACTGGCCGAGGTTCCTTTGGTTCCTTGGCCACATTCCCTTAAAGGGACCACCCCCTCTCGGGCTGTTGGTTCCAGATGCTCGAGCAGCCTTGGTAGGCTTTTTTCGGAAGGCCTCTTTTAGGCTCAGCTTGGGCTGTTGGCCATAGGGAATGCTGTCACTGACAGCCTTGGAGTTCTGCCCCCGGTTTTTCCCTGGAACTGCTGGATGTGTGTCCAGACATTTGGACTGGCATTCTCCTCTAGCATGGTGGCGTGGGTATATTGTTCCCCATAGCGCAGTCAGCGCAGAGTAGAAGTTCCCTTTCGAAAGGGAACGTCTCAGGTTACGTATGTAACCATGGTTCCCTGAGAACAGGGAACGAGACTCTGCACTTTCATGCCATACTGCGGGATGCCTGCTCAAGACAAGAAGATGTCGGCTGTTTCCCCAGGGGCTCCCTTTATATGTCACAGTTCGCGACGTTTGACATGATAGGCTGTCGCCGGCCAATAGGATTGGAGTGTGGTGATTTTTGGCATTTCGAGCATTGGTCACGGAGGACGTTCCCCATAGTGCAGTCAGCGCAGAGTCTCGTTCCCTGTTCTCAGGGAACCATGGTTACATACGTAACCTGAGACGATTTGCCGGCTCTGTCTCTCTATCCTGCTTAGATTTTGCCCCTGGACTGGTCAAGGCTATTTTGCAATCTCGCCATGACTATCTTCCTAAAGAGCCATTCTCGACCATACATCTTCAAATTGCACAAATTGTAATTGTGAATTGAAAATACACCCAATGGAAACGTGAATTTTGCAAAAACTCACAAATATCACAAAAAAACTTTTTACGCTCACATGTTGTGTTTTTTCAGGCAATTCTAAAAAGGAATATTATGCAAAAGTTCTTTAAAGATAGCACAGTATGTTTGTATAGAAGACGAGACGGGGTGCTTTTTAGTTTCTTATTTATGCATCTCTTTCCTCATGCCTCAGCTTCATCCCCCATAGATACAACGGGAAGATGCAAGAAAAGAAAACAAGGACTAGGTTATCAAAGGAAATCTTATTTGTATATTGGAATATTCTTGATCCCTCGAGCGTCACTTCAAAGCATCATCAGCTGTGCTCAACTTAGTTATGTTATAAATGTTTGACATTTACTACTACTAGTATTAATACATTAACAATATTAATGATTAATATAATAGAAAATAAAAGTATTATATGTCTATGCACCTTTGCATCCTCGCTCATAGCTCCTCAGGAAGCTTCCTCATTCCTCCCCTCCTCAGTTCATTTATAGAATTGAAATGGCATTTATAGACTTAAAATGGCCTTCAAGATTTGGAACGCCGAAGACTTGAAGCGACCACGAAGACCTTGGCGATCGCGACGGAGCCGAAGTGGCGACCCCACGAGGAGGAAGCGGGTATCCGGAGGGCAGAGGTGGAGCTGGAGTGACCGAGGGCGGAGGTGGAGTCTGAGCTTGCCGTCGCAGAAGGGGTGGAGGGCCAGAGAGCAGCGACTGGCCCGCAAGTCCGCTGCAGAGGCGTGGCGATGTCCGACCCAGGTTGAGCCGACGTGTCGAGGGAACCCAGCGAGACCAAATGGCCGATGGTACTTGCTCACGACGAGGGAGAAAGGAGCGTAGGTGTAGGAGCCAGGTCGATGGGTCGAGGGGGAGTGAAGAGCTCTGAGGCTGGAGGCGGAATCCCAGGCTCCTCGCGCCCAGGAGGAGGTGGCTCCCAGCAGTCCCGAGGTGGAACCCTACCACTGAGAGGAGATGGGGAAACTGAGGGGCTGATGGGAGACAGTGACGACTGGATAGCAGGCGTGGCTGGGGACAGAGGAGGGGTTTGGAGCGTGTCCCGAAAAAATCTTGAAGAGGTGGTGGGAGAGGGAGGCTGGGAGGGGCCAGAGACTGTAGAAACACATGTTGCAGAATCACCTCTTCAAAATCAGAAAAAAATATCTCCAGAGCTGACCAAAAACTCACTCTCAGTGGCAGGGGTTTGGGTGGAGCTCACTTCCATACCCTCGTAATCCACTAAGATTCCCTCGGCGATGGATGGTAAGGCCGGCTCGCACACCTGGTCAGTCCCGCGTTGCTCAGGCTCCATGGCAATGTCCCGCGCGGTCGCTCTCGTAGGCGCTGGCTCGAACGTCATGGCGAAGTCCTCTTCGCGGTCTGCGGTGGGCTCATGCTGCCGATCCTCGCAGTCAGGGTGTTGATGGCTGTGCACTGCTGGAGTAGGAGTGGGACTGGCGTCGTCGTCTGAGATATCCACAGTCATTGAAGATCCACATGACGCCAGTACCCACTCCACATACTCACGGAGGCTCCCTCGAGGTCCTTCCCCGGACAGCCGCGCTTTGGTGGCGGTGTTGAGGCCGGCATACAGGAAGTTGCAACGGCTGCTGTCCGGGAAATGTGTTGATAGAGCTAAGAACAAAAAAATTGTCCAAATGTGCCTCGAGGGAGCGGTCCTTCTGCTCAAGGCATAACAACAGATATGCGGGTGTGTACATGGTGACGGGAACAGAAGGAGAAACACGAAAAACACTGAGACGGAAAACAACAAACACACGCCGCAAACTGTATAACTGTTTTTGGTCCGGTATTCTGTTACAGTAGCTGCTATACTAATCACACGACGAGGAGATGGAGTCACAATAAGTCTTTACTAGGAGATAAACAGGAATCCACAGGAGCATACACCAACATAGTACGAACAATACCGGACAACACAAGACTGGAAACAGAGGGCTTATATACAAGGGATAACAAGGAGGGTGATTAGGAACAGCTGGGTGTGATGATGATGGTGATCAGTTGCCATGGTGACTAACTGGTGGTGGGAAATAGAACAACAACAAGTCCAAAACGGAGTGCACGTGACAGAAACAATATGTATTATGAAAAGCACTATATAAATGAAGATCACTTGACTTGACTTGACACATACTTCAGAACCGGTCAAACAAAGATGTTTTCCCATAGCGCAGTGAGCACAGCACCTTGTTCCTGCTTTTACAGGGATCAGGGTTACAGTCAAGTAACCCCAGACATTCTGTCATTAAAACTCTGCATGGCGCAAGCTCATAGGTCCTTAACTCAATCTTCTACCAATCACATCATTGTCTACATAGCGCAGCTGATTGGTTTCTTTTGCATCAGCAGCCAATGAGCTTTCAGCTCAACATTCAAATACAGATGTAGTATTGACTGTTTTTGTTCTATTTCAGCAAATAAAATAGTTTTAAAAAAATCAAAGCAGAACCATAGCGCATCTCACAGTAACACTCAGCCGTCTTTTGTTGATAAAATGTTAAAATAAATGTTTTAGTGTTTTAAAATCGGTTGGGTCAAAGATTCAATGACCCATTAATAAACAACTGCCTCATTCTTGAATGAATCAGCTGTTTGAACAAATCATAAATAAATGACTGAATGATTAATACGGTCAGTTGCTGCCACCTACTGATGTTTTAGTTTCACCAACATTTCTTATCTGTATCAAAAAATACCTAAAAAATATTTAATGCAGTTATAATTTTTCAGTGTAAATGAAATATTGTAATAGAATTTATTGATCAAATCTAAGAATTTGAAATGAAAGATGAAACCTACATTTAATAAGATTAGGGGGAAAAAATGTCCTTTATAAAGATAAAACATGCCCTTGATGTAAATATCACAAATATGAAGATTTAAATATGTCAAAGCTGACTGAACACTGATGAGAATGTTGCTTCAGAATAAATTATATTTACACCACAAAAAAAAATAATTTTTTTCCAGACACGCAACTTTTTTACACAGACAAGTGAATGGCCAATTTACTTATTCAAAGGACAAGCACATGACAATACTTAACGTCGAGCCCTGAAAATACTCACTTGAATGAGCTGATGTAGAAGAGCTTGTAGAGGCAGGGGGTGCTAAAATATTTAGAAATAGAAAGAAAAGCATAATTAAAGTAATATTCACTGACATGCTTAAAAGGACATTTTCACAAGCAATGAAATTTTGTATTGCACGAACTGTTAATATAAGTTAACGAAGTTAATTCAACTGGAAAAATAATAATAATGGCTTTGATCTAAACAGAGTTGTCATGTGTAGATATAAACAGCTTCACAAACAATCTTTTCAATCGCACAGTATCATTTAGGGATGTCCCGATCACGTTTTTTTGCCCTCGAGTCCGAGTCCGAGTCATTTGATTTTGAGTATCTACCGATACCGAGTCCCGATCCGATACTTCTATAATACATGAAAAAGAATAAAGAATAGCGAAAAAACAGATCCAGGAACAGTGCTTTTCAGGTTTTTCAGGTATCTAACAGTCCTTTTCAGGTACAGAAAATGGATAAAGTAATCAAATATAAAATATCACTGCATATTATCTTTACTGTATAAAATAAATAAAGATGAATCATTATTGAAGTTACAAAAACTATTCAGTCAAGAGCAGTAAGTGATTTCTTTGTTATTTGATTTACCATTAAAAACAGGCAGCAGGAACTCATAAATCTTCTCACAGTGCATGCGAGTTCTCTTTCGCGTCTTGTTCTTGAAGGTTTAAATCAGCAAGGCTTAAATGAGTTAGTTTAAACACAGATAGCAACGTGTGCTGTTCAGGTCTCACCTGTATCAACACCCGGGTGATGACGGCATAAATGACTGGACATGAGAGCAGACGGCACTCGCAGTTAACAGTTTACAAAGTGTGACTGTTTTGTCTACGCTTTTTGATTATCATTGTTGTAACATTTTGCGCATCCATCGACTGAAACGTACATTATTTGAACTCTGTCTGTCTGTTTTCCACGTTGCTATTTTAAACAAACCATATGGTACGGTTCGATTTTTTTACCGTGAACCGTTGCACCCCTAATACAGAGGGGTAATTACACCCCTAATATCCGAGTCCTGATCGGGAGGTAACGTCCGATTCCAATCGAGTCTGAAACCAAGTGATCGGGCCCGATTTCCGATCACATGATCGGATCTGGACATCCCTAGTATCATTATTTCTGTGTGACCAGGGTTTATGCAGGTTTCAGTAAGTCAAATTTAAGACCTTTTTAAGACATTTTAAGACCATAAAGATTGAAATTTAAGACCTACACGACGCATTACCAAAAAATATTCAAATCAAAGAAATTCTGAAAAAAATCACTTTATTTCAATGAATTCAGTCATTGAAAAAGCATTAATTTAATTTACAGATAAAGCAATCACATTAGTAACCTTCCACACACATCAATGTGCCAAATGCCCAAAACCTTAGGCCCAAAATGAAAATAGGCTAAAACAAACTTGCCCTCAAATAGAATAGATTTCATCTCATATTTATTTACATTACAAAACAGCATATTAATAGCCTAATAAAGATTGAACAGGCTACTCCAACCCATGTAACAACCAATGTAGCACACACACACACACACACACACACACACACTCACACCAGATAATCCATTTTAGATAGATAGATACTTACCTCGGGATAATTAGAGTATCTATATAACATGGATTATCTGATATTTGTGTGTGTGTGTGTGTGTGTGTGTGTGTGTGTGTGTGTGTGTGTGTGTGTGTGTGTGTGTGTCCCACACTGTCCCATAAACTGTGAGCCCAGGTACCTCGACTTAACAATTCCATTGTTCCAGAACAATGGTCCTGGTGGTCTGATTTTGGCTTTCATTGAACGTTACGACATACGGCCCGGTAAGAGTACGAATCAATTCCCTCTTTATAAACTCCCCCAATCCAAATCTCGCCATAAGCGATCTTGTTGGGCCCGCAAGAGAACGGCTTCGCGATTACTGAATCAGGGAACATCCCTTGAAAGAGATCGCTAATCTCACTGTTGCTATTAAATGAGTGGTGTTTGTTTAGTCACCATGTGTAGTATACAAATCACCTCGGCTTTCGATGTGTCAGTCGCTCCAAAAGTACCCCGAAGGTTGTTCGACGGAGCTGTGATGATATTGCGCTGGAGACCGGAGGGACCAGGCATTGAGGAGGACGACGGCAGTGGTGAGGCTAATTGGCCGAGTCCGCTGAAGGGATTTTGCGGCTAGCTTGTGTTTCTCCGCTCTGGTGTGTGACTCCAGCGCCTTTACACCGCTTCACACCCAGACTCTCTAACTGATTTTTTTTTTCTTCAAAGTTTGCAGTGAGCCTCGTACCTGGAGCTGGGTACCGCTTGTAACCAACAGCAGAAATCGCTGTGATCTAGCCATGTCTCGTTGAAAGTACACTCCCATTTTCCACACGTAGCCGAACTTTAACAAACTCTGAGGAGACGCAGACGTATTTTGCGGGCAGGTATTGCATTTATCACGGGATTTGTAGTTTTATCACCGCGTATACCAACACCAATATACCCCAGAAAGAACTACGACTCGCTACTTTTATGCTACTTTGTAATAACTTTCAGCAGGTAGCGTTTCTGGAAATGGGTAAAAAAATGTAAGACCTGACTAAATGAAATTTAAGACCTTGGATGAAAATCTGGCCGTTTTTAAGACTTTTTAAGGCCTTAAATTTAAAGTTCAGAATTTTAGACTTTTTAAGACCCCGCGGAAACCCTGTGTGACAAATAGGACTATTCCACTTATAACAGAAGTATACAAAAGTTTATTATTCAGATAGAAATGCTGATGTTTATGTATAATAAATTACCTTCTGTTCTGAAAGAGACGACTGTATCGATGTCATTGCTATGCCATTAGGTGGCCACACATTTACTGTTAAAAATGTGTTACTTAATCAGTCTTTCAGAATTTAGTCTTTATGAATCCAACTTACAAAAATATTCTGTTTCACCTGTCTGAATCTTACATGTGTGTTCAAGCATCTTATCTAATTTGTGGTAACACTTTACAGTAAGGTTCATTTATGAACTAACCATGAGTAATACATTTGTTACTGTATTTGTCAATCTTTGTTTATGTTAGTTAATAAAAAAACAGCCGTTCAGTTTGTTCATGTTAGTTCACAGTGCATTAACTAATGTTAACAAATACAACTCTTGTTTTTAATAATGTATTAGTACATGTTGAAATTAACATTAACAAAGATTAATAAATGCTGTAGAAATGCAGTTCATTATTAGTTCATGTTAATGTAGTTAACTTATGTTAACTGATGAACCTTACTGTAAAGTATTAGCAAATTTGTTGAGATTATTATTCTTGTAAAGTTAATTTAACAGACTGTTAAACACAAAAAGGACTGTTTGAGTCGAGTATTGTGCATTTTTCCCTTACTACTATTTTTTTTATTAGTTGTTTAATTAATTTAATGGAATTTAATGGAATTGTTAGGCAGAACTGCAACCGGAACCGGAAAATCTCACGATTCCCAACCCTAATTATGAATATAGGATAGGGCTGCACGATTAATCATATTTTAATCGCGGTAACGATATCTGCTTCTCTCAATTGATTTCAAATAATCCTCACGATATTGGCCCCCTTGTTATTTATCCTGAAAACATGTTTTTTTCTTTGGGATTTGCGTTATCTTGCATTGATAACAAGCCTCCACTAGAAGTCATGCTTGTGGTTGACAGATGCGAAGAGTTTAAATCCAAAATAGGGCTTTTCCCTTAAAAAGACATAGTGTTCCCGGTGTTTTACTTAATCTGTGCAATCTGGCAACTCTGTGCATGTGCTCCCTGTAAATGCAGAAGAAGCGTTGATGATCTGAAAACAAACATGTGCACTAGGGTTTAGTGATCTCCACAGCAAAATTCTGCTTCAATGAAAGTGTCATACAGCCAGTCTTTGTTTTTTTCACAAGCCACTTGTACTATTTGTGTGACTAAATCTGCCATGATCAAACCTTCAGCGATGAACTTCAACAAATGCAACATGGATCTCCACCTTACTATTTGCAGAATAAATGCACTTTTGCAAACTATGTGACAATTCAATCGGAAAATTTGGAATTTGGAATCATTGAAAATAATATTAGAAGTTTCGCCGTGTTATGTTTTTAAGTTCCTAAAGGTTTTACCAATTTTCATAATGTTAATCAGTTGAAAATGATGTCGCCACTGGGACGTTCTAAAACGCTTAACATGAAAATGCTTAACGTGGCTTAATTTACTAAGACAGTGTTATTAACAAACCAAACTTAGTAAACACCATACTGATTAAACCATACTATGTGAAAAGCAGATGAGCCAGAATATGAACGCAACACGTTTAATTAAGCAGTTTCCTCCCATAAAGAAAACGTTTAACATGGCTTAATGTCCTAAGACACTGACATTAAAAGACCAAACTTAGTAAACACTATACTAATAAAGCATACTATAAAGAAAAATTGGTTTGTGCACAAAGTCTCAATCGGGGTACCAGGATGTCTTGTTCTTTCCTTCGGGGTCTTTGTTTTATGTTCCTGTTTCTTTGTGTGACTATTTGCCAGTTTCCAGGGTTGCAGTGTCTGTATTTTTCAAGGTTGAAGTGTCTGTGCATTTGGATTCTCTCTCTGCTCTAGTGTTGACAGAAGTACCAGTAATTTTTCAGTGTAAATGATTTAATTTGATTGGTAACAGCCCTAAAGTGTCTTTATTATTGTAACTGAATTTATTGATCAAATTTAAGAATTTGAACGGAATGTGGGTGGATTTCAGCAGTCGGGTGTAATGTAAAAACTTTAAGGTAGATTGATTAACAGGGTTGCGCTGTTGAGGCTCATGCAGCCTCTCGAGGATAAATCAAAACAAATGAATACAGCACACACAACGAAACTCAGTTAACATGCGACAATTCAAATTCAAAATGTGAAGTTTTTATTATAACATATGATACAGTTAAGCAACTTCACACGACCAAGAGTGCTGTTTTCCTGAATAAAAATGTGACATTGATTTCATACTACAGTTCTATAAAACCATTTAGTTAATATTAAGTCACTTACATTTTAGACGCAATATTGACTGTTTTTGTTCTATTTCAGCAACAAAAATAGTTAAAAAAAAATCTAAGTAGAACCATAGCACATCTCACAGTCACACTCAGTCGTCTTTAGTTTATAAAATGTTAAAATAAATGTTTTAGTGTTTTAAACGAATCGGTTGAGTCAAAGATTCAATGACCCATTCATAAACAACTGCCTCATTCTTGAATGAATCAGCTGTTTGAATAAATTGTTTAAATAAATTACTCATTAACACGGTCACTCACCTCCATTTACTAGTGTTTTAGTTTCACCAACGTTTCTTATTTGTATATTCAAAAAATACCTTAAAAATTATTTAATGCAGTTATAATTTTTCAGTGTAAATTATTTCATTTGATTGGTAACAGTCTTATAGTGTCTTAATATTGTAACTGAATTTACTGATCAAATTTAAGAATATGAAATTAAAGATGAAACACTGATGAGAACGTGTTTCAGAATAAATTATATTTACACCACAAAACAATCTGATTTTTTCCAGACAAGACACAACTTTTTTACACTGACAAGTGAATAACATGATTTACTTGTCCAAAGGAAAAGCACATGACAAGACTTAATGTCGAGCCCTGAAAATACTCACTTGAATTTGCTGCTGTTTGAGACTCAGTTGCAGAAGAGCTTGTAGAGGCAGGGGGTGCTAAAATATTTAGATTCATGAAGAAAAACATAAATTAAGTAATATTCTTTGACATGCTTAAAAGGACATTTTTGCATGCAATGAAATTTTGTATTGCACAATTGTGTAAATAATAAAATTTTTCCAACTGAAATGTCATTGTTGAACATCTCTAATTTTATTTAAGTGCTGCTGTGTGACAATTATCCTAATACCACATTAGCGATAAAAATGAATGAAATAAAGCTATAATTGTTTACACAGTTGTCCATGAACAATACTCACTTGTGACAGGTGTTTGAGGAGATGTTTGAGTTGAAGAACTGTTTGTAGTTACAAGTAAGGCTGTGATATATTGACATATAAAGAAATAAAAACACAAACATTTACTAAATAGTATTTACAAGTTAACAAGGGCATATGTTCATACAATTAAGTGTTGCGAGTGACAACGAGTGTCAGCTGCGCGTTGCATCGGTCTCGTATCTCTCATGGAGGAGCTCCGGAAGCTTAAAAGGAGGAGCGAAGGACGAGAGAGGACCAGACCTGGACTTATTTTATGGTTTTATTATGTTTGTGTGGCCGGCAGACATCCGTGAGGGTTTATTACGTTAAATATTAACGTAATAATATACGTTATATCACGGACATCTGTCGGCATTTTACTTTCGTTTTGTTGTTTGTTTATTTTGAATATTATTAAAGTTATGTTTAACGTTCGCCGGTTCCTGCCTCCTTCTTCCCATAACAACATACGTTACTACACCTGCCAAATGTGGGTGGATTTCAGCAGTGGGGTGTAATGTAAAAAAAAATTAAGGTAGATTGATTAACAAGGTTGTGCTGTTGAGGCTCATGCAGCCTCTCGAGGATAAATCAAAACAAATGAATACAGCACACACAAAGAAACTCAGTTAACATGCAGCAGTAAAAACTCAAAATGTGAAGTTTTTATATTTATAACATATGATACAGTTAAGCAACTTCACACAACCAAGAGTGCTGTTTTCCTGAATAAAAATGTGACATTGATTTCATACTACAGTTCAATAAAAACATATTAAAAAGTAGGTAATATTAAGTCATTTACATTTTAGACGCAATATTGACTGTTTTTGTTCTATTTCAGCAACAAAAATAGTTTTAAAAAAATCTAAGTAAAACCATAGCGCATCTCACAGTCACACTCAGTCGTCTTTAGTTTATAAAATGTTAAAGGAACACTCCACTTTTTTTTGAAAATAGGCTCATTTTCCAACTCCCCTAGAGTTAAACAGTTGAGTTTTACCGTTTTTGAATCCATTCAGCCGATCTCCGGTTCTGGCAGTACCACTTTTAGCATAGCGTAGCATATTTCATTGAATCTGATTAGACCGTTAGCATCGCGCTTAAAAATGACCAAAGAGTTTTGATATTTTTCCTATTTAAAACTTGACTCTTCTGTAGTTAAATCGTGTACTAAGGCCGACGGAAAATAAAAAGTTGTGATTTTCTAGGCTGATATGGCTAGGAACTATACTCTCTTTCCGGCGTAATAATCAAGGAACTTTGCTGCCGTTCCATGGCTGCAGCAGTGCAATGATATTACGCAGCGCCCGTGAGCCCCTGCTTGCACAGGGAACGTGCCTTGCAACCATGGAGACGTTTATGAGAGACGCTGCGTAATATCATTGCACTGCTGCAGCCATGGAACGGCAGCAAAGTTCCTTGATTATTAAGCCAGAATGAGAGTATAGTTCCTAGCCATATCAGCCTAGAAAATCGCAACTTTTTATTTTCCGTCGGCCTTAGTACACGATTTAACTACAGAAGAGTCAAGTTTTAAATAGGAAAAATATCAAAACTCTTTGGTCATTTTTAAGCGCGATGCTAACGGTCTAATCAGATTCAATGAACTATGCTAAGCTATGCTAAAAGTGGTACCGCCAGAACCGGAGATCGGCTGAATGGATTCGAAAACGGTAAAACTCAACTGTTTAACTCTAGGGGAGATGGAAAATGAGCCTATTTTCAAAAAAAGTGGAGTGTTCCTTTAAAATAAATGTTTTAGTGTTTTAAACGAATCAGTTGAGTCAAAGATTCAATGACCCATTCATAAACAACTGCCTCATTCTTGAATGAATCAGCTGTTTGAATAAATTGTTTAAATAAATTACTCATTAACACGGTCACTCACCTCCATTTACTAGTGTTTTAGTTTCACCAACGTTTCTTATTTGTATATTCAAAAAATACATTAAAAATTATTTAATGCAGTTATAATTTTTCAGTGTAAATTATTTCATTTGATTGGTAACAGTCTTATAGTGTCTTAATATTGTAACTGAATTTACTGATCAAATTTAAGAATATGAAATTAAAGATGAAACACTGATGAGAACGTGATTCAGAATAAATTATATTTACACCACAAAACAATCTGATTTTTTCCAGACAAGACACAACTTTTTTACACTGACAAGTGAATGACATGATTTACTTGTCCAAAGGAAAAGCACATGACAAGACTTAATGTCGAGCCCTGAAAATACTCACTTGAATGAGCTGCTGTTTGAGACTCAGTTGCAGAAGAGCTTGTAGAGGCAGGGGGTGCTAAAATATTTAGATTCATGAAGAAAAACATAAATTAAGTAATATTCTTTGACATGCTTAAAAGGACATTTTTGCATTCAATGAAATTCTGTATTGCACAATTGTGTAAATAATAAAATTTTTCCAACTGAAATGTCATTGTTGAACATCTCTAATTTTATTTAAGTGCTGCTGTGTGACAATTATCCTAATACCACATTAGCGATAAAAATGAATGAAATAAAGCTATAATTGTTTACACAGTTGTCCATGAACAATACTCACTTGTGACAGGTGTTTGAGGAGATGTTTGAGTTGAAGAACTGCTTGTAGTTACAAGTAAGGCTGTGATATATTGACATATAAAGAAATAAAAACACAAACATTTACTAAATAGTATTTACAAGTTAACAAGGGCATATGTTCATACAATTAAGTTTTGTGAATGATAACGAGTGTCAGCTGCGCGTTGCACCGGTCTCGTATCTCTCATGGAGGAGCTCCGGAAGCTTAAAAGGAGGAGTGAAGGACGAGAGAGGACCAGACCTGGACTTATTTTATGGTTTTATTATGTTTGTGTGGCCGGCAGACATCCGTGAGGGTTTATTACGTTAAATATTAATAATATATTTAAAATAAACAAACAACAAAACAAAAGTAAAATGCTGGCAGACCCTGTGTGAAGTTTTTATATTTATATTTTAAAATTATATTATATTTATATTTATAAATGTGAAGTTTTTAATATTTATAACATATGATACAGTTACGCAACTTCACACGACCAAGAGTGCTGTTTTCCTGAATGAAAATGTGACATTGATTTCATACTACAGTTCAATAAAACTGTATTAAAAAGTAGTTAATTATTTTTTCAGTGTAAATTATTTAATTTGATTGGTAACAGTCCTATATTGTCTTATTATTGTAACTGAATTTACTGATCAAATTTAAGAATATGAAATTAAAGATGAAACACTGATGAGAATGTTGCTTCAGAATAAATTATATTTACACCACAAAAAAAACGAATTTTTTCCAGACATGCAACTTTTTTACACTGACAAGTGAATGACAGATTTACCTGTCCGAAGGAAAACCACATGACAAGACTTAATGTCGAGCCCTGAAAATACTCACTTGAATGAGCTGATGTTTGAGACTCAGTTGCAGAAGAGCTTGTAAAGGGAGGTGGTGCTAAAATATTTAGATTCATGAAGAAAAACATAAATTAAGTAATATTCTTTGACATGCTTAAAAATAATTTTTTGCATGCAATGAAATTCTGTATTGCAAGAACTGTTAATAGAAGTTAACAGAAGTTAATACAACTGTGTAAATCAGGGGTGCCCATACTTTTTTGCCTGATGATCTACTTTTAAAATGATCAACTAAATGAGATTTATACAACAGTTAGAACTATTTAACCCTTTGAAATAGTTACTTTACTTGTCGTACACCCTGAAATCAAAACCCATTCCAAAAAAAAATCTTTTCCCATCTTTATTTAAAAAGTTTCCCTTACAACAAAAAAAAAAAAAAAAAAAAAAATTTTGATTCGCCTGATTTTATACTTCGCACAGCCACCTTTTGTTTTAATTACAGCCATTAATGTCTGTACTAGCTTTGCACATGTAGATTAGGGAATATTTGCCCATTCTTCCTTGCAGAATTACTCAAGTTCAGTCAAATTCTATGGTGAGTGGCATTGGACAGCTGCTTCAAGTACATCTAGATTTTTTATCGGATTTTTGCAAACAAGACTAAGTGTGGCACTTTTTCAGGAAAGACTTCTTTCTTTGTTCAGCAAATTCGTATTCTATCATATGAAAAGTATTTGAATACTATAATAATAATAATAATAATACTTAGTTGCCTCTTTAATTCCTGTCTTCTGCAATCTGCACAGTTGTTAAAATATAATTAGGCCTACCTCACCGCTATTTCAAATGTGATACTGATTTTATACAACAATAAATGACATTCATTTTGAGTAGGTTTTAAACACAGTATTGTGAATATTGTCTGTTTTTGCTCTAATTCGTTAAAGAAAATTGTTCCAAACTAAGCCAAAGCAAAACAGTTTTTTCACCAAGCAGCGGCAGTGTTTTGGTAATGAATGAATGGGATGCGAATCGTTTGAATGAAGTATAGTTAAGAGACAGGACCTTGCCACCACCTGCTGGCTGTTACTTTCATATTTAACAAAAAAAATATTTTTTAAATGATTTTATCTTCCTTTTCAAAATGTTGTATTTAAAGCATTAATCTTAAATTATTATGCAATTATTTTGAGACAAAACTTACCGAACATCTAAAACAATGCTGTGTGCTGAGATAAATTGCGCTCGTTGTGTGTGCGTAGCCTGCATATGATGGTATTTTGGCCAGCTGGGAACTCGTGAAGAGCTTATAAAATGTGTAAAGTGGTCAAAAGAGTGGCGAGAATCCATCCGTCACACACACAAACAATCTGATGCGTGGAGACGTGCGTCTGATGCCGGTCATCATGGGCAAACTCGCGACTATGACAAGAAAAACCGACATGCGTGACGATTCTGTCCTTTTTAGGGTCTGGTCTTCCTGTTTTTGGTTCGTTTACATGTCTTTGGTCCGTGTTGCATTCATATATCATTCAAACCGCACCAGAGTTCGTTTGGAAGCGGACCGAGACCCATCTTTTCAGCAGTCTCGGTCCACTTGTTTGGTGCGCACCAGGGTTCGGATGGCAGCGTTCACATATGTTCAAATGAACCGCACTAACTGAGCAATCGCACCAGGGTTCGTTTTATTCGAACCAAACATGACAAGTGTGAACACACCCTTAACCCATTTTAGCCCACCGGCAACTATAGTTGCCACAGTGTATGGTTGTCATTTTCCTTTTGTACGTTTTTTTCTAGATGTTTTCCATGTTTTATTTCTCAATGACATGCAAGCAAACATCCAAATAAAGGATTTCAAGAACAAAAAAAAAAGGTATTCACTTCCTTCCTGTCACATGAGGCTGTCAACTTCCTACCCTTACTTCCAGGAAGCATAGGCAAACCCTCCCAAAGAAAAGTAATTTTCATGTTAATATTAGGAATTTTTTGTTGACATATATATATATATATATATATATATATATATATATATATATATATATATATATATATATATATATATATATATATATATATATATATGTAATCATGAGGGTCTCTAGAATCATCCAAACAAAACAAATCTTACAAGACATCTATAGTTTTTTGTATACAACTACAGTTGCCAGTGAGCAAATGATTTGTAAGTACATATATCATGGGGAAATGGGGTATACTGTGTTTAATGGGTTAATAAATCAAGATTATTGGTCTTGTTTAGTGCTTGTGGTTGTTTGCTTTCATAATATTTTATTTTGTTATATATTATATATTGTTATTTGTTAATTATTATTATTTTTTTTATAAATAATTTATTTATTTTTTTGTTTGTTTGTTATATGTGACCCTGGACTACACAACCAGTCATAAAGGTCAATTTTTTTAAATTAAGATTTATATATCATCTGAAAGCTGAATATATATAAGCTTTCCATTGATGTATGGTTTGTTAGGATAGGACATTTGGCCGAGATACAACTATTTAAAAATCTGGAATCTGAAGGTACAAAAAAAAATCGATATATTGAGAAAATTGCCTTAAAGTTGACTAAAAGTCCTTAACAATGTATATCCATTCACAAAAAGTATTTTTTATATATTTACAGTAGAAAATTTACAAAATATCGTAATTGAACATGATCTTTACTTAATATCCTAATGATTTTTGACAATAAAGAAAAAATAAATCAATAATTTTGACCCATACAATGTATTGTTTGCTATTGCTACAAATATAACCGTGCAACTTATGACTGGGTTTGTGGTCCAGGGTTACAGATGTAATTTTTCTAATGAACAATGTAATTTAAAATTTTAATCCACAATGCTCTGTTGGAGCAACTTAATGGCTGGACTTTGTTCTGCACTATGTTCCACCACTTTAAAACAAATGGATTTGTTGTTTATTGTGTTTTCATATTCAAGAAATTATATGCTACATGCAACTTTTTTGTGTTCGCATAGAATGTTCTTCAACTTTGATTGATCTGTTGATCTGTTGAAAGCAGCTATTTTGAGTTAGATGCATAAATTGTCTCCTATTCAAATTTTACATTGAGTGGTGCATACAACATATTTGCCCGCACATTCAAACACGTTTTTTAAGAAAAAGAAAAAAAAAAAAAAAAAACCTGGGGAAAATAAATGCAGAACATGTTCACATAGGACACTATTAACACGACTATATGCATGAAACCATTCAGAAAAATTTGGGCACAAATGGGTTAATTTACCAGGTTACATATTTCTGTTTAACAACAACATTTAAGAAAATATAATGATGCGTTGCCAGGCTGGCACATATAGCAGTGCCAGGTCGATTGACACGGTGAAGGGTCAATTGACAGGCACACCGGTATAACAACGGGTTGCAAGAAGTATGGTGCATTTAACGGTAACGGATTGCCAGGTAAACAAATATAGGTGGCTATAACGGCAACGGATCACCAGGCAGCGTGAGGATGGCACATTTAACAGTAGGCTAATGGATCACCACATAAGTGAATATATAGCGGTGAGTCAGGGACGGGTCAGTGGCAGCTGCCATTCGCTGTGACAGGTCTAAGCTGTCACTTTCACGTTAAGATTTTACCCCTACTGCTAATATACCTGCTGCCAAATTATAAGATGATATTTAAAATATATAGGCTACGGCAGTTTTTCCTCGTGTTATCGATGTCAAAATTTTAGCCAGCGAAAATGCTGCGTGGCTAGTACATTTGGAAAACCACAAGTAGGCTAGACACAATGACTGGTGAGCAAAAAAAAAAAAAAAAAAATATGAATAAAATAATATAATATGACTTTTATTAACCTACATTATAAGCATTTTAACTGGTGGGAACCAATGTTTGATACTCAGGATGTGACTACTCACCTGTAGTCTCATTACTCTGTACATTCAACCCCTGAGGAGAAAGGTAAAGTTTATTATTAAGAGAGAGAGAAAAAAAAAAACCTTAAGTCTGAGAGGACATAAAAATGACTTAAATCTTGACTGACACATTAACAGACTTCAACGAGACATTTTATTTACACCACGATGATTTTACTCCTCAGTTCCATCAACTTCAACACAATGTTATTAACTAATTTAACGTGCTAATTAACAACAAGGCAAGTAGAACACATAAAAAGCTACCTCAGTTTTAGAAGCCTCGACCTGATCATCTGTAAAACCGCGCCAAAAGAGTATAACGTTAGTCTAACGTTAGAAACACTTTCACGAATAGAAATATGAAGTATACCACAGGGACTCTGATTGGTCCATTGTGACAAAATATTGTTTGATTGGTCAATCTTCATCAGCGTTGAGAAAAGAAACACCTGTGTTACATACATAATAGTATTTATATTAAGTATATTAACAATATAATATTGTTAGGTTACAAAATACCAGACACTTGTTTTGTGATGAATGAGCCTGCAGCTGTAATAATAATTTAAAGGATTTATGAAGACATCGCTTGAGCTTTCTTGTGATGCCTTCGTTTAATACTACTAAATATCCGTGCCAAAACACGCATTTAATTTCCTTGTCATTTTCTTAATGTAAAACGCTGTCGTGTTTTTATGCCTAAAATGGGATTAAATAGGCTACACTGTCTCACCACTAGATGGAGACAACGCCTTTTCTGTCATTTAACAGCTCATTTAAGCAAGAAAATGCCAAATGCGCAGTTATAACAGAATAAATGTTGTCTTAGTTATATCTGGCATTAGTTGTTAGTTAATTTGATGTTGTGAATGCTTACATGTTCTTCTTAAAGCAGTTGCTGACATCGGGAATAGAGAGATATGGTGAAGTAATATTGTTTAACATGACAAAAGGAGTTTCAGGGGAAGTATAATATACAATGAGCACCTAAAGTCATTTGATAAAATAAATAAATGGAAACTAACTTCTTCACTCTCTCAGCTTTAGAATAGAAACACTGACACGCTCTGCTCCAAATACCTCAGGTGAAACTTCAAATGAGTAGCCTAATGACATCAGTAGTGTGTACTTCCTTGTCAGTAACAAAGAGCCTGTTTAAATACGCATGGAAACTCAGAAGGGGGAAAACATTCAAAAAACTCTACCTGCTATATCGATTAAATATTTACTATACTGTTAAATATAAAACCATGATAGTCTATAGCCATCAAGTAGCCTAACTTTAAAATTATGATTCACATAATAGAACAAAATTGATTCGAAGTAAAAAAAAAAAAAAAAAAAACTATGAATTATAAGGGCTATTCTTATCATATATTCTCAGCAGGGCTTTTGGCACTTAGGAGTCAGGAAGAGCTGCACCCAAAGTTGCCATTTCCCATCATGCCCCACTGCCCCTCCACAGGGAGGTGACTTCACTCAGATTTCAAAATGCAATTCCTACTGTATATTGCTGTCTCTTTCTCAAAACATGCAACATTTTTTTTTCTAAATTGTAAATAAACTGTATGTCAAATTGTGTAATGTAATCTAATTTACAATCTTTTAATCCATCCCTCTCCTAACAAGCTCATAACACTCTTTGGCAGGTGTTTTAGACAGAAAGCAGGGTCTGTGTGTGTGTATATATATATATATATATATATATACACACACATACAGTACACTATCAGTAGTACAAAGATGAGATAAAAGATAATGACAACCTGCTTAATATGCAAAACAGCACCGACCCCTGAAGGTGACGTGTGCAGCAGATCCTTCAAGTCCAGTAGGTTTCAAGGTGGAGCTGCTGTGGATCGAACTTGTTGGTCCAGCACATCCCACAGATGCTCAATAGTACTGAGATCTGGGGAATTTGGAGGCCAGAACATCACCTTGAACTCTTCATCATGTTCCTCAAACCATTCCTGAACAATGCGTGCATTATTGTACTGAAAGAGACATTTCCACCAGGGAACACCACTGTCATGAAGGTGTGCACCTGGTCTGCAAAAATATTTAGGTAGGTGACAAGCGTCAAATTTAAGCCCCGCCCCCCTTGGTTACTGTTGCTTTTACCGACAAGCTGTGGCACTGTCAGGCCACACGCATTGAAAAATACATTGCGGACACGTCAACGGACAAGACAAAGCAGGTTACTTATGATATTAAACAAAGTCTCTGCTTTCAAACTGTGTAGTTTTTTTAAGAAATTCAAACAATAAAAAACGTTTTGTGGCTCTTTAATGTGTCGTGTCAGATTGCTGTAGCGCCTCAGCTCAAGAGGCTCGTAAACCGATCATCTCTTCCTACTAGTCCATTTATAGCATAAAATAAACATGAATGAACATCAGAAGGAATGTTGTTTCAAATGCGGAAAGACGTCAATACACATCATTTTTCAAGTTTAACTCCACCGAGGTTAATCTTCTAACTCCTGACTGCTTTGTCGGACAAAATGGCAGATTCGGCGTTATGATTGGTTAAATCGCTTGTCAATCAAACTCCCTGCGAAGGGTCAATTGTATGTGCTTTCAATGGTGGAAAGGGGTCATAGGCACTCTGATTGGTCTGTGGCTATGCAGCCCCATGCAGCAGAGTGTGAAGCACTGTGTGTTGTGACACATTCCTCCTATAACCATCATTAAAATTTGTGTGCCACACTAGCCCTTCTGTTGGCTCGGACCAGATGGGATAGCCTTCATTACCCTCATGCATCGGTGAGCCTTGGCACCCAACACCCTGTAACCGGTTTGTGGTTTGTCTTTCCTCAGACACTGTTGGTAAATTCTCACCACTGCTGTAGGGAGCAACACAAGCCTCAGTGTTTCAGAGATACTCTGACCCAGTCGCCTTGCCATAAAAATTTTGCCCTTGTCAAAGTTATCAGACCTTTATTCCTGGCCATCACACACACTGATAACGAGAACTGATTGTTTGCTTACCATCTAATCTACCCAGACCTTAGTATGTGGCCTTAGAAGATGATCAACGATATTCGCTTCACCTGTGACTGATCATTATGTTTTGGCTCAGCAGTGTATATCTACTAATTCTATATACTAATATATATATATAATAGGCCTAAATACCTATTCACAATTAACACTTCAGCAAAGCATAAATCACTCCCTGTTTGTTTAATTATTCTTGGCATTTCATTAAACCTCAAGTATTTTATTATTTATTTATTTTTTTTTTTTAATTTTCATGTACAACAAGTCTTTTTGTCTTTAAATATAAATGTTTATTACAGTAGATTACATAAATCCACAATATTTAAGAAATTATTGTGTCAGTCAACCTTTTATCAATCTTGGTGATCCTGTAGCTCAAAAAACATACAGTATGCCAAATGGATAAATGTTAATAATGTCAATTTTGCAGAGCATATCTGCAACTGAACAAATTAAACACATATATATATATATATATATATATATACACTAATGTCACACACTATGCTACATTTTAAAATTGAAATTTGAAATATTTGTGAATATTTTCTGTATCTTTAACTATAAGTAAAGCTTTACAATCAGACAAAACCAACATTTTTTCACAATTTAGTTTCACTGGTTAATAGACATGAATTTCGTTGATGTACGCTAACTCATAAACTGTATGTAAATTATAGATTCAAAAACTTCCTTATATTATTTGTACTATAGTTCCTTATGAGATTGGCCTTACTTCCTACTGTATATATTATATAACCCTATATATATCTTATAGCTCTGTTACAACACCTATTTTGTAAATTTATACCACTAAAAATAATGTAAACAAATGAAAAGTTTCTAAAAAAGCAAAATACATGGACACGGTCTGGTTTATCAAGAGTTTATGTACAGTATACTGGAATATGGCACGCATTATAGTAGCTATATATTGATCTGAAAAACAAACATAGACACACAATTTATCTGTTCTGTGAAAACTAATTTATAACCACAAGCATACATCCAAGGGTTTAAAAAGTTTTCATAAATTAACCATGCAAAATAGTACACGTCTTTCTTATCAGACCAAATACACAACAGACAATAACCATGTACCATATTAAAATTATTTCATGAGAAGCAAAGGGAAGCTGACGCCATTAGATATGCAAATTGTTAGAGACAACACCTAACAAGAAGGCGAAAAAACAGCTGTGAATGAACAGTGCATTCAAAAATGACAGTCACCATACTGTTTCAAAACATATATGACTTTATTTCCTCCAATGGAAAGATCACATTGGTTGCTCTTTTCCATGCAGTTAGTTAGTCCCCTTGGTGACTGAAGGGCCATTTACCGTTGTCAACTTTTTATGTGTGACCATTCATTTACATCACAGCAGTGTTTTGGGGGCCTGAAATGCAGACTTTTGAATACTGGTTTCATGTTTTTGAAAATGATACTGTTATCGTCTCGGTGTAAACCACAAAAATGCAAATTTGTGAAATCGGTGATGTCATGCACTTGCATATTATGTGTTCAGTCTATAGGTGCATAGTTTTTCTTTACAAAGTGACATCGCCAACTGCTGGCCTGGCAGCTGAATAGAGCGTTTTTAGTCGTTTTCACAGATCCGCGTGAACGGGATCGTTTTTACAATGTCTCCTGATGCTTACTAGGAATATTCCAGGTTCAGTGGCATAACGTCGATTACCACACAATTGTATTTCAACTCATAGGTTATGATGAGGCACTTAGAATAGAAGTCAATTCCACTCATTTTTGGAGGATTTAAAATGCAAAGCATATACTTTTATTCAAACACTATATTCATCATTTTTTCTTTTATATAAATATATTATTTGAGCTTTAAAGTGGTTCTCATCATTTTTATGGTAATTTTTAAAGTCATTTGGATTTTAATAGGAAAGTACTTAAAGGGATAGTTCACCCAAAAATGAAAATTCTGTCAGTAATTACTCACCCTCATGTTGATACAACCATGTAAGTCTTTCTTCGGATCACAAATTAATATTTTTGTGATTAAATATGAGCAGTGGAATACTCCTTCATTGGCTTTAAGGGGGCCCAAACTTGTCCGTCCAGAAAGTCAGTGAAGAAAATGTTTAAATAGTCCATGCCACTACAGTGGCTCAACCGTACGTTTCTCAAGCGACGATAATACTTTTCGTGCGAAAAAAACAAACAAAAGAACGACTTCATTCAACTATTCATTTTCTCTCTTGTAGGCCTCTGACGTTAGTTCACGAGAGCTCCATGACGCATGCGCGAGAACTAAACTGATGATGGTCTTCTTCTACTACTACTTGTTACTGGCTGCTCACTCCTTAGGAGTATTACCGCCACCTAGTGTTCAAGATGAAGTGCTGGCATAGCCGGAAGCGCTAAACTTTGTTTACAAGAAGGTGTATATGCAAACATATTATGGTATTTTTATGCTTTAGTACAGTCAAAAACTTACATAGAGCACTTTTAAAAAACCATGTAGGAAGACATATCAAGGCCATATTCCAGGATGACAATGTCAAGATTCACCAGGGTTAAAATTGTGAAAGAATGGTTCAGAGAGCAAGAAAAATAATTTTCATACATAAATTGGCACCTCTGAGTCCTGACTTTAACCTCAGTGTTAGTTTTTGGGATGTGCTGGAGGAGACTTTACAGAGTGCTCATCTCTTGCATTGTTAATAAAAGATCTTGACCAAAAAAATTGATGCACCTCTTGAAGGAAAATCATCACAACATTTATTTCCATTCCATCATGTTTTGGTCAAGTCTCCTCCAGCACATCCCAAAAACTTACACTGAGGTTAAGGTCAGTGCCAATTCATGTGTGAAAATGATTCTTAATGCTCCCTCCCAACAATTCTTTCACAGTTTGATCCTGATGAATCTTGACATTGTCGTCCTGGAATATGGCCATGATACATCTTAATACATGGTTGTTTAAGAAATGAAAAGCTACACACTCCATCTGTTATGGTTAAAAGAACTGTTGCCAAACATATACTGTAACATGCTAGAAAAATATTAATCACTGTAATAATGATTCATTCATAGATTCTTAAGTATTTGCTTATTAAAATCCAAACAGCTCCCTTTTTTCTGGCCGGGCAATGTATTTTATTTTATACTTATTATTAATTTTGGATTTATTTATTTTTATGTATTTTATATTATTTTATAAACTATTTATTTTTATTATAAGTATTTTATTATATTATCTATAATGTAATATTATATATTTTTATAATTTAACATGTATATATATTATATTCAACGTATTATTTGTGAAAATCTAAATATTGAGAAAATCACCTTTAAAGTTGTCCAAATTAAGTCCTTAGCAATGCATATCCACTCACAAAAATACATTTTTGATATATTTACCAAAAATATCTTGATCTTTACTTAATATCCTAATGATTTTTGGCATAAAAGAAAAATTGATCATTTTGACCCATGTATTGTTGGATATTGCTACAAATATAGCTCTGCATTGAAACAAACAAATGAGAGAGACTTGGGATTTTTGTCTCTTAAAATGACCATTTCACCACAGTAAGTGGTACTGAAGATGTGAAAACTGTGAAAACTAATCAAAAACATCAGGCCCACTGAAAAGCTGCTTTTGGAATGACTGAAGTTTGGTAATCATATTCCTGACCTTCTAGGATACTATTGTTGTGCTAAAATCATTGGCCAGAACGGCATGCCTGTACAACTTCCTCTGGGCTGGGAGAACGGGATGGCCGAAGCGATTGAGTGGTGAGAATAACAGGAAAAGAATGATGTAAACTTCTTGAGGCTGGGCTTTCTACCCCCGTGACCCCCAGACCGTCTGGCCTGAGTCTTGGGTTCATATTAAGGCTTTGATAGGAACACAAAGCTACTTTTACTGTTCTTTTCAAGATGTTATTGTTGAATCTCAGGAGACAAAGTGGTTCTAAACCCTTCAAAACATGTTCAGTAACCGGCTAATTTATTTGCTGATATTAGCTCAGAGCCTAAATTATGTTTCAACAAGTCATAACAAACATTTAAAGGCCTACAGTTGTAATTTAAAAAAAAAAAAAAAAAAAAGTCAAATTATCAAGGGAGTTTACATGGTAATTCTCACGTCAGCTCTCACGATATGTGCCTCTATAAACAATGAGCAACAAGCACATTTGAATTTGTTCAAAGTAATTCCATCCACCTACTTTCCATATAGATCTGGCTAAATAATTTCTAAACAGATCTTGGCATAAGATATAAGAACACCTACAGGAACCATTGTGCAAAAGAAGTTTAACATTTTAGCATATTTTAAAAAATAAGTACTTATTACGGAAACAATATACAGTATAAGTGCGAACTGCATGTATTGTTTTCAAACACTTGATTTTATGTGATTTACAATTATAGCTTACATTTATATTAAATGCAATTAGAATTTAACCCACTTAAGGACATCTTTATATAAATTACATAATTCTATTGTCTTTGAAGACTGCTGAATGCACTGACAAACATTTATGTTAAACTAAAATATACTTTACTACCATTCCTATTGAAACTTGCATGTCATGTACTTACATATATTTGAGTTGCAATGCAGTACATTTAAAATATAGTAACTTTACATGTAATATCAAATAACACAGTTAAAATTATAATCAGGTACTTTACATGTTAGTCACCACAATAAATTAAGGTTTTTGAGGAAAACACTCCAGGATTTTTCTCCATATAGTGGACTTCAACAGATACTGTATCAACAGGTTGAAGATCCAAACTGCAGTTTCAGTGCAACTTCAAATGGCTCTACATGATCCCAGCCGAGGAATAAAGGTTTTATCTAGTGAAACAATGAGTCATTTTAAAAAAAATAAAAATAAAAATGTATACACTTTTTAATCACAAATGCTCATCTTGCACTGCTCTGCAATGCGCCACGTGTTACGTTGAAAGGTCATGCATGACGTAGGTGGAAGTACTGCAGCAGGGCGAAAAACATCTAATTTTCTCCTTCAACTTCAAAATCGTCCAATATTGTTGTTTCACATTCGCTTTGTAGACACTGTATCAGTACTTCTGCCTAAGTCACGCATGACCTTTGTAATGTGATTATGTCATGTGTGCGGATCGCAGCACAGTGCAAGATGAGCATTTGTGGTTATAAAGTATATATATATATATATATATTTTTTTTTTTAGAAAATGACCGATCGTTTCACTAGATAAGACCCTTATTCCTCGGCTGGGATCTTGTAGAGCCCTTTGAACTGCAATTTGGACCTTCAACCCATTGGTAGCTGTTGAAGTCCACTATAAGGAGAATAATCCTGGAATGTTTTCCTCAAAAACCTTAATTTCTTTTTGACTGAAGAAAGAAGGACATAAACATTTTGGATGACATGGGGGTGAGTAAATTATCAGGAAATTTTAAATCTGAAGTGAACTAATCCTTTAAGTAAGTTATGAAAGTGTACTCTCTTAAAGTACATTTAAGTGGCCTTTTATTTCATTAATACTACATTATCTGCTGCAAGTACAGTTTTTTTAAATATACTTTTACAATTTGAAGTACACTACAAATGCACATTCAATACAATTAAGCACACTTATTTTTAACAAAGCAATAGTTCACTGACAAATTCTGTCATTTACTTATTCTGTCTAGAATTTAGCCTATATTTTTATTGTCATTGTGAGAAATATGAAGGAAACATGAGATAATTAGTGATGTCTGATTTGTGAACTATTCTTTTTTTTTAGTTGGATCTCTTTAGCAAATCGATTGATTTGTTCACGAATTGGACTGATTTAGTTTTTCTGAACTCAAATTTCAGTCTCTTCTTCAAACAAAGCTTAAAGCCCCGATATACTTCAAACGAAATCGAAGAATGAACTGGTGTGACGTAATTTCGAACAAAATCAGGCCAAAACGAAGTTCGTTTTGTGTTATTTTTGGAAGTTCGAAACGGCTTGCCAAAGCGAACTTTCAGGAAAAGTTAGCTTCAGCTGCAAAACACCTTCATACTACCATTGGTCCATGACGATAACGTAATACGAGGTGTGCGCTGAGGCTCCGCCTTCATTCGCGTGTTAGTCTTCTCTGACTCATTTCATCTATTGAGTTTGTCGAGGTAAGAGCTCCGCGGGTGAAAACATGAACACACTGGATAGCCGCTTTATAGTACAAAATGAAGTTGTGCTTCTGATGAAATGAGGCACTGACACTGTTTTTCGTGTTTGATACTGTAAAGCTGCTTGCTTTTAAGCAATCTATTAAATAAAGTGCTACAGTATATAAATAAACGTGATGTGACTGGAGTGCTAATTTGCAGAGCTCGTGCTAACATACCCATGTTATGATCAGACACTTTTCTTATGCTTTCTATAAAAAATGCAGGCAGTTTTCTCATTTTTGTTGTGTTTATTTTGTTACTGAGAAGAAAGTGTACAGCATGTATACATATTCATCTAACCGTCGCTCTCAGCAGTGTGGCCAGCGTCAGATGTTCGTTTACAGTATATCGCTGCTCACACATTTCAAACTTGATTTTACTCCTAAAAAAAAGAACGAAAAAGAACTTTGTTTGAAGTATATATATCTATATGAAGTATAAAATAGTCACTGTTATGATACTTGTATGTGTTACCGGTAATCTGTATTATGTCTGTTTTGGGTGTGTTTTTAGTAATGGTTCCCAGTTTTCAGTTTGTTTCTATGGTTTTTCATTGATTTGATTATGAGTTGCACCTGTTGTTTGTTTCAATGATTAGTTTCCTTTGTTATTCAAAGGAGCAGTATGTAATTTTGACAGCTAGTGGTTCAAATGGGTACTGCAGTCCAAATTCAAAATAATGGAGAGAGTTTTTTCTCCAGACTCCTACTCAGACTCGACACTCACGCGGGTTGCCAGATTGAGGACACGCAAAAGGAAGGAACAAGCACAATTGTCAATGGAAAGCGACGAGCCTTACAGTGTAAGTTGATCAGCTAATGTATCTGCATTTTAATATGCTGTGTTTTTCGCCAACTGGCAACCTGGGCTGTCGAAATACTATTGGGTAAATTGTCAGTGGGTGGGATCACACAGAGTAAAACAAACGGACCATTTCAAAGTAGAATAACTGGCTGTAGAATTTGTTTTCATAGAAACTATTATGTGAACCTAGCATCTTTCCTAAATATCTGTGAACATATTTTGGTATTTTTATGCTTTAGTACAGTCAAAAAATTACATACAGCACCTTTAAGCCCTGTGTTTTATTTAATTCAATGTCTGCTTTTGTCGGATATTTTTGGTTGTTCTGTTAGTGTATTTTTTAGTCCAGACTTTTCTGAGTATTTTGTTATTTTGAGTTTCTTTAACCCCTTAGCATTCCTGTAAAATTAGCCTAAAATGCTTAAAAAAAAACATACCCAAAGTAAATTGCATGCAGTTCTTGAACCGTTTAGAGTATATGGTTTTTGTCTTGCAAGTTTCAGTCCCCTTTCAATGTTATGACAGAGTGAAGTGAACACGGAGTATATGATGACACAATTGTCATTCTTAAATAAATGTAAATATATTATGTAAATAATTCATATATTTACATGTATTTAAAATGTCCTACCTCTTTACATCCCCCTACACATAACTGTATACATAAATGATTAGAACAGTAAGATTTTTAAATGTTTTTAAAAGAAGTCTCTTCTGCTCACCAAGGCTTCATTTATTTGATCAAAAATACAACAAAAACAGTAATATTGTGAAATATTTTTACAATTTAAATTAACCGTTTTCTATTGGAATATATTTTAAAATGCCGTTTATTTCTCTGTCGGTAAAGCTGAATTTTCAGCATTATTAGCCCTGTCTTCAGTGTCACATGATCCTTCAGAAATCATTCTAATATGTTGATTTGCTGCTCAAGAAACATTTATCATCATTATCAGTGTTGAAAATAGTTGTGTACAATTTCTTTTCAGGATTATTTGATGAATAGCAACATTATAAATGATCAACTTTTGATCAATTTAATGCATCCTTGCTAAATAAAAGTATTAATTTCTTTTATTTCTTTCCAAAAAAACTGACTGACCCCAAACCTTTGAACAGTTTAATGTTACAAAAGATAAATGCTGTTCTTTTGAACTTTCTATTCTTTAAATAATAATTGTACACAGTTATTAATAATTAATAATAATCAGAAATGTTTCTTGAGCAGCAAATCGGCATATTAGAATGATTTCTGAAGGATCATGTGACACTGAAAACTGGAGTAATGATGCTGAAAATTCAGCTTTGCCAACACAGAAATAAATTGTATTTTAAAATGTATTCAAATAGAAAACAGTTGTTTTAAATAGTAAAAATATTTCACAATATTACTGTTTTTGCTGTATTTTGGATCAAATAAATGAAGCTATGGTGAGCAGAAGACACTTCTTTTGCAAACATAAAAAAAAAAAATCTTACCGTTCTTATAATTTTGACTACCACTGCTATATATATATATATACTAGTACTAGTAATAGTAATAGTACTGTACAATTCTCTTAGGCATGTTAGTATTTTCACCAAAACAATGATTTTAAGCCAGTTATTTATATCTTGTCCTGTAGTGTATCAATAGGAAATATCAGTTTACATTTCCAAACATTCCTTTTGCCAATGATTGCCATAATCCAGTGAGATTTTTGTATGCACAAGGCCGATATGCTCCACAGGGAGATCTGATCTCACCATCATCGAGTCCATCTGTGATTACATGTAGAAACAGAAAAAAACTGAGACAGACTAAATCCAGGAGAACTGTGGCATCTCCAAGACATTTCTGACAACCTTTCTGCAAAGCTACCTGAAAAACTCTCCGATTTGATTTAGTTAATAGAAGTTAATTGATAAATAATAAGTGTCTAAAACTTGCACGTAGGTTTCTTCGAGCCTCTTGGAGATGTTGCTGCAGTTCTTCTGGATTTAGTCTGTCTCAGTTTTTTCTATGTCTTCATGTAAGATGGACTCGATGATGGTGAGATCAGATCTCACAATTTCAATGTGTAACTGGGTCTTCTTAGCTGATCTTGGGGGTCTGAATTAGATTTGAAAAGATGGTTCGCCTACTTGATCAGCAAATGGATTTGTCAGCATCTTTATTATATTGAACAGTGAACCCAGAATGTACAGTATTTGGACACTTAAAGAATGATTAAAAGTATGTAAAAATCTCATTTGATCATAAAACAAAATATAAACGCAAGCAGCATCTCAAACAAATGAGATGCTTTTGATAAACTGGTGTTTCTGTAGATGTATAAAGTCAGTTCTATTCAAATTCACACAGGTGTCCTAGCAGAATAAGGCGTAGTTCAACAAATCAACTACGGAAATTGTCCACTAACAATTGAAAAGTGTCTATATACTTTTCTGTCTTCATTTTGAACACTATTTACGTTATTTGTTATAACTTATTTTTCTTTAAAAGATTGAAAAGTGTTTTGTAATATATTTAGTTTATGAAACGCAATGATATTAATACATTTTTAATTGTCTCTTTGGGTCCAGTACTCTTTAACCAAACAAATGGTAGATAAATTAATCATATTTTGGCAATATAGGGTCCAAAATATTGAACATTTATTCAAATTGCCTTAAAACAGCAACTCTTTGAGTATAAAACAAAATACAAGCTTCTTTGTTTCTTTCTTTCTGTCTAATAAATTCTTCAATAAAAATGTATCAATTGTTTAAACATACATTTACTTTTTTTTTTTTTTTTTTGGCTTGAAAAGTGTGCTTGTGCAAATTTTCATTAAAATAAATATCCCTTGTTCTGATACCAGGGATGGGCAGTATTTATGATACATGTATTTCAAATACAAAATAGTATTTTGTAATTTGTATTTGATAGTGTTGATGAAAATGGCTTTGTATTTTGTATCAAAATATTTTAGTGTATTTTTAAAATACTTTGTAAGAAGTCTACTTGATGACATCATAAAAATGCAGCCTCTGATTGGTGCCTACTCAGTAGTTTGCTCAGGGGCACGTTCAAGCTCAAACCGGTGTGCAACATTTTGCTACAGTTTCCGGGTTGAACGACATGTTTCCTGGAAACGGTGTGCAAAAGGTTTGAGATACGTTTTGTTTTGTGGGTGTGTCAAAAATCTCAGCCCAATCAGCATCAACATGCATATAAACCACACGGTATTAAAGAGACATCCTGCACAATGTGTATAAATGTAACATAAAAGTACTATACATATGTATATATTTAGCTATTGTATTTCGGAGTTACACTTTCATAATCCTTTCTTTTCTCCTCTGATTATATAATGGTAAATATTACAATATCATAGCACAACAACAGTGATCAGAAATAATGATAAGCCTAATACTCACAATAAAAATAATGTCATATAGATCATTTAGTCATTTGCGAGGCAAATGTTGGTTCACAATAATTATAAGTTTCCACAAATCCCTTCACTCCATTGGGATGTTCTCTTTAATTCTGGACGGCAATGGCAGTGACTGTAACATCGAGTGTATTTTGCCGTATTAAACACGCATTTATACCGATTTCATCAGGTTCCGAAAATTCTTCAAAAAGAACACAAACAATGTCCTTCTCAGCTGCCGTAGTTGCAACTCCTGCGTCATCAGAACGGGGTGTTCAACGCACCACCGTTTCCATTTAAAAAACGTTTTGCAACGTTTTGTCGGGGCTGAACGCAGCCCAGATTTGTTCAGAACAGATGTTAAGTTTTAGTAAGCCTAGTCTAAATAGCTTACCAATTTACGTAATGTTCTTGAAGACTATTATACTGAGCAGCAGCCCCCTATATTTGTGATTAACAATCAATTGATTAATTAGTTATAAACTAATTGCTATGAATACAAGAGCCATCAGTTGTCTTCCTATAAATGACTTGTCATTGAGTCAGTGTTGCTGATGCAAAGTAGGCCCTTCATTACCAAACACCAAGTAACTAAATTAGGTTATAATTGTCATTCACAAACTGTTAAAAATTAAACTGTTGGTTACTTTAAAACTAACCTTCATCTGGGAGATCACAGGGATATGTGAATATTTGATTCTTTTAAGTCCACAATATGTAAATTTTCGCCACTAGAGGTCGCTTATTCAGTCGCTTATCCTTGATTTTGTGGAATCATGGGATGTGTTGTTTTCATGTCTACAGCCAGAGGAAAAAAATCGGGACGGGACTCGGGCAGAAATCATGTTCATGGAGGAGATTTTTAACGTTACTGTAGTATGAAGCAGAGCAGGGCAAGTGATGTTGGAGCTGAACAAGACCGCTGGAGAGATTGCTAACGAGAGACGAGTGCGACACATTTCTCGAGAGCAGTGGAACCTGTATTATACTGCAGTCGCTGCTTTCGCTTTTTTCGGTCTAGCATATGTTGGGTAATGCGGCGCTGTTTATCACATTAGATACATTTGTGTTTTGAAAGTTGTTATAATGCTACTCTGTGTGTTTGCCTGGCGGCTGCTATGAGACACTTGTTGCACACTGCAGTAAGCTAGATCAACGTTAGTCATGGTAAAACATGGTACTCGCAGTAAATCAAGAAAACAAGATTTAAACAAGAATCTATATAACATGATAAGTTTTCAGTCGATGAATGAATCCAAACAGTTTCTGATCTGTCTGATAAAACATATAATATGTTTTATTAGACAGATGAGGAATATAATGCCTCTTTGGTGTCTCCATGGTTTCTACAAAATAAAACCGGACATCGAGGGTAAAGCAGGTATGATGACATTGATAGACGACGTATGGACACGGCCTGTGTCCTGGCTAAAATTGCATATTTATCTGGATTAAAACATTCTTGGAAACATTTGGGATAATGTAAGTACACAAGTCAACAAAATATATAACATTGTTCTAGTGTTTTTTGGATAGTTTAATCCAAAAATTCTACTGTACATATTGTGCCTTTAACTGGTTGCATATATTAGATTTATTGATTGACTCGGGCAGAGAAAAGCTGTTGATATCAAACATTGTTTTCTTAATCAATTAAGTCAGTGTAATGGTGAAGGGATAGATCTAATAGTCCAATTGATGGAAGGTTTGCGGAGAAATTTCATGCCCCCTGTTAAAAGTATTTTTTAGTATTTTTCAAATACAAAAATACAGTATTTTATTTTGATACATGCTGTGGCTGCTGTATTTTGTAGTTTATTTTGATACATTTAAAATTAAAGTATTTGGTATTTTATTTTAAAATACATTTTGATGTATTTCTGCCCAACCCTGTCTGATACTTTATGACATGCAATGATTTGTAGTGTCTGTATATTATAATATTAGCCTACATATATTACCATATTAACCAGTAAATAAAAATAAAAAAAACACAATAATACTGGATATGTGTCTTCTTCTTTTTCTTTTTTTTTTTTTTTTTTTTTTTTTTTTAACAAAATAAGTTCTATCTTTCTTTGCAGGCAAAACTTTAAGAGCACAACATCAGTTAACAGCAACAAGTGTTTACATGAACTAAACTCTTGGTGTTTTAACAAACTAACAGAAACTTTTGCAAAATACAGAGGATGTCTTACCTGAAAATTGACAAAGAACAGAATCGCTATGCCTTTACATAAAGTTTTGACAGAAAGACATCCCATCTTAATTCACGAATCGTAATACTCCTGAGCAGAGATCTTCATATCCTGTTCAGATAAGTTTCCCCGCGACTTTCCTCAGTGATGAAACTCTTTAAACTGTCACGACCTTGTCAAACCGTATCGAGCACTGATGTGAAAGGTGTGAGCTCTTGCTCAAGGTGGAGCTGACTGCTGTCACCAGAGTTAAATCTTTCTGTTCCGCCTCTTCTTTATTTGGCTGAACGGAACGGGCGTTGCGAAACTCATCGCTTCAATAATCGCATCGCTTCACTCCACTCCATCTACTAATGACTGCTATTCCGCCCCCTCAGTCCAAACAGGAAGTTATAATGTCCACTATTTTAAACAGGCCACTGTGGAACTTCATACTTCACGCACGTTTTTTTCTTCTTCATCTTTTGGCAACTCCCGTATATACTTCTGTTTAAGATTTCCAGTACTGAAACTTCCTGTTATTTAGGCTACTCTCGTTCAAGTTGCACTAAACACTTTCCCAGCACTGCTCAAAATGAGCTATTCTGATGAAGATTTGCATAACTCCCACACAAAGCACGTAACAGCACCACTGTCCAGTGTGAGGGTCACACACACGCACACACACACACACACACACGCACACACACACATATTTACATATATATATATATACAGTTGCAGGATCTGTGAAAATGTGCAAAATGTATGTTATTTTTTATTTAGTACTGTCCTGAGTAAGATATTTTACATAAAATATGTTTACATATAATCCATAAGACAAAAAATAGCTGAATTTATTAAAATGACCCAGTTCAAAAGTTTGTGAACAATTTATTCTTAATACTGTGGGTGGTTACTTGGATGATCTACAACTGTTTTTTGTTGTTGTTGTTGTGTGATGGTTGTTCATAATTCCCTTCCCTTGTTTGTTCTGAACAGGTAAACTGAGCTCTGTTCTTCAGATACTATCTCCAGGTCCCAAAAATTCTTCAGTTTTCCACCATCTTTTGCATATTTGAACCCTTTACAACAGTGACTGAATGATTTTGAGATCCATCTTTTCACATGGAGGACAACTGAGGGACTCAAACACAAGGTTCAAACATTCACGATGCATTACGAGTCGGGGGGTGAAAACTTTTGAACAGGATGAAGAGGTCCAAATTTTTCTTATTTTGCTTGAATATCATTGTTTTTCATTTAGTACTGCCCTTCGGAAGCAACAGAAGATACTTGTATGTTTCCTGGCAGACAAATTAAATACAATTTACCTTGATCTTCAAATTCCAAATGTTTTCACCCCCCATCTATTAATGCATCAGTGAATGTTTGAACCTTTTTTAACAGTTGTGTTTGAGTCCCTCAGTTGTCCTCAGTGTGAAAAGACGGATCTCAAAATCATTCAGTCACTGCTGGAAAGGGTTCAAATATGCAAAAAATGCTTAAAAACTGAAGAATCTGCAGGACCTGGAGAATTGCAAAAGATGGTGGAAAACTGAAGAATTTTGGGGACCTGGAGATATTTTCTGAAGAACAGAGCTCAGTTTAACTGCTCAGAACAAACAAGGGACTCATGAACAACCATTAAAAAACAAAAAAAAACAAAAAAAAAAAAAAACAGTCGTAGATCATCCAAGTAACCACACACAGTATTAAGAATCAATGGTTCATATACTTATGAATGGGGTTATTTTAATAAATTCAGCTATATATATATATATATATATATATATATATATATATATATATATATATATATATATATAGTAAATTGTTTACATATACAGTATTAAACTCCTTGGCCCAACAATACACATTCATTTCATTGTTACTGACTATTGTAATCTTCTCTTCCTGTAGATTCTGAGCCTATTTTGAACGTTTACTTAAGTTCTGGATGAAAATAGTACTAATTATACTTGCGCAATGCCCATGAGAGGAATAACCATGTTTGCACACAAATATTTAGAACTTCTAAAGCTTTTTTTGGAGATTCCGTGTTTACTATGATGATTGTATGATATCGCTTTCAGATTCATCTATGTAAAAGGCCACGGAGAGATGCCCATTGGCCCTGTCACTGTCCCATGTCTCTTGGGTCTGGGTGGTTCTTCTCGGGGAGGTCATTATCCAGCTTCAGTTAAAAACCATACTCTTCTTGATCGGGCATCATGTATTCAAAGAAACCTACGGCACAAACATACAGATCATATCATTAACACATTACAAGTAACTTGAGTTATGTAATCAGATTACTTTTTTCAAGTAACTAGTAAAGTAACGCATTACTTTTTCGATTTACAGCAATATATCGAAGTTACTTTTTCAAATAAGTAATACAGATTACTTTTCACATTTATTGACTGACAGCTCTCCTGTCCACATGTTGAGAGAAATAAAGTGCAGAGATGTTTTGTGCGCTCTGTGAACATGATGGTCATTGTAGATAGAATGTGAACATGCATTTACTCATCTCACTTGCATGAAAACATTCAGTATTCCTCAAAATGAATAAAAACAGTGAAATGCAATCTCAGAATTTAACACAAACCTGTTATAATTAAATATATTAAATTACACAAATATACTTTATGTATTTAATCTCACTTTATGAACCAATGTGTTTGCTGCTGACCTTCAGTAATCTGATTGAACCATACTAATAAGCAAAAATTACTTTAGATTAGATTTAGAAATAAGAGTGTTGAACTTCCTCCTCCTGTATCCTATTCTTCTTTACTCCAGAATGGCAGCACAGCTGAAAGGTTTGTACTTGTCCGCACAGTCACAAAAAATGCGATGCGTGCAGATGACCGCAAAGTGTCCATGTACACGATGACGATCTCCGAATCTTTTGTTTCAAATCAGAGGTTAAGATCGTGTATCAAACTGCCAAAGTCTACTGAAATTTCCAAAACACTTATGACGTAACAAAGCCTCGTTTACTGAAATCACGTGACTTTGGCGGTTCGAACCACTGATTCGAAACAAATGATTTGTAAAGGTTTGAAGCAGTGTTTTGAAATCGGCCATCACTAGATATTGTTCAAAAAAAGTTTTTTTTGTTTGTTTTTGGTGCACAAAAAGTACCACTGTAGTCACATGAGCTGTTTTAAATATGTTTTTAGTAGGGCATCTGAAAGTGTTAATTATCTTGCCACTTAATTTGTGTTCTGAAGATGAACGAAGGTCTTAGAGGTGTGGAACAACATGAAGGTGAGTAATAAATTACTGAATTTTCATTTTTGGGTGAACTAAGCCTTTAAAGTGTATTCATTTTACTTTTGGTGTGAAAGGGCCTTTAACCAAAATTAGAACTTTTATTGTTGTTATTAAAAAAAACAAAGAAGCAAGCCCAGCCCAGGTGAGAAAAAGTAACACAAAAGTAATGTAATGCATTACTTTTCATAAAAAGTAACTAAGTAACACAATTAGTTGCTTTTTAGGGAGTAACACAATATTGTAATGTACTTTTAAAAGTAATTTTCACCATCACTGATCATTATATACCCAACTTCTCTTTTTCTGCTAATATAACATAACAAGCATTGTGAAATGTTATTTTCACTGTATTGTTTGTTACATCATAATGCCACTCAGCACCAGCATTGGGGAAAGTTACTTTTAAAAATAATGAGTTACAATATTATGTTACTCCTTAAAAAGTAACTAATTGCATTACTTAGTTAATGTGTAACATTACTTTTTGTTTACTTTTTCTTGCATGGGCTGGGCTTGCTTGAATGTTTTTTAAACATAACAATAGCACTATTTTTGGCAAATGCAAACTCCCTTTTACACCAAAGGTGTAAATACAAAAAGGAAATGCAAATTCACGCCTATAATTACATCCAAGTCTAGAGGAGAGCAAGGCACAACCTAATGGTTTTTGACTTTCTCAGTTTGTGTTTGATAATGAACACTCTGCAAAACACAGCTATACAGCATTGGTCAAAACAACACAGGAAATAGATAAAGAAACATATTCAGACATTCAGAAAAACAAAGAGCTCCCTCCACACACAGCTCTCACAGAACACGAGACAAATAGATGAGCCAGTACCAATGCTGAACATTGCTTGAAATAATATTTAGGAATGTTCATGTTCTAGTTCATGTTACCAATTGTATTGTATGTTTATAAAGTGATAAAATGGAACATTCCCTTAATGTTTTGGTAGCCTTCACATAAACAAGAAAAAAACTTTTTTAAAACATTTAAAAAGCTGGATTTTTTTATTGTTCTGAGAACATTCGGAGTTCAAGTGCTGTAAGTCCTTTAAGCACAAGTGTAAAAAGGTATAATGTTTTAATTAGCAAGCCTGTAAGAATTTACCAAAGGAAATGTATGGTTTATAAAGCTTTTTAACAATTATCAAGGTTGAGGCAAAAACCTAGGAATAGTTGCCAAAGTTGTTTTTTGAAATAATCTTCAATATTTAATGAACGATTCGATGGACAGCGGTGGTCCTAGAGGCAAAGTTGCTCATAATGAGAAGTTCTACCATGTGGTATGCATGTTGCAAAAAAATCATGCAATACATGATCCTTAACACACCTGATAAATGTGAAGGCGCCCCCCGGTGGCTGATTTCTTTCAAATTTCTCACAGGCCCCTAGGGCCATGAATCAAACAGGCCCAGCGAGTTTCTTGTCTGATTGCTGCTCAAAATTCATTGGCTGATGGCGACCTTGTTTTTGGAGATATGTCAATGTCCTCATAGACAACCATGGCACCTCGGACAAAGACACTGCATGCCAATTTTCAAGTCAATCAGACTAACGATGAAGTAGTTATTGCCATTTTCATGTTAACAATCGGACTCCAGAGAATCTCGCTGCACTGATTTGGTTCCAATCGCGTCAAAACTTAGGACTAGTTTGCAAAAGTAGGTTTTTCAAAAAATCCAAAATCGCTGAAAATTTTGTGGGTAATTCCAAGGCATGCATTTAGCTTGTCTTGAGCCAAGGATTCCAAGTACATAAGACACTTGAGCCTATGCGGTTTAGGAGTTATAAGTGATTTCATACTTTTCACCGCTGTAGCGCCCCCATCAGGCTAATCAGGGAGAGCCTTGGTGATGTAGACGGTGTGAGTACTTCCAGCCCTCAAAGTTTCAAGTCTCTACGGTTTGGTCTGCCCCATCAATTTTAGGGGGGAATGCTGATCCTTGGAAAATTGAACAATTACAACAGGGTTTCAGCACTTGAACCCCTAATAACATTTCCATAATTAAATGGGAACATAATCAATATAGTCTTAAAACATATATATATATATATATATATATATATATATATATATATATATATATATATATTGTTAGCTGGGTATTTGACAGTTACAATATTTTACAATACAGAAATTTATGAAGTAACACAAAATGAAGAAGTGAGCTAATCACATCCCAAAATTAAAAATACTTCTGAGAAGCAATTCATGCTTACAAAACTAAATGTCCAGAAGGGATGGGTGAGAAATACTGGAAATAGCATGTTCAGCACTTAAAGTGGCAGTTCTTTAAGAGGCCAATAGTTGAAAAAAAAAAAAAAAAGAAAGAAAAAAAAACCTCTGTTGGACTTGATTCAGATTAAACACATAGTGACATAGCTTGTTGCATTTCATGGTTTGGGCCATCGCTGAACCTCAAAATATCTATGGGATTTAGTAACACAAACGCAGCAGAATGCTATCTACATTCAAGGTTTTTTGTTTTTTTTTTAAATGGGAACGTTGTATTCCACTGTGCTAGTTTAAAATCGCTTTTAGGCTTTCCTTAAAAAAAAACAGCAACAAAAAAAAACAGCATATGCTGGTTAGTTATGTTTAAGCATGGAAGGTTTGAGCTAGTTTATGCTGGTCCTTATCTGGTCATGAGTTGTTTTAAGCTGGTCAAGTGCTGGTCCTAAGCTGGTCCTGAGCTGGAGCAAGTTGCTTAGGACAAGCTTAGGACCAGCATAAACCAGCTCAAACCAGCTAAGGACCATAATAAAGCAGCTCAAACCAGATAAGGACCAGCATAAAGCAGTTTACACCAGCTAAGGACCAGCATATAGCAGCTCAAACCAGCTAAGGACTAGCATAAACCAGCTCAAACCAGATAAGGACCAGCATAAAGCAGTTTACACCAGCTAAGGACCAGAATAAAACAGCTCAAACCAGCTAAGGACTAGCATAAACCAGCTCAAACCAGATAAGGACCAGAATAAACCAGCTCAAACCAGATAAGGACCAGCATAAACCATCTCAAACCAGATAAGGACCAGCATAAAGCAGTTTACACCAGCTAAGGACTAGCATAAACCAGCTCAAACCAGATAAGGACCAGCTCAAACCAGATAAGGACCAGCATAAACCAGCTCAAACCAGCTAAGGACTAGCATAAACCAGCTCAAACCAGATAAGGACCAGCTCAAACCAGATAAGGACCAGCATAAACCAGCTCAAACCAGCTAAGGACCAGCATAAAGCATCTTAAAACAGATAAGGACCATAATAAAGCAGCTCAAACCAGATAAGGACCAGCATAAAGCAGCTCAAATCAGCTAAGGACCATAATAAACCAGCTCAAACCAGATAAGGACCAGCTCAAACCAGATAAGGACAAGCATAAAGCAGTTTAAACCAGATAAGGACTAGCATAAAGCAGTTTAAACCAGATAAGGACTAGCATAAAGCAGCTTAAACCAGATAAGGACCAGAATAAACCAGCTCAAACCAGATAAGGACCAGCTCAAACCAGATAATGACCAGCATAAACCAGCTCAAACCAGCTAAGGACCATAATAAAGCAGCTCAAACCAGATAAGGACCAGCATAAAGCAGTTTACACCAGCTAAGGACCAGCATAAAGCAGCTCAAACCAGCTAAGGACTAGCATAAACCAGCTCAAACCAGATAAGGACCAGAATAAACCAGCTCAAACCAGATAAGGACCAGCATAAACCATCTCAAACCAGATAAGGACCAGCATAAAGCAGTTTACACCAGCTAAGGACCAGCATAAAGCAGCTTAAACCAGATAAGGACCAGAATAAAGCAGCTCAAACCAGATAAGGACCAGATAAGGACCAGCATAAACCAGCTCAAACCAGCTAAGGACCATAATAAAGCAGCTCAAACCAGATAAGGACCAGCATAAAGCAGTTTAAACCAGCTAAGGACCAGCATAAAGCAGCTCAAACCAGCTAAGGACTAGCATAAACCAGCTCAAACCAGATAAGGACCAGCATAAAGCAGTTTACACCAGCTAAGGACCAGCATAAAACAGCTCAAACCAGCTAAGGACTAGCATAAACCAGCTCAAACCAGATAAGGACCAGAATAAACCAGCTCAAACCAGATAAGGACCAGCATAAACCATCTCAAACCAGATAAGGACCAGCATAAAGCAGTTTACACCAGCTAAGGACTAGCATAAACCAGCTCAAACCAGATAAGGACCAGCTCAAACCAGATAAGGACCAGCATAAACCAGCTCAAACCAGCTAAGGACTAGCATAAACCAGCTCAAACCAGATAAGGACCAGCTCAAACCAGATAAGGACCAGCATAAACCAGCTCAAACCAGCTAAGGACCAGCATAAAGCATCTTAAAACAGATAAGGACCATAATAAAGCAGCTCAAACCAGATAAGGACCAGCATAAAGCAGCTCAAATCAGCTAAGGACCATAATAAACCAGCTCAAACCAGATAAGGACCAGCTCAAACCAGATAAGGACAAGCATAAAGCAGTTTAAACCAGATAAGGACTAGCATAAAGCAGTTTAAACCAGATAAGGACTAGCATAAAGCAGCTTAAACCAGATAAGGACCAGAATAAACCAGCTCAAACCAGATAAGGACCAGCTCAAACCAGATAATGACCATCATAAACCAGCTCAAACCAGCTAAGGACCATAATAAAGCAGCTCAAACCAGATAAGGACCAGCATAAAGCAGTTTACACCAGCTAAGGACCAGCATAAAGCAGCTCAAACCAGCTAAGGACTAGCATAAACCAGCTCAAACCAGATAAGGACCAGAATAAACCAGCTCAAACCAGATAAGGACCAGCATAAACCATCTCAAACCAGATAAGGACCAGCATAAAGCAGTTTACACCAGCTAAGGACCAGCATAAAGCAGCTTAAACCAGATAAGGACCAGAATAAAGCAGCTCAAACCAGATAAGGACCAGATAAGGACCAGCATAAACCAGCTCAAACCAGCTAAGGACCAGCATAAAGCAGCTCAAACCAGCTAAGGACTAGCATAAACCAGCTCAAACCAGATAAGGACCAGAATAAAGCAGCTCAAACCAGATAAGGACCAGCTCAAACCAGATAAGGACCAGCATAAAGCAGCTTAAACCAGCTAAGGACCAGCGTAAAGCAGCTTAAACCAGATATGGACCAGAATAAACCAGCTCAAACCAGATAAGAACCAGCATAAAGCAGCATACATCAGCTAAGGACCAGCATAAAGCACCTTAAACCAGATAAGGACCAGAATAAAGCAGCTCAGACCAGATAAGGACCAGCATAAACCAGTTCAAACCAGATAAGGACCAGCATAAACCATCTCAAACCAGATAAGGACCAGCATAAAGCAGCTCAGACCAGATAAGGACCAGCATAAACCAGTTCAAACCAGATATGGACCAGCATAAACCAGCTAAGGACCAGCATAAAGCAGCTTAAAACAGATAAGGACCATAATAAAGCAGCTCAAACCAGATAAGGACCAGCATAAACCAGCTCAAACCAGATAAGGACCAGCGTAAAGCAGCTTAAACCAGCTAAGGGCCAGCGTAAAGCAGCTTAAACCAGATAAGGACCAGAATAAAGCAGCATACATCAGCTAAGGACCAGCATAAAGCACCTTAAACCAGATAAGGACCAGAATAAAGCAGCTCAGACCAGATAAGGACCAGCATAAACCAGTTCAAACCAGATAAGGACCAGCATAAACCATCTCAAACCAGATAAGGACCAGCATAAAGCAGCTCAGACCAGATAAGGACCAGCATAAACCAGTTCAAACCAGATATTGACCAGCATAAACCAGCTAAGGACCAGCATAAAGCAGCTTAAAACAGATAAGGACAATAATAAAGCAGCTCAAACCAGATAAGGACCAGCATAAACCAGCTCAAACTAGATAAGGACCAGCATAAAGCAGCTTAAACCAGCTAAGGACCAGCGTAAAGCTGCTTAAACCAGATAAGGACCAGAATAAAGCAGCATACATCAGCTAAGGAACAGCATAAAGCACCTTAAACCAGATAAGGACCAGAATAAAGCAGCTCAGACCAGATAAGGACCAGCATAAACCAGTTCAAACCAGATAAGGACCAGCATAAACCATCTCAAACCAGATAAAGACCAGCATAAAGCAGCTCAGACCAGATAAGGACCAGCATAAACCAGTTCAAACCAGATATGGACCAGCATAAACCAGCTAAGGACCAGCATAAAGCAGCTTAAAACAGATAAGGACCATAATAAAGCAGCTCAGACCAGATAAGGACCAGCTCAAACCAGATAAGGACCAGCATAAACCAGCTCAAACCAGCTAAGGACCAGCATAAAGCAGTTTAAACCAGATAAGGACCAGCATAAACCAGTTCAAACCAGATATGGACCAGCATAAACCAGCTAAGGACCAGCATAAAGCAGCTTAAAACAGATAAGGACCATAATAAAGCAGCTCAGACCAGATAAGGACCAGCATAAACCAGCTCAAACCAGCTAAGGACCAGCATAAAGCAGCTCAAACCAGCTAAGGACCATAATAAAGCAGCTCAAACCAGATAAGGACCAGCATAAACCAACTCAAACCAGCTAAGGACCATAATAAAGCAGCTCAAACCAGATAAGGACCAGCTCAAACCAGATAAGGACAAGCATAAAGCAGTTTAAACCAGATAAGGACCAGCATAAAGCAGCTTAAACCAGATAAGGACCAGAATAAACCAGCTCAAACCAGATAAGGACCAGCTCAAACCAGATAAGGACCAGCATAAACCAGCTCAAACCAGCTAAGGACCATAATAAAGCAGCTCAAACCAGATAAGGACCAGCATAAACCAGCTCAAACCAGATAAGGACCAGAATAAACCAGCTCAAACCAGATAAGGAACAGCATAAACCATCTCAAACCAGATAAGGACCAGCATAAAGCAGTTTACACCAGCTAAGGACCAGCATAAAGCAGCTTAAACCAGATAAGGACCAGATAAGGACCAGCATAAACCAGCTCAAACCAGCTAAGGACCAGCATAAAGCAGCTCAAACCAGCTAAGGACTAGCATAAACCAGCTCAAACCAGATAAGGACCAGCATAAAGCAGCTCAAACCAGCTAAGGACCATAATAAAGCAGCTCAAACCAGATAAGGACTAGCATAAACCAGCTCAAACCAGATAAGGACCAGCATAAAGCAGCTCAAACCAGATAAGGACCAGAATAAACCAGCTCAAACCAGATAAGGACCAGCTCAAACCAGATAAGGACCAGCATAAAGCAGCTCAAACCAGATAAGGACCAGCATAAAGCAGCTCAAACCAGATAAGGACAAGCATAAACCAGTTCAAACCAGATAAGGACCAGCATAAACCATCTCAAACCAGATAAGGACCAGCATAAAGCAGCTCAGACCAGATAAGGACCAGCATAAACCAGTTCAAACCAGATATTGACCAGCATAAACCAGCTAAGGACCAGCATAAAGCAGCTTAAAACAGATAAGGACAATAATAAAGCAGCTCAAACCAGATAAGGACCAGCATAAACCAGCTCAAACCAGATAAGGACCAACATAAAGCAGCTTAAACCAGCTAAGGACCAGCGTAAAGCTGCTTAAACCAGATAAGGACCAGAATAAAGCAGCATACATCAGCTAAGGAACAGCATAAAGCACCTTAAACCAGATAAGGACCAGAATAAAGCAGCTCAGACCAGATAAGGACCAGCATAAACCAGTTCAAACCAGATAAGGACCAGCATAAACCATCTCAAACCAGATAAAGACCAGCATAAAGCAGCTCAGACCAGATAAGGACCAGCATAAACCAGTTCAAACCAGATATGGACCAGCATAAACCAGCTAAGGACCAGCATAAAGCAGCTTAAAACAGATAAGGACCATAATAAAGCAGCTCAGACCAGATAAGAACCAGCTCAAACCAGATAAGGACCAGCATAAACCAGCTCAAACCAGATAAGGACCAGCATAAAGCAGTTTAAACCAGATAAGGACCAGCATAAACCAGTTCAAACCAGATATGGACCAGCATAAACCAGCTAAGGACCAGCATAAAGCAGCTTAAAACAGATAAGGACCATAATAAAGCAGCTCAGACCAGATAAGGACCAGCATAAACCAGCTCAAACCAGCTAAGGACCAGCATAAAGCAGCTCAAACCAGCTAAGGACCATAATAAAGCAGCTCAAACCAGATAAGGACCAGCATAAACCAGCTCAAACCAGCTAAGGACCATAATAAAGCAGCTCAAACCAGATAAGGACCAGCTCAAACCAGATAAGGACAAGCATAAAGCAGTTTAAACCAGATAAGGACCAGCATAAAGCAGCTTAAACCAGATAAGGACCAGAATAAACCAGCTCAAACCAGATAAGGACCAGCTCAAACCAGATAAGGACCAGCATAAACCAGCTCAAACCAGCTAAGGACCATAATAAAGCAGCTCAAACCAGATAAGGACTAGCATAAACCAGCTCAAACCAGATAAGGACCAGAATAAACCAGCTCAAACCAGATAAGGACCAGCATAAACCATCTCAAACCAGATAAGGACCAGCATAAAGCAGTTTACACCAGCTAAGGACCAGCATAAAGCAGCTTAAACCAGATAAGGACCAGATAAGGACCAGCATAAACCAGCTCAAACCAGCTAAGGACCAGCATAAAGCAGCTCAAACCAGCTAAGGACTAGCATAAACCAGCTCAAACCAGATAAGGACCAGCATAAAGCAGCTCAAACCAGATAAGGACCAGCATAAAGCAGCTTAAACCAGCTAAGGACTAGCATAAACCAGCTCAAACCAGATAAGGACCAGCATAAAGCAGCTCAAACCAGATAAGGACCAGAATAAACCAGCTCAAACCAGATAAGGACCAGCATAAAGCAGCTCAAACCAGATAAGGACCAGCATAAAGCAGCTCAAACCAGATAAGGACCAGCATAAAGCAGCTCAAACCAGATAAGGACCAGAATAAACCAGCTCAAACCAGATAAGGACCAGCTCAAACCAGATATTGACCAGCATAAACCAGCTAAGGACCAGCATAAAGCATCTTAAAACAGATAAGGACAATAATAAAGCAGCTCAAACCAGATAAGGACCAGCATAAACCAGCTCAAACCAGATAAGGACCAGCATAAAGCAGCTTAAACCAGCTAAGGACCAGCGTAAAGCTGCTTAAACCAGATAAGGACCAGAATAAAGCAGCATACATCAGCTAAGGAACAGCATAAAGCACCTTAAACCAGATAAGGACCAGAATAAAGCAGCTCAGACCAGATAAGGACCAGCATAAACCAGTTCAAACCAGATAAGGACCAGCATAAACCATCTCAAACCAGATAAGGACCAGCATAAAGCAGCTCAGACCAGATAAGGACCAGCATAAACCAGTTCAAACCAGATATGGACCAGCATAAACCAGCTAAGGACCAGCATAAAGCAGCTTAAAACAGATAAGGACCATAATAAAGCAGCTCAGACCAGATAAGGACCAGCTCAAACCAGATAAGGACCAGCATAAACCAGCTCAAACCAGCTAAGGACCAGCATAAAGCAGTTTAAACCAGATAAGGACCAGCATAAACCAGTTCAAACCAGATATGGACCAGCATAAACCAGCTAAGGACCAGCATAAAGCAGCTTAAAACAGATAAGGACCATAATAAAGCAGCTCAGACCAGATAAGGACCAGCTCAAACCAGATAAGGACCAGCATAAACCAGCTCAAACCAGCTAAGGACCAGCATAAAGCAGTTTAAACCAGATAAGGACCAGCATAAACCAGTTCAAACCAGATATGGACCAGCATAAACCAGCTAAGGACCAGCATAAAGCAGCTTAAAACAGATAAGGACCATAATAAAGCAGCTCAGACCAGATAAGGACCAGCTCAAACCAGATAAGGACCAGCATAAACCAGCTCAAACCAGCTAAGGACCAGCATAAAGCAGCTCAAACCAGCTAAGGACCATAATAAAGCAGCTCAAACCAGATAAGGACCAGCTCAAACCAGATAAGGACAAGCATAAAGCAGCTTAAACCAGATAAGGACCAGAATAAACCAGCTCAAACCAGATAAGGACCAGCTCAAACCACATAAGGACCAGCATAAACCAGCTCAAACCAGCTAAGGACCATAATAAAGCAGCTCAAACCAGATAAGGACCAGCATAAACCATCTCAAACCAGATAAGGACCAGCATAAAGCAGTTTACACCAGCTAAGGACCAGCATAAAGCAGCTTAAACCAGATAAGGACCAGATAAGGACCAGCATAAACCAGCTCAAACCAGCTAAGGACTAGCATAAACCAGCTCAAACCAGATAAGGACCAGCATAAAGCAGCTCAAACCAGATAAGGACCAGCATAAAGCAGCTTAAACCAGCTAAGGACTAGCATAAACCAGCTCAAACCAGATAAGGACCAGAATAAACCAGCTCAAACCAGATAAGGACCAGCTCAAACCAGATAAGGACCAGCATAAAGCAGCTCAAACCAGATAAGGACCAGCATAAAGCAGCTTAAACCAGATAAGGACCAGCATAAAGCAGCTCAAACCAGATAAGGACCAGAATAAACCAGCTCAAACCAGATAAGGACCAGCTCAAACCAGATAAGGACCAGCATAAAGCAGCTCAAACCAGATAAGGACCAGCATAAAGCAGCTCAAACCAGATAAGGACCAGCTCAAACCAGATAAGGACCAGCTCAAACCAGATAAGGACCAGCATAAAGCAGCTCAAACCAGATAAGGACCAGCATAAAGCAGCTCAAACCAGATAAGGACCAGAATAAACCAGCTCAAACCAGATAAGGACCAGCTCAAACCAGATAAGGACCAGCATAAAGCAGCTCAAACCAGATAAGGACCAGCATAAAGCAGCTCAAACCAGATAAGGACCAGCTCAAACCAGATAAGGACCAGCATAAAGCAGCTTAAACCAGCTTCCATGCTTCAAAACATACCTAACCAGCATATGCTAGTTTTTCAACAGGGCTGGAATCGCTTTGGAATGCAAAAAAGAGGTCCATTGTCCAATATCAATAGTGTAATGTATGAAGCACTGCTCATGTAACGGCGAGTGTACTGGAGGCCAGCTACTAGTCGCTGTTCAAGTAAGTAAGACCCGGGTTCGAGGCCCGCGGGGCGAGTAGGACCTGAATAGAGGGGTTACATTGGTGCCGTGACCCGGATGGGAGTGAGGTTTAGGGGGGTGAGTGTAAAGGAGGCCTGGGTAGAGGGGTTACACTCAGACAGAAGTCATTTTCAAACCAAGCAGCTTTCTGTTGGTCAACAAGGCATATTTAACCATGGCAATATCTATGCGTCACTAGGCACACGATATTCTCAATCTCGTGGATTACATTTGACATGACAACGGTAAATGTTACCGCACTTATGACACTGTATTCTGTACCATTGCACGTTCAAAGTGTTGTGCATTTTTAAATGCAAGAGCACTTTCTGTCTGAATGGCCCGATGTTAAAATGCTGTTGCCTTTGCAATCACCAATAATAATAATCCATTAACTACAAGAATGGATTCTGTGCGGTAAAGCGTAACTTTCAGATAGGCTACACTTTTGTCTGATTAGAATCTTGTGTAAAGAAAAACCAAAAAATCTTGCTTTATTCCCTTTGTTTTTAGTGTAATTTAAAAGACAGTATTTATTGATAGATATGTGCAAACAATTTTCAGAAATAGGAGTCACGTACTTATGATTAAATTCTTTAAATGCTAATATTTCAGCCTGGTGTGTAGGAATGCAGGACTGATCAGTTCTCGGGTGTCCTACCACCTGAAGGCCGCGGAATATTGGCCTTTCTTTAGATCATTAACTCTATATTTACATGGTTTTCCTTTCCTGAATACCAGTCTATGACCTTCTGAGAAAAAGTCAGGTTATACAGAGCATTAATAGGTACATTGTGACAACTGCCCAACTGATTCCCACACAACTTTAATAAAAGTCAAATAATTCCAGAGAAAACAATGTTGCTCTCATATGCAGTGGCGAATAGATTAGTAACCTTGACTATTTTGCATGTTATGCAACTTTTTGTAATGCAACACCGTCACGCATGAGTTTAATCTACTTCTGTATGTATAAAGTATATAGCATTTATCATAAAGATGTATTCTTTTTCTCTTATTTCAGACGTAAAACTATTTCAGTCTTCAACTAAAATCCATTATATATATCCATTAAATGTTTAAACCTATGATAATCTAAGTAAATAAAATAAAATAAACTATTTCACTATTTTGTTCAATTATGGCTCACAAACGTTTATAAGTTTGCTTATGAAGTTTCAGTGAATTAAATGCTTGAAGATGAACACATAAAAAAATCAAGTTATAATAATTTCTCACAGTTTTCAATCAAGCTGTTTAAAGTCAAATTATGTTTAAATGTAATTTGCATCACCATAATTTCCATTACAAAATGCTACAACTGATGAAAATAACGACATATTCAGAAAAAAAAGAACAAAAATGACAATTCTTCTGTGATGCATGTAAATTGAAAATGTTTCATTTTTCAGAAAATGAATTTATTATGCTAAAGAGTGTAATTCAACCTATTACCGCTAGATGTCAGACCTTCACTGTAGCAAAAACGACCAGTTAGTGCTCTCCCTCCTCCAGAAGAGGGCGCTCATTTAGAGACGTTCTACACTGACATTCATCCTGTATTTTACAGCAAATAAAATCTGAACTGTACATTTAAAGGGATAGTACACCTAAAAATTAAAATGTTATCATTTACTCACCCTCAAGTTGTGCAAAATCTGTATGAGTTTCTTTCTTCTGTTTAACAAAAAATAAGATATTTTGAAGAATGTTGGTATGCAAACAGTTCATGAAAAAATATAGTAATTTATGTGTTTTTGAACCGTAAAGTACTTTGCTGTGGTAATTCTATAGTTGTTGTGGTAATTGGTGGATCCAAAATGGTCAATATTCATGCATTTTATTCATATTTCATGTTAATCATTTATGTTTTATGATTTATCAATATTACTTTTGATTTCATATATTCATATACTCCTACTCCAATCCTCATCATATTTTCAGGTATTTACTCTTTAATGTACTCCTTTATGGTGGTTCTTCTTTTATCTTTAAGAGTATGTATGCTTGCTATATTCAATTGTTCTTCAAAGTGTCTCAATGTGACAGATTACGTTGACACATTTGTGGATAGATATTGGACGCCTGCCAAGTACTGCAGAAGCGATGATGTTTTCGGAATTAGTTGCTCATTTGAACTTGATGTATCTTTATATCAAAATATGTCTGTTTCCATTTCTTCAGACATGTGATAATGCAAGATCTGCAAAATTCCCTTAAGGGTGTCATAACAAGACTTTTTGTATCTATTTTCATCTATATTTGACATTTGACCAGTAACTCTGACCTAGCCGTTACACCAACTATGACATAATGGATAAATCTGTTTGACCTTTTCTCATTAGATCAAAACATAAGTTTGAGTGGGATGTAAGTTTCCCTATGCTTAAAAAAATTTTCTCGCATATCTTTTGCATCTTCTACTTCTGGCTGCTCATTTCATTCTGCAAATGTCTTAAAGGATTAGTTCACTTTTAAATAAAATTTTCCTGATAATTTACTCACCCCCATGTCATCCAAGATGTTCATACCTTTCTTTCTTCAGTCGAAAAGAAATTAAGGTTTTTGATGAAAACATTCCAGGATTATTCTCCTTATAGTGGACTTCAATAACCTCCAAACGGTTGAAGGTCAAAATTACAGTTTCAGTGCAGCTTCAAAGGGCTTTAAACGATACCAGATGAGGAATAAGGGTCTTATCTAGTGAAACGATCAGTCATTTAAAAAATATATATAACTGTATATGCTTTATAATCACACATGATTGGCTTGCACATGCTTCCACTTTCCATATTCTTCAAAAAGCTTACGTTGTGTGTCTTACGCCTTCCTTATTCTACTTACAAAAAAAATAATAATAATAATTAAACTGGCGCCGCGTTCGTTCCATAAGTTGAATTGTTTGGAGGCCATTGAAGTCCATGGAGAATAATCCTAGAATGTTTTCATGAAAAACTTTAATTTCTTTTCGACTGAAGAAAGAAAGACATGGACATCTTGGATGACATGGGGGTGAGTAAATTATCAGGAAAATTTTATTTGAAAGTGAACTAATCCTTTAATTTTGTTCCTTCTTTCTCTATATTCTGATCTTCATCTTTGTGTAAGATACAATACTCTGGATTTTATTATTAACTATTAATTACTTAATTTGTTTGTCTCTATAATTTTTAATTAATAAATTTGTTATTCAGATTTGATCTCTGACATAATCATTGCTGGACTGCCTGGATCTTATTTTCTCAAGTTTTTGTATCAGTAATGCAACAAATATAGTAATATAATTACTTTACCCAATACTAAGTTTTTTACAACTATACACTCTAAAAAATACTGGGTTAAAAACAACCCAAGTTGGGTTGAAAATGGACAAACCCAGCGATTGGGTTGTTTTAACCCAACTGTTGGGTTAAATGTTTGCCCAACCTGCTGGGTAGTTTTATTTAACCCAACTATTGTTTGAAAATGACTATATGGCTGACTTAAAAGGAATCTAAAATGAAATTAAAATGTTCATTTATTAAACATATTAATACATGTTAATTTTCAAGATATCTTGGGTTCATTTTAAGTAAGCAATACTGTAATTTGTAAACAATAGTTGATTTAAGTAAAACTACCCAGCAGTTGGGCAAACAATTAACCCAACTGCTGGGTTAAAACAACCCAATCACTGGGTTTGTCCATTTTCAACCCAACTTGGGTTGTTTTTAACCCAGCATTTTTTTTTGAGTGTAAGTTATATTATACTACAAAACACTACAGTTTACTGTAGTAAAAACTAAACAGTATTTATTACAGTTTATTAGTTCACAGTATGCTGTAGCATTCATTGACAAAGTGTTGAAAATACTATAATATATCCTACAGTATACTATAATAAATACTATAGTATTTTTGTTCAGTAGCCACTGACTGCCATAGTTGGGGGAAAAAATACTATGGAAGTCAATGAGGGTTGCCAACATTCTTCAAAATATCTTCTTTTGTGTTCAACAACCCACAGGTTTGGAACAAATTGAGGGTGAGTAAACGATTTTTAGGTGGACTATCCCTTTAACATTGCCATTAAATGTGCGCCCCACTATTACACCAGTATTAGACTAAACACTAGCATAATACCAGCAGTAGCCTATGACACTAAAACTTAGTTCACTTTCTAGTTAAAAGAAACAAAATAGCTCGAAATATCAATATCGGTTTTATCTCATGTCCAGCGAGTGACCTACAAAGTGCGCACTAACCCTAACACGAGCTCTCTTTAAAACCTCAGTGTCCCTTTAATCTGCGGATCAGCGCGCTGACGTCAGCTAACCCCCTGGGCCACGGGCTCCCATTGGCTGGAGGTGACGTCAACGGCATTTTTTTCCTCCTGAACCATGACCTCATCCTTAGTTCATTTATAGTGCCTAAGTGCACCTTCTGTTTTCCCGGCTGGCTAATATCTACTATCGCTTATCTCTCTATTCGTTACGGCGTCACTCGCTGGCCCAAATGCGGTACAGAAGAATGAATGGTTTTGATGGTTTTATTCGCATGTGACAGCAGTACAGACTCATCCAGACTCATGATTAGTACACACTAGTGACGTCTGCTGGCGAATGGCTTCCCATCGGAGCACAGTGCCCTACATGGAGAGCAGCTGAAATACTCGGGATCAGGGCAAACGGAGGTGAGTGCAGGCTATGAAAGGGGCGTATTGATATTTGAGACCTCACATTTAGGCATATGGCTTTATTTGATGATAGTCGAAGAGCGAGTGTAGTTTTGGGGATGGACGTACTGGCGTGTATCGACCACTAGGCTCTCGTCTGGATGAGGGCAACAATGTGCCTCAATGACATGTTAAACCAGACTGTGGTCATTATGTATCATCAATCGGCCGTCGTTTATTGTTGATTAAGGCATTGTATGGTCGTCGTCATCTCATGCGTGGGAATTGCAGGATTAATTGCAAATGTTATTGAATGTTTCTCTTCTGATTTGAGTGAGGCTTGTCATGTGTGTCTACATTGCAGTCTGGTAGCTTTGTTATTATTGTCCTCTGGATGTCCAGCATCAGGTTTATATAGGTTAGTACATTTAATTCACATAAAGGATTTTCCATTTGATAGTCAAACCAAAATTATTTAGATATATTTTTATTATTAGTGGGTGCAGGACACTATAGTTCATTTATGTAAGTGAGGATAGCAAAATAAACTGTGATGTATTATAACAAAAAATTTCTTCATACAGAGGACTACTAGTAAAATTGATAAAAAATTTGGAACCAAAAATCATTCAGACAATTTGACCTGAACATGTTTTGCGATATTTTTTTTCTGATAGTTTAACTCTGAGATCTTGTCATATTTTATTACCATTTTTTTAAACTATAGTGAATAAACTGTATTAATGAATTAAATGTTCAAGGTGTCTGAATAATTTTTGGTTTGTCTGTATATAAAATATATTATTTATTTTGATCATTAATTATGAACAATTTCAACAATATGCTGTTGTTATTAGTGATAATATAACAGCATAATATGCATTTCATTTTATATATTATCTATGTTGATCATTTAACTGATAGGCCTATTAACACAATGTAATAAAAACATAACAATAATCATACTTTTTAAAATATTTTATAAATGTGTAATCAATAGAATTATTAAAAATAGATATTAACATCGTAATATATAAAGTATATTAATATGTTGTATATACAATATGATATTATTTAGTTTGAATACTTATTATTAACAGTAATAATAAATGTTGTAATTATTGTTATTAGTAATAATATAACAACATAACATAAAATAGTAATAAATATAAAATATATTTGTATTATTAATATTATATATTAACATTGAACAATACTTATTATTTTTTATTTTTATATTAATAATTAATATAATCATGGAATGATTAATCATAGATATTTACATTATAATATATAAAATATAATGTGTAAAATGAAATATTTTTTTATTTAATATTTATTTTTTTACATTAATAATACGCTGTTATGATAGTATAATGTATATGTTCTCTAGTCTATAAATTAATTTTATTATTACGTAAAAATAGCATAAATGTTCTCAGGATGGATGGATGGATGGATGGATGGATGGATAGATAGATAAAGAAATATAAATGCTGCATTATTCTACACAGTATTACAGTATTTCTCCTTAGACAGGTCTGGAGACGGATGTGGCACTTCAGGGTTGTAGTATGTATCAGTGCGACACTGTACAGTGTGTTAACCTCAGGCTGCAGGTTTAGATCTTGCTCTGTGTTTTATTGTAGTGATTATGATTTGAGTGAACGCACATGGTTGTAGTTTGTCTCAGAAGGACTTTATGCTTTATGGTATATAAGGACATGTATACCACTGCATTGATTCGAAATGCTGTGATATATTTTTTTGTGATTTAAAATGTCATCAAACTAAAATCTTCTTGTGCCATAATGTAAAAGACAGATTGGCTCATGTTACCAAATCCATTTCATCACAACAGATGATATCAGTGCAACAATGATTAACAAATGCATGCAGGCTCAGACAGAACAATGGTCTATATCAACGTGCGTATGGCACAGAGTCCAAATAAGTGATGTCATCCATATAGTTAATGAATAACCCGGATTAAGATATTTCGATTTCCTTTATCTTCCATTCGGTGATGTTTGTTCGCTGTTGTTCAGGTGCAGTCTGTCATTATAAAGCAATCGCTGTCACTTTAAATAGAGACGCGCTTCTCTTTGTTTTGCTGTCATGGGCCATTTCAGCTAAAAAAAAAAATCCTAGATTTCTTTATGTCGTTTCCTGACATGCTACTCGGAAGTAGTAGTATCAAATCCCTGGAAATCAATAGAACAGATGTTCAGAGTGTTTCTTGCTTTTGGGATGTGAGGCGACAACCTCCGCAACCCATCCGCATGCCCAGCCAACTTTTTTCTTTTTCCGTTTTTATATTCCGTTGCCATGGCAACTGTGTAGTCTCACTCCGTCTCTACATCAGCACTTTGCACCACTGTTGTTTATGCCAGTGTTTTTGATGAAGTCAACTGTGTCAACAGTTTGGAATAATTTCGTTTTTTTTTTTTTATGTTTTTGAACATTTTGAATTTGCATTTATCTGATCAAAAATACAGTAAAACAGTTATATTGTGAAATATTATTAACATTTAAAATAACTGTTTTGTTTTTGAATATATTTTAAAATGTAATTTATTCCTGTGATCAAAGCTGAATTTTCAGCATCATTACTCCAGTCTTCAGTGTCACATGATCTTTCAGAAATCATTCTAATATGCTGATTTGCTGCTCAGGAAACATTTAAAAACAGTTTTAGCTTTATATTTTTGTGGAATATTTAACAAGGATGCATTAAATTGACGTGATTCATCAAAGAATCCTGAAATAAAAGTATCACAGTTTCCAGAACAATATTAAAGGGGACTTGTAATACCCCTTTTACAAGATGAAATATAAGTCTCTGGTGTCCCCAAGAATATGTCTGTGAAGTTTCAACTAAAAATACTGCACAGGGGTGCGTTTCCCGAACAACAATGTAACTTGCTGCTGAACTACTATAGTATGATGCATCAGTGAACAAATCAACTAGCTAGTCACAACTGTTTCCCGAAATCGTATTGTCGCAAATTTGTCGTTCAACCACGTTGGTGAATGACGTCACGCAGGTGGTGGAGTAATAACTTCTTTAAATGAATCCGTTTGAAATCGAATTAATGCTAGAATGTCTGTACGGACATGGAATTAGAGGACTAATTCTCATTTTCCTCAGTTATTTTGCTTTATTTCCAGATTAAATCAAATGCTTGTTCTGACGTACTAGAGCACGTACGCACATGCGCACTCTCCAAAAACTCTTGACAAACTAAAATATATAAATGACATTTGTATATATTCGAAATAAAAGATATACATTGTACTTAATGTCAGCTTGCTCATTTTGCTCAAGATAACGATTTATTAAGTCCACATGTCATAAAAACAATAAACTATGCTTCTAACCACAGCTGAAGAGCTGTAGCTCCAACCACACAAGTTTGCGATGCAGTTTGCGAATGTTCGTTTGAACTATGGTTTTGGGAAACACCACATCGTTGAACTATGTAAGTAACGATGGAACTTGCGATGTTAGTTGGCGATGCTTTTGGGAAACACCCCCCAGATCATTTATTAAAACTTGTCAAATTTTCCCCTATTTGGGTGTGAGCAAAAGCACGCCATTTTTGTGTGTCCCTTTAAATGCAAATGAGCTGCTGCTCCTGACTCCCTTTCCAGAAGAAGGCGGAGCTTAACCCTTAAATGCATACCTTGGGTCTTTAGTGACCCGGGGACGTCATTCCGGGGACCTCCTCCTCCTTAAATTTTTAAAGTTAGACATCAAACTTCTTGGTACTCCTCAATCAATTAGTTATAAAGAATATAACAAGAAAAAACGACCTGAGGTGTGTATCGGTGTACGTATATTTTTTCTGCACAACAATAATTGAATCTTAGATGACGGAATAAGTACAATTCACCTTTATTTCACAAGGTGGCAATGTCTGATACACAATGCTGAGTTGACGACTCATTCAGACAGAAAACGAAATAATATGAAAAACATGAAATGGCTCAGTGATTTACTGCAGAGCAAGTACTGAACGCAATCAAATATGACTGTAACTGTTACTGGATGGATCTGGTGAAGCTGTTAGCGATCGAAATATTGATTTTTAAGAAAATTATATAGTTTTGAGAATATGTTTGAGATTGTGAATAGGCTCATATTTCTGACTTCAAACATAAAACTAGCCTATTATTTGCTGAATTTACTGGGAAATGAGCTCTGACGAGGACAGTGGTGATGGCATAAAATATCTGCTCAAATGTAGCCCTTACAAGCTCCAAAAGGTAACAAAATATGCTTTATTTTATTCTTCTGTAATTGTTACTCTAATATCAGAGGAGTTTTACATTATCGCGACAGGTAGAGATCCTTCCGTGTTAGATATTGATCCGGGTCGATAAAGACCCGAATATGTAAGAATGATTGGTGAAACAGTCATGCATTTAAGGGTTCAACAGCTCGCGCTTCGGTTGCTCAACAACAACAAAGCAGGAGAATCTCACGCAGCCAAAATAAGGATTGTCAGTATTATGTTCAGCCTTACGTTGTTCAAACCGGAGTCAGACACTGATGGAGAGACTCAAGAAGAAGTTACAACTTTTAGAATGAAACTGAACGGTTAGTGGATAAATTTATGTAGTTGCTGTGGAGTTAATTCAACTCATCGACTAGCATGTACTGTCATGTTATCGGCGTGTTCATGGTGGTGAGGTTTATGTAAATTTTAGGGTTAGTGATGTCACAAATCCGGGATGAAGCAGCCGTTTGTTGTAGTCCTTTAAAAGTGATTTCTGTAAAAGAAATTATCTCCCTTTGCATTGAACTTAGAGTGTCGTAACTTTGCAGACAATTATGCTCAAACAGCAACATTACACCCTAGCTAAAGTTAAAAAAGTAAAATCATAATCATTTTGCTGTATTTGCCTTGGTGAGCATAAGAGACTTCTTTCTAAAATATCCAAAAATCGGAATAATTCCAAAACGTGTGGCCAGTAGTATATAGAGGGGGAAAAAAATGCATAAATGCTACAACAATGCAACTAAAATAACAAAGCATGTCACACCTTGTCGTCTTGGAAAATTCAAGACAGGTGTAAATACTAAATAATAGTCGGTGGCCTCAAGAGAATACACACCTGCTCATTTCGAAATACACAGTGTCAAACTGCAGTGCACAGTCTCCCCCCCCCCACCCTGCAACTCGAGTTGTCAAGCCGAAGGAACGCCATTAGACACATGCAGCGTCAGCCTTGTTATTCTCTGACGTGCCTTCTTCATCTCATCCTGCAGGCCGCGGGGGGGCTGTTGTCATGCTATCGATCGTCCGATTGCAGGAGAGGTTACAGTGAGGGTTTCTTTTCTCCAAGGTGTGGCTGTACATCCTTCCTGTGAAGCGATTCGAGAGACAGAAAGGTGGTAAGGAGGTTTCGGTCTCTGGTGGATTATTGCGTGTCTGGAATCCTGCATGTGTTTGTGTTCTGGTGAGATGCTGGTTATGGTTACTTATGGTGACTGGGAATGTGATCAAAACAAAGGCGTCCATGTTGGGATGCTGGTTGCGTGAGGCTGATCCTCTGGCAGCGTCGCTCGTACTGCACTGGGTTTGTTTATGTGGATGTGATGTCAAACGAGCTGTTTCAGTATGAAACTGATGGATGATTATTTGGCTTACAACTGTTTAGAGAGAAACACTGGAAGTGCGAAGTTAAATTGAGACTGCATGTGTGCATTTGTTTATTTTCTTAAACATTCTGCTGGAATGCTTGTTTTTCTTGTTTTATTTCCTATATAGCAAAGTCATACGTGTGTGTGTGTGTGCGTGTATAATAATATAATATATACACACATACACATAGACTCTCAAACACACATTTATACATCTAAATGTGTGTTTGAGAGTCTATGTGTATGCCTCAATCTCTCCCTCCTGATTTCTGCATGGCGCTGCAGATATCTCAACGTCGCAGCATCACCCTCCCTTAATGCAGCAGCAGAGAGAGAATTAGAAATAGAGGGAAAGATAAAGTGTGAAAGTTTGATTTTTGAATTCAAGATTATTATTGTAAACAAAAACTATTACAAAGACAAAAAGAAGCAGTAAAACAAATATTTTTTGTTAAGTCATATAAAATAAAACATTTGCTTGCAAAAAATGTAAACAAACTACAAACCTGATTCCAAAAAAGTTGGGACACTGTACAAATTGTGAATAAAAACAGAATGCAATGATGTGGAAGTTTCAAATTTCAATATTTTATTCAGAATACAACATAGATGACAAATCAAATGTTTAAACTGAGAAAATGTATCATTTTAAGGGAAAAATAAGTTGATTTTAAATTTCATGGCATCAACACATCTCAAAAAAGTTGGGACAAGGCCATGTTTACCACTGTGTGGCATCCCCTCTTCTTTGTTATAACAGTCTGCAAACGTTTGGGGACTGAGGAGACAAGTTGCTCAAGTTTAGGAATAGGAATGTTGTCCCATTCTTGTCTAATACAGGCTTCTAGTTGCTCAACTGTCTTAGGTCTTCTTTGTCGCATCTTCCTCTTTATGATGCGCCAAATGTTTTCTATGATCTGGACTGCAGGCTGGCCATTTCAGTACCCGGATCCTTCTTCGACGCAGCCATGATGTTGTAATTGATGCAGTATGTGGTCTGGAAAATGCAAGGTCTTCCCTGAAAGAGACGATGTCTGGATGGGAGCATTTGTTGTTTTAGAACTTGGATATACCTTTCAGCATTGATGGTGCCTTTCCAGATGTGTAAGCTGCCCATGCCACACGCACTCATACATGGCATCCCAGTTTTCCAAAAAGAACTTCAAATTTTGATTCATCTGACAGAACAGTTTTCCACTTAGCCACAGTCTATTTTAAATGAGCCTTGATCCAGAAGCGCAGACGTTTTCTCTGGGCCATGTTTAGATATGGCTTCTTTTTTGACCTATAGAGTTTTAGCCGGCAACAGCTACTGGTATGGTGGATTGTGTTCACCGACAGTGTTTTCTGGAAGTATTCCTGAGCCCATGTTGTGATTTCCATTACAGTAGCATTCCTGTATTTGATGCAGTGCCGTCTAAGGGCCCGAAGATCACGGGCATCCAGTATGGTTTTCCGGCCTTGACCCTTACGCACAGAGATTGTTCCGGATTCTCTGAATCTTTGGATGATATTATACACTGTAGATGATGATAACTTCAAACTCTGCAATTTTTCTCTGAGAAACTCCTTTCTGATATTGCTCCACTATGTTTCGCCACAGCATTGGGGGAATTGGTGATCCTCTGCCCATCTTGACTTCTGAGAGACACTGCCACTCTGAGAGGCTCTTTTTATACCCAATCATGTTGCCAATTGACCTAATAAGTTGCAAATTGGTCCTCCAGCTGTTTCTTAGGTATACATTTAACTTTTCCGGCATCTTACTGTTACCTGTCCCAACTTTTTTGGAATCGGGTTTGTATAAATGTGCTCTAAAATGCAAGCAAAAACTCATTACATTTTTTTTTTTTTTTTACTTTTTTATATATACAGCTATGGAAAAAATTAAGAGACCACTTAACATTGATTTCTTAACTTGGAGTGGTCTCTTTTTTCTATAGCTGTATATATATATATATATATATATATATATATATATATATATAAGTAAAATAACAACTAAAACATTTGCAAGTAAACAAAAGCTAAATAAATATTTTTTTTGTTTAATTTTTAAGTAAAATAAAAAACAATGTTTGCGTGTTAACAAAAACGAAAACTATAAATGTGATCAAATATAATGAAAACTTAATAAAACTGAATTAAAATCATGTTGTTTCTTTAAATTTTTTGGTTGTTTATTTTTAAGTGAAATAAAAACTAAAATATTTGCAAACAAACAAAAACTATAAATGTTTATTAAAGTACAAACAGAAACTCATTAGAATTGGATTAAAGTCTTTATAGTTTTTTCATAGTTTTTGGTCATTTTTTGAGTTTTCGATGAGCTGATTTAATTAATCTCTTAAAACTAGGGTAGGCAATGTTTTTCAAAAACACTTTTTGTTATACGGGCTGAAACGCTCTTCAAATTCTGATAGCAATTAATAATAGAAGTAGTCTAAATATTTAAAAATGTACATATCTTCTGTGGAAGTCTCAAGACCAAAAAGTGTTCATCCAATCATTGCATTCGGTCCGAATTCAATGATAGGATGCTTGCCAACCTATATATTTGCATAGTCTGCATACTCATCAGCGCATTCCTTAAGGCTATGCAGAGTTGTAGACAATCAGTCACCGAGCACCACGAACAAACAGCAGACATCTTTTACAGTTCCTCCTGAACCAAAACAACAAGTTTATGCTGCGTTCATATCATGTCGTAACTACCGTAATTATGAGATGGCAACCCTTGACGTTCTACTCTGACCTATTCACGCCCTTAGACTTGGATTTATTAATTTCTATGGCAACACTATCAATGCCAAAATGAATCTGCAGCAGTCAGGTGGTACAAGTCAGCACTCTTTAAGTTGTTTACGTTCTTTATTATTGTAATGTTATGTGCTTTGAGACATTGGGTAATTTAACGCTATCTCTCATGACGCTTTGCAGACTCTGCTCTGGCTGTGAGCGTTCATGTGTTTCGGAGGAGGTGTGGTTTTGGAGACGCTCCGAAGGGATTTAATGCTTTCAAAGCTAGCTTGCTATTGCTGGCCTCTCTGAAATTGCCTACCTTACCTTTGAGCCTTACTTTAGACTACTGTATTGTCAAAAGAACGAACCATTTAGACAAGAAGCGACTGTCTGATCATCATATAAAACATCTGACCCAAAAAATGTCAATTATTTAATCATTTAGGCCCCATTTACACTAGTGCGTTTTTTTTTTTTTTTTTTTGCTTTGGCTACGGTTACACCTGATATGCTGACGTTTTCAGCCCTTGAAAACGGAGACTTCCGAAAACGCTGCAGAGCCCATTTTAGTTTGAAAACGGCAGAGTTATGTTTCAGTGTAAATGGACAAAAAACAGAATTTTAAAAATAATGCGTGGCTGCCCACATTCACTCTGCGTATCCTTGACGACCATGTAAACAATAACATGGAGACTGAACAGCAATTTTTGCTGGCTTTGTTGTCATTTTTAGCAACCATTGTGCAGTTAAACTACATTTTTATAATACTGCAGCTACCTACACACGCAAAAGACAACAAAAGACAACGCGCGTGCCCAGTGTGCATGAACCGTCATGTGACATGCGTTTTCGGTCATATAGTGTAGACGGACATCGTTTCTGAAATGCTGTGAAAACGCCAGTGTAGATGAGGATCGTTTTAATTTTAAAACACTGTTTTAAAATGAAAACACACTAGTGTTAATGTGGCATTACTCACCCCAATGTTGTTCCAAATCTCTATGACTTTCTTCTGTGGAACACAAAAGAAGATATTCTGAGAAATATTCTGTTTTTGTTTTTTTCCGTACAATGGAAGTCAACGGGCACCAAAACTGTTTGGCTCCAATGTTCTTCAAAATGTCGTCTTTTGTGTTCCACAGAAGAATGAAGCACAGGTTTGGAATGGCATTAGGGTGAGTAAATGATAATAGAACTTTCATTTTTGGGTAAACTAACACTTTAAGTATTGTTTGCACCATTATAGGAAAATGGAACAATTGGTGGTGTTGCGTTACAAGGAATGAAACCTAAAACTATTGAAATGAAATTAAACTGAAACCAAAACCATTTTTGAAGTAAAACTACTTAAAACTAAACATAAATTTAAAATAAAAGTACAAAACAAAATTAAAGCTAGTTAAATTTCCAAAACCTTGATAACCTTGCTTACAGGAGGAGAGCTTATCCTGATCATCTGCTTAACCTTAACCACAGCCTTGGTTGTCTTCGTTCTGTGTGCTATCTCTGCTTAGTTGCTCACTAACATGTGGTAATGTACAATTCTCTGTAACATTCATTGAGAAGATGTTTTTCAAGGTATCTGATTATATATACTAAGTCTTCGGTCTGCCATTGGCACCAATGCACCAGCAGCATTTGCAATAGAGTGACATGTTTGTCCGGTTTTAGGAGAAAGGTTACCTCTTTCCACTTTCACTTTTGGTGTGGTTAACCTTCCATTAGTAAGTCAGTGGAGGAGGGTGACGGCCAACACCATGTTTTTTTTTTTTTTATGACGGGTGTTGCGTAGACTAGGCTTCGAAGGAATATGACTCACATGAGCAATTTTGTTTGAGAATATTTTATATTACGTTGGTCTTTGATTATCTACTATAATATTTGTATGTGTTTTTTTTTGTTTGTTTTTTTACAATGGTTACCATAGTTTCTGCTTATTACAATACTTTTTTCTACTGTAAAATCATAATGCCAATCATGTATGACTGTAAAACACAAAAGGAGATATTTTAAAACAACACTAGATCCCATTGACTCACACTGTATGGACAAAAACAGTTAAAACATCTTCTTTTTGTGTTCTTCTTCAAATGAAAGTCATTCAGAATAGCTAGGTTTCCATCCAAAGATAAGATAAGCTCCACATTTCGTTACTTTCGATAAGAAAGAACGTGTAATCTTTCAAAATTTATCATGAAATTCCAACAAATAAATGCCGTTTTGATGCTCTTTAATGTAGCACGAAAGATCGGTGTATAGGTGCCTCATTTTAAGCGGCAGAATGAACGCGATCATCTCTTCCTCTACTAGTTACAGATTAAACATGGATGAACATCTGAAGGTATGTTGAAAGATACAGTACAACTTACTGAAATGTGTCATATTGCTCAATCAGTGTTTCATGGCGGAAAGACATCAATAAAACAGCTTGTAAACAGTATGTCACGTAGCATCACATTTACCTCAGGCAAGTCATTCAGTCCACAGCATGTTAGTTTGCCAGAGAAATGATCTTTCACTAAATATATGCACTATATTAGCCTATATATTCATTATATTTTACTTAACCTGTTAGTGATGTCTTGATTTTTTTATGTATGTTAAAATAAATCTACAATAACAGTCACTGTGTAAATAATCAAATTTATCAACAAATTTAAGTAAAAACAAAATTTTATAATTAGATTTAGACGTTAATGCAAAAATTCCCTCATGTGCAGTTTACAATTTTGCATACAATTTGTTATTTGAGTGTTGATTATTATATCTAAAATTAAATGGCAACTGGATTTAATAGTTTGGGCTCAGCTGTTAATCTTTAATATGATAGTAATGTGCAAGAAAGGGCTTCCTATGTAGTTTACAGCATTAGTTGCATTCATTCAAAGACAATGACACAATTTGTTCAAATTTTATGTTTAGTTTTCTCACCTCTGCTGTACCAAACCCGTACCGAACCGTCAGTTTTGTGTACCGTTACACCCCTAGTAATTATATACCCAACCATTTTAATGAGAGAATTTGGCTCAGGCATTTCAGAATGACCAAACTAACTAACTGAGATTCTGTGCGATGCGATTGGTCCACAGACCAGTTATCCAATTATCTCCTCTGTTGAGGCAAAGTCACATGAGTGGTTTTTTTGTTGCTCATTGAGGGATTTATTTGGTGAATGTGTTTCCATTGTAGTTTATGCACATCGTATTTAAAAAAAAAAAAAAAAAAATCTTTCATGTTTTTTTATGCTTATTTTTAGAATTTTTGCACGTCTTGGCATTTCTATCCAGGAATTTTATGCAATATCTCAAAATTTAAAAAAATAGGTGGATGGAAACATAGCTAATGGCATGAGGGTGAATAAATGATGACAGAATATTTGGGTCAACTTTCCTTTTAGAATAAAACAGTTACATAACAGTAACTATGGTAACCATGGTAAAGTGTTGTATGGGTTGCGACCACAACCTTTTTTCTCAGCTAAACTGGTTTTACTGCAAGAAAGTTATGGCTTTCTCTTCATAAGATTATATGAACCCACTGCAGTGTTGCTGCCGCAAATGAATCTTTCCCTCATCCTCGACTGGCGCTCGGTTTAGTCTTTTGCTCTGCATAATGTAAACGAGTGAGCGGTTTGGAGATTGAAGCATTCAGAAGGTCATTGCATACTCAAGCAGTTCCTGCTCTTTCAGGCCTGAACAACACTTCACCCCACTCATACACAGTCATAAACAATTCCTCTCCCTCCCTCACAGATGCCTTCCTCCAACACAGATGCACGTACATTGAATATATAAAACTGCTTTCAGTCTGCCAAGTGGAATATTTAGGTTAAATATGCCTCTGTAATAACAGGATTATTGAAAAGACTAAATGTGATCCTTGCAGCCGTGGCTATAAATGGCACATTTTTCCAGTCTTGTTACGTAATCTGTATTGGTTCAGTTTCCTAACGTCACATCCTCTCTGGCTGTAATATAAACAGGGTCAGTATGTAATGTATCACATATTTCCGATAAAGATTTGCTGAGCTAGAATCAGTTTTGCCATTCATAAAATAATACTGTGAAAGGAAAACATAATTTTATGAACCTACAGCTTCATTATGGCCACATTAGTTTGTTGGTAATCGTAGATTTACTCAATATACCATATAATACATACAGTAAAACTATGATAACTTTATCATAATATAGTTATTTTGCTCATAATTTGATAATGTTTTAAATATTAAATATCAGTGTGACAGTAATGATTGCTGTCTTGTATAATACAGTGAATGAATATTTTAAAATGAAGGATATTTATCTTTTTTTTTTTTTAATTTGGAACATTATAGTAACAAACTAAAATATAATAATTTATTGCTAATGAATGATTGAAGGTATCTGGGTCATTGATGAATAAGGTTTTTAAAAGTGTAAAAAAAAAAAAAAAAAAAAAAAAACCTAATGGAGATATAATTAATTTGAAGTTTTATTAAGTGTTAACAATGAGATTATGTGGTTTTTATAATCAATTAACACTGCATTTGTCATTTTTTACAAGATGGACAAAATTTGTCACCAAAAAAAGTCATTCGGTTTAACCAAAATTTTGGTTTTACTGAATGACGATATTTTCAAACAGTGCTAATAGGCTGATATCTAGCATCAAAAAAAATAATTTTAAACTAATTAATCTTTCTCATAACAAAGCAATGACTACTACACATAATTTTAATACCATTTTGCACTTTTTTGATATATGATGTTATAAAATCATGCCAGAATAAAAAAATATATACATTTATTAGATTTTAAGATGTTTTAATCACAAATGAAATGGCTGTATTGACCTTTGGACTAGGGCTGCACAACGATTAATCGCGATTAATCGTTTGCAAAATAAAAGTCTGTGTTTACGTAATAAATGTGTGTGTTCTGTGTATAATAATTATGTATATATAAATACACACACATACATGTGTATACAAGAAAATATGTGTACTACCTCACATACTTTGGATGTCTATGTTTTTTATTATCATTTTACAAGATGTAAGTCTAAGGTGTCCCCAGAATGTGTCTGTGAAGTTTCATACCCCATAGATTTTTTTATATTATATACCACGTTTTAAAGGTGCTAAAGAGGATGTTTTGTTTTATACATTTTTGCAATATTACTTGAAACTGTCTTTACTAACTGATAAAAGACTATTTATTAGGTGCACTGAAAGTAATAATATTAATATACATCATCTGTGCACGAGTAGGGCCTTAAAAACATCAGCTGATCATCGCGTAAATGATTGGCCCTCTGGCTTGTCAATCACTGCCGTGACGTTCCTTGTGAGAGACGAGCGCGGCTGCGCGCTCCAGTAACTTCCCACACTCCACAGGCGCTGCATGCAATGTTTTTGTCAGGAGACAGGAATAACAACTGCAGATTATGAGTTACCTGCGGTGAGTCCGACATAATGAATCCAGTAACACGACACAGCGAATGCCGGTGGTAAACACTCGTGTTCCAATACTCGTGCACGAGTTTTGGGAGGTGTTCCTTTGAACAAAAACTCAGTAACAGTCTTTGGATTCTCAGTCAACGAAAAAATCCTCTCTATCACCTTTAACTGCATATTTTGGGGTGGAATAAAAAATGCTCCGATTTGGGATGTGTACACCTTTAAATGCTCGTGCTCCCCGCCCCCAAGCTCGCGACTCTATTAAACATTGCATAAACAATACTGAAGTTCACAAAATGGATCATTACAAACTGTTGGTGATGCAGCATATCAGATCACATAGTTGTGTCATGTATCTTGTGGATGTTTGCTAACATTTGATTCTGAATGAGTTTGATAGTGCTGCACGGCTAACATGGCTAAAGCTACACACTGTTGGAGAGACTCGATAAGAATGCAGATGCGTTTATGAATTATACAGACTACAAGCGTTTTCGAGTTAAAAATGAAAATAACGAAATGGCTCTGGTTTCTGTAAATACAGTAAGAAACGATGTTAACTTTAACCACATTTAACAGTACTTTAGCAACATGCTAACAAAACATTTAGAAAGACAATTTACAAATATCACTAAATATATCATGATATCATGGATCATGAACAGTTATACAGTTATTATCGATCCATCTGCCATTTTTCACTATTGTCCTTGCTTGCATGCTTCACAATACCTGTAGAACGTCTGATGTTTTGGCTGTGCAGCTCCACGACATTAATACTGCCTTGAACGGGCTGGTATATGCAAAAGTTGGGGGCGTACATATTCATTATCCCAACTGTTGCATCACAGTCAGTGTTATGTTGATGAGATTCGCCTGTTTTTCCGTGGTGTTTTTAACGCATGAGCTTTACATACAGTATAAAGGAGGAAACAATGGTGTTTGAGGCTCATGGTTTTTCATTTCAATGTACAGAACTCTTATTATTCAACTATGCCAAGGGAAATTTAATTTTCAATTCTAGGGCACCTTTAAGGCCTTTGGACAAAAAAAAAAAAAAAAAAGACCCGTCACATCATTGACCCATGATTTAACATTACCTAAACATTACCTATTACATTTCTTACAATTTAAAAGCATCACCTTTCTAACAAATACTAAACTGAAGGATTGTAAATAGTTACTAGTAGAATTTTACTGTATATTGTATTATTTTTTTATTATTTTAATTTTGCCATGAATAAAGCCTTTCATGCTAACATGGCATTAAAAAGGTAAATAAACAGTGACTATGGCATTTGTGATATGGTAAATTAATTATTGAACTGTATTTATTATCACAGCAGATGTGTTTACAATACTTTTTAAGTAACTTTCTACTTTATATTTTAGCATTTGAGGTCTATATGTGCATTTGTCCTTTTGTTTGAAAACTGTTGGACAGTTAAGAATAGGTGTTATTATCACTGGCGATAAATGAGAGGGGGCACTTGATGAATTTATTGAAGATTTTAGTGTGACAGCAGATGTTGCTTGGGCTGCAGCTGGCTTTCATACTCCCAGAGCTTAATTTGCCCTAACGCAGGTGGTTCCTGTTTCATTAGTGTCGTTAAGGCCAGAAACATACGCAAATGCAGACGTGAATGCTTGGCCAATGAATTGCAATTACGCTGTATCATTGTGCAGACTTAACATGTGTTTTTGCACTATTGTGGTGGTAACAAACCTCAATACCCAAGGAAGCGATAAAGTTAGCTTTAAATGTTTGTGCCATTAATCTGGATGCTTTATTATTCAGACTGCTAGCTATTAACACGTCATTTAATTAAATTAACCTGCTAAGTAAGCTTCTATTCCCACTGTTGCGTAGCTATGACAGTAGTCTGAAAGAGAAACCTGACTGTAGATGAATCTGAAGTCTAGTAAATCTAGTAGAAGTTTATTGTTTGTTTACTCTAATGCATGTTATAGCATCCCTTGCGCCAATGCTAAGAATCGAGTTCATACTATGAATTGCAGTCTGACAGAACATCACAGGGTCAAAGGCAAATGTTTAAAGAGCAATAGATGTTAAAGAACTGTACTCTTTGTATTCATGTTAGTTTTATATTGTTCTGAAAAACTTTCGTAACACTTTTAAGGTTCCATTTGTTAGCATTAGTTAACTTCATTACATAACAAGAACTAACAATGGGGTTCCAAAAAGTTTGTCGGCCGAACCCCTAACACCTTAAAATATTTACCAATAACACCTAAAATAAGTACCCCTCTGAGATTTTAAGTTAATATTTCAATCATTTAACGACACATTTGCATGTTAACAGTTCTCTGATGTCGGTTAATGGTCACATGACATGCAAGTTACATAATTCTTCTTTTAATGTGTTTTATTTTGACTTTGTAGCTGGACTTTAAAGTAGACTCAAACGTCTTTTTAGTGGTGATATTGTCTTAGTCCACATTCACGAATGGTTGGGAAACCAATTTTTTTTTTTTTTTTAAGGTAAAAAGTATTTAAAAATTACAACTCATAATTGATAAAATTTATTGATTGATTGATATTAATTGACTTTTTTGGTGGTTGATGTCTATACACGGACAGCTGTGAGCCTTTGAAAGGTTCAGTCAACAATGCTGTTAGTTTTGTGTGGACTTCACAGCCATGTCGCTTCACAATATAATAAATTGATTGATGAGACTAATTTTTGTTTTATTTTCTGAATGTTGGTTGTACCACATGATTTTGATTTGGTGGATAAAAGATTTTCAAATATTAATTATCAGTGAAGCACTTTTGGTTATTTTAAGTTATCCTTATTACAGTTTCATTATACATTTAAGTACTGAGTAATATTAATTAACATATACTAAGGGGTTAGGGTTAGGTTTAATTATGCATAATTTATTGTTATTACTTCAGTAAGTATATGTAGCATGTAACAAGGACACTATAAAATAAAGTGGTATCCTAGTTTTGTTAAAATATATTAGTTAAAGGAACACTCCACTTTTTTGAAAATAGACTCATTTTCCAACTCCCCTAGAGTTAAACCGTTGCGCCTGCTGCAGCCATGATACGGCAGCAAAGTTCCTTGATTATTACGCCGGAATGAGAGTATAGTTCCTAGCCATATCGGCCTAGAAAATCACAACTTCATTTTCTGTCGGTCTTAGTACACAACGTAACTACAGAAGAGTCAAGTTTTAAATAAGAAAAATATTGAAACTCTTTGGTCATTTTTGAGTGAGATGCTAACAGTCTAATCAGATTCAATGAACTATGCTAAGCTATGCTAAAAGTGGTACCGCCAGACCCGGAGATCGGCTGAATGGATTCGAAAACGGTAAAACTCAACTGTTTAACTTTAGGGGAGTTGGAAAATGGGCCTATTTTCAGAGTGTTTCTTTAAAATAGTCCAACAGTAAATGATAAATAATATCAAAATGATAAATGATACCCAACAGTAAATGATATCAAACTTTAACTTGTTGTTTGGGTCTAAAGATGTTTTTGACGCATTTTATTTACATTCACCATTCAGTCTTGACTCTGACAGGTAATGTTTGCAGATATGCTGAAAAGAAGAACTAGCAGGAACAAACTTTCAAACGTTTTTATCTTGTGTAGTTTTTCCTTACAAGAAACAGCGACGCTGTGACGAAAAGACTAAACGAGATGCACCTTGCCCATTTATGATTGTTGGCAATGTGCTTTCTGAAATAAAAAATAAAAAACTGTTGCTTTTGTTTTTCCTCAGACACCATGTGCACCTTGATGTCTCTTTGTGACCCGTGTCAGTGATTTTATTATCACTGATCCACCGCCTCTGCCTTGGTTGTCGTTGTGAGCGACCTTCATCCAGAGAGGGCTTCTGGTACCTCCATGGCGGGGGAGAAGAGCCGTCGCAGCGCCATGGATATCAAGCGCCTGGCGGGTCTGCTCCAGCGTGGAGCCGGGCGATTGCTGGTCATCGACAGTCGGACTTTCTCGGAGTACAACGCCTCGCATGTGCACGGTGCCGTCAACGTCTGCTGTTCCAAACTGGTCAAGAGGAGGCTTCAGCAGGACAAGGTGTCAGTTACCGAGCTCCTTCAACCCAACGGAAAGGTCAAGGTATCAAGTGTGTGTTTGAGAGAATGTGTGGATAGTTTACGTAATCGAGAAATTGGGGAAATATGAGTGGCATCCAAAGGTGGTTGATGTCTTTACGCGGACAGCTGTGAGCTTTTGAAAGGTTCAGTTAACAATGCTGTTAATGCTGGACTTCACAACCATGTCGCTTCACAATATTATAATGAACTAATGTTTACTTGTGAACACCCATTAAAGAGTCCCTGCTTTTGGCGCCAACTTGCAACATCTGCAGTCAAATTCATATGCACGTATAGTATTTGACACTTCCTTATGTAAAATGATTTTGTAATGAGATGTAGTAGTCAATAGTCAGTTTGAAGAAAATGCAGGAGAAAACACAAATCAGGAGTCTTGATGTTTTCTGGCAAGCAGTTACTGTACCCTTGATCTTCCCAGCTTGCTCATTTCTAAATTTGGAGGACCACTATAGGTTTATTGGTTATCAGAGGCTCTGAAATCGGAGACTTGAGTTTTCCATGACTTCTACATCGAATATGACATCATTTTTCCCGCCCGACTGGCATGCCAAGTCTTTATATTTTTAGGCACTCTGTGAAACTGACAGAACTCTTAGGGGGAAATCCAACCACCGACAGATGTCACGTAAAACTCCGTGCCATTGCTGATGAGGTCAATGGTGAAAACTGATCCACCTCTATTGCTCACCTCGCTTTCCAAAAAAATTATGCCGCATAGAGAATGCGGAATAATTTTAAATCACACCAATGATTAACACTGAAAGCAAAGACATGGTCTCAGACAACACCCTGTTTTTGAGGGCATAGCTTGCCTTTTTGATTGCTGGTTCTTGAAATCAGTTTTGTCATTTCCTCATATTCATGTGACCAACTTGTCATGCATGCAGTCCATCTTGTGCTTTTCCAGTTTGGCTTGCAATTAGAAGGTTTGCAAGCTCTTTGTAACCCATTACAACTCTGGTTTTAGATGCCATTTTTTGTCCCATCTATTAATTTACACAATTCACAATTACATTGACTTGAATACAGCTCTTCTATGATAAGCACGTTTTTCATTTCAGAATTTTAACTAATTTTGATATTTTTGGGGTGGAATTGAAGACTAAATTGTCTGAATGTGTAAATGAGAGTATGAATGTCCCTGTGATGGACTGAACATTCATCCAGGGTATTCCCCGCCCATGGCTTAGGATGCTGGGATAGGTTCGAGCATCCCTGCAATCCCAGTAGGAAGTAAGCGGTTGGATGGATGGATGGATGGATGGATGGATGGATGGATGGGTGGGTGGTTAAATGGATGGATGGGTGGATGGATGGATGGATGGATGGATGGATGGATGGATGGATGGATGGATGGATGGATGGATGGATTTTTTGGGTGGCATAAAGTGAGAAATGTCTGTCCTGATATAATAATGAAGAAAAAAAGCATTGAAATTCTTGAAATTCTTAAAAATATATCAATATTAAGTAGCTTGGAATAATCTTCTAATAATATTTCTTTAAAAAACAACAACTACAATATTTTAGCAAAGAATCATGCAAAAAACGAAACGAGAAATTCTATGCCTTGAAACATAATACATATAAATGTTTACATATAAACGTTTTTGAAAATAATAATTAAGATTTCAAAGTGTGAGTTTTACTTCATGGTTACTCCACATTACTTTTTTAGAGTCATTAAATTTAAACATTTGGTTCATGAAACCAACATGAATACAAAAAGTATGTTTCTAAGAATTTGGCAAATGTGTTTTGAACTCATTTATGTCACAGTATGTCATTGTACCATTTAACTATTTGGCACCTTTTGATATTATGGTTACTTCTTCAAATATGTTTCATATGTTTTAGTACAGTGCTGGCACTGAGCATGTCAGCTCTGGGCCTTTGTGTGCTATTTGCTTCCCAAAAAATGGGCACTTTGATTCGGATCTGCTGGCCAAAACCAGTTCCATCTGAACTTAACAGAGTGGTACTGTTTTCTTGGGTCTCTCTTTCGCTGCATTCCCTATTTCTTTCCACAGCCGAGCCTAGAGGCTGTGTGGCTTTTATTATCTCCCTCAGTAAAGAGGATAACACTTGTGATTAATGCAAGTCCTGGATAAAGCTGGAGCTATCTGGGTGTAATGGGGGGAGGTGGGATGGGGGGACGAATTCAGGAAACTCTTTGTTATTGGATGAGCATGACATCATAATCTTTAGTGTGGCCACTGACAGAGCGCTAGCTAAGCACGTGCAAATCGTCTACTCGACTAGCGCAGGATCCAGACAAAACCCTACCCCCTTCATCCTCCCCACTGCTTTGGACAGCTGCCATTGCCAGAAGTTGTGGCATCAATGTGTGAGCTGAAAGTAACGACATCACCGCAACCAAAGGCCACCAGTGTGGTCCATTGTGAGTGCGAATAAAGGAAGGAAGTGAAAGAGGGTATTAATGGATGGGTAGCACACATCCACACTGAGATAATGCCCGAGGTCCCCCATGGCTCTGTGTTCGGCCCATTTCAGATTACATCAGCGGAAGGCACCATATGCACCAATTGCCTGGCCTGCATTGTAAATGGGTCAGTGTTAAGTGCAGTAGATAGAGTGCAATGGTACAGAAGCAGGCCTTCCTTTGCAGCCATGAACAGTCTTGGCTTATGGTAATCTGTGCTGCTGAATGTTCCATTGAGCGGGTACTGACAGATGGCTATGTGGTCGCCCAGAGCGAAGACAGCCGAATAGGCAGATCTGAAGGATGTACACATTGAACAATGGCCTAAGAAAGGAAGGTTATTATCCAGGCCTTTATCATCTACTCTTTGTAGAACATCACCTTTTCAAAAATGTGTAGAAACGAATACATTTTTCTATTTTCGAACAGCCACGCAATATCGTGTTCATATCGCAGATGAATTGCCTTCGATAATGAACGCGATATTGCGTGGTTTGTCAGTGATCTACGGTTCCGTCTATTAAATGCCGCTCCATTTGAAAGCAGGTGATGGCGATTTAGCGGTAATCAGGGAACCGGCTTTACTGACGAAATGCGCGTGACAATCGCATGCGATATATCGTGCAGCCCTATCTGAAATCACAGCTTCCTGTACTGTAGCTTCCTCCAACACATATATTTTCATGTGAAAATTGACTCCAACATTGTTGACTATGTCCTGATGCATCGACTGAACGTGTAAAAGGACAGAGGACATACTTGTCAACAAGTTAAATTATAACAAATGAGCCAGACGAGAACTGAATGACACTGGTCAATGGTCCCAATATATATGTATTCACATAGGCCCTGGACAGGTGATATAAATAGTAACTGAACGTGCCATTTTTTAAATTCTGCTGATATGACAGCATGCAAATGATCTAAATATGTTACAGATCTTTGCAGTGACCTTGGGAACATCCTGTGGCTCTTGGAAAATGTAGCTACTTGACATGTTCATCTTTCTGGGTGACACCTAACTATTACTGAACCTCTCTATTGCTTGGGTTAGTAATAAGTGGGGACCTAATTACAACCCCACAGCACTATCTGATGGGATTTCCGAGGTGTCTCTGACTATGTTCGGAATAGCATATTACCAAAGTATTTTTAATATTCCTTCAGTATGCAGTATGTACTGTATACTATTTGCATTGAGTTGAATAATTTTCAAAATATGTATTACAGTTCCAGTCTTATCTTATCAATCTTATCTGAGTGAAATATCACATAAAAATAATAAATACATAAAATAATACATACTATATATTATATTTATTTTCTTAATTAATAAATAACACAATTATACATTATACAGAACATTATCCGTTTATTTTCCAAAATAATTAATAATTAAAATGATAGATATTATACATAATGCAGTACATTTTATGGATTGCCTAAAATAATAAATATACATTATACATGGGTCATTGACGAATAATGTTTTTAAAAGGATGTTTTATTAAGTGTTAACAATGAGATTGTGTTTTTTATAAACAATTAACACTGCTTTTGTATTTATTTTTTTTATGGACAAATGTTTTACCAAACAAGTCATTTGGTTTAACCAAAATTTCAGTTTTACTGAATCACACTCTTGGTTATACCAAATGACGATTTTTTTTCAAACAATGCTAACAGGCTGATATCTAGCTAGCTAGCAAAAGGACAATCAAACATTTTATATTTAGTTTAAGTTTTTAAAATATTACAGCGTTTTCCATGTTTTATAGCGGTTGTACCGAATGACGTGATGTTTCGGGACATGCGTATGAGAAAGTAAAAAACATAAATTTTTCAAATAGTTAAAAGACAGTTAGTTACTTTGCTTCATTACCATGTGGTCCTTTGTAGGTGTCTGAATGATGTCACATCCTGTCACATGATACTGACCGCATGACTTGATCCAAAATGATCCCTTTATATTGGTTACTCTGAATGACATCAATGAAATTCATTTTTCCGGACATTCTTTCTTATAACAAAGCAACGACTTCTACACATAATTATAATACCATTTTGCACTATGTTGATATATGATGTTATAAAATCATGCCAGAATAAATAAAAAAAAAATCTATACATTTAATACATTTTTAGATATTTTAATCATGAATGAAAATGGCTGTATTGGCCTTTGGACGGTTAAACCGAATGACCTTTTGATACTTCAAAATCTTTTAGTAGCAAATTATAATTAAAACCTTTTGGATTCAGTAAAAGAGATCTAGTTGTACTACCTTACATACTTTGGATGTCATATCTTTGTTTTGTTTTTTTACTATTATTAAGGCCTTTGGACAAAAAAAAAAAAAAAAAAGACCAATCAGGTCATTCACCCACATGCCATTTCATATTTTAAATAGTCAGCACACTGCAAATGAATATCAGCGCACTTGAGTTGACCTTACTTTTCCAGTGTGAAATATGAGCTGTGAAATCTTTTTCTGTTGACCTGTGAGATGTTTTACCCACAAATTGCAAAGTTTTACACAAAATTAGATAAAAAAAATAAAAAAAAAATTCTGTGAAAACTGGACATCAATTAATAATATGCCCATCATTTTGATGTTGACCAGAAGGACTTATTAGTAAAAAACCCAGTTGACAACGAAGTCATACGTGTAAATGTGGCAGCATTCATGTTTGCCTTATAGGTGACCCAGGCTTCAGCAGGCCTTCACGGGAAGCCATGCTTCTGAGAGACCATAATCCCCAGGTGATGATGTCACGTCTGGATTTAGCTTTCATCCAATTAAGGTGGAACACCTTGTACAGAAGCAGGAGGGGCTTGTGGGAGACGGGCGGGACGATGAAGAGGGAGGCTTAGGCCTAGTTTCTCACTATCCCCTGTCAATCAATAGCCTCAGTTTAATACCTTATCTAACAGCTAAGCTTTACTTGCATAATCGGTCAAGGTAAATGAAGAACGATAGGTGTAAACGTATTCCAGGCCCATTAAAACCAGGACTAAGGTGCTATTATTTAACTTTCTCAGTCAGCCGAGTTCGCCTGGCAGGAAATACATGGTAATCTTCCACTCGAGTCCGACCTTCGGCAGGTGACATCACCTTTTAGGCGCACTGCCAAGTTGATGGTGTTGTAGTGTAAACACACCGACTTTCGTTTTCTTACGCACACCTTCTCACCTTCTTACTTACTTTTAGATACACCTTGGTTCACTGGTTGTGCTACGGATTTGAATTAAATGATCAATATATTGTGCTGTGAAGTCCAAAACTCATTTTGACGTGCACAAAAGGAAATATGACAATGTCATAGATAGAACTGACTGAAGTCCATTGACGCCATTTTAAACTTTTAAAACCAGATCAGTGCTGTTTATAATAAAAGCCAGGTTAAGTATGATCTGACCTCTGATCTGGGGCCTGTACCATGATGATAGTTGAACAAACTCAGGGTTAGAGGATTAGTTTCAAATTGACAAAACCAAACCACTCCAATCTGGCTTTGTTGGTACCATGATGCTGATCATCAGCTTTCTCTGTGAACTCAGGCTTTGATCCTGAGTTTGTGGAGCGCGTGCACATGAATGCGTGACATCAATGGCAAACAGCCAATCACATGCCTTGCAACAGAAATAAACTGTGATTCACTTCTCGCGAGAGAGACAGCGTGATTCAAAACTCTTTCGCTGAAAATGAAGAATTCAAATGCATTTACACTAATGGAAAATACTTGTCTGTGAAAGAGGACAAATAAAAGAAATGATCTTTCTCTATCAGTGCAAGTGAAAGTTGTGAAGTTAGTTTATATAGTTGATAACATATAGTGATAGAGACTTAAACATACAAGGTCACACGTAGTAATTTTTAAAGAGTATATTTACACCTTATTTAGGCCTATATTACATATGATTATATATATATATATATATATATATATATATATATATATATATATATATATATATATATTATATATATATTTCATTGAAACTAAGTGCTTAATAACTACTGTTACACTAAACTTGCGTGTGTATAATGGATTAATAAAAATATAGATAATTATACAAATCATATATAAATTATATTATCATTAAAACCAGACAATTTCATCATTAAATATTTGTTTTTACTATATAATGACCTTTAATTTGGAGGAAGAGAAACTGGGGGAGTGACTTTATTGCGTTAGGTGTGTCAGTGTCAGTTTGCTCACATCTGATTGGTCCAATTTCAGTTTCAGATCTCTAACCCAAAACATAACCTGCCCCGGAGCAGGTTAGACGTGGAGCGTAAGTTACCATAGCGATAAACACCGCTAAAAGTCAAGTTACTTTACTGGTACCTAAAACCCAGGATTGCCGCAAACTAATCTGAAACTTACCTGGCTAGCCAGCTAATCCGGCTTCATGGTACAGGCCCCTGGTGTTTTGTTTATTATTATTATGTAGAGGTCAACTGTTTTTTAGTAGCTAAAGGCCTATTCACACCAAGGTAATTGTTCTAATTCTCTGAGAATAGCAAAGTCCATACCGCAACTATAACGGTAACAACGCAGAGAAATTATGTCATTGGAATCACTTTTCTGGCTAATAAATGATAAAAACATTGACAGCCAGTCAGAATCCAACAGACTTTATTGTCTATTGGTGTGAATGCTAGTTATCATTATAGTTATCTTTATAGTTATCGTTCTTGGTGTGATGACCCAACTAGAAAGAATGATTCATTCACAAATCAGACATCTCTACCAGAACCATGACGTTTAATTAGGACTTTGGTCACTTCACCATGACCAAAAATTATGCCACAGTAGCAAGATGTAAAATTTATCAAAAGGCAGCTCACTGATGAAGAACTTTGACTGGTTTCATTTATCACTTGAGAACATGACACAATGAACTGCATAATGGGCTCTATTTTAACAATCTAAGCACATTTGGGCATGTCCGAATGTAGACACCCTCAACCTGACGAGTCAGTTTAAAGGTGCACACAAGATGTAATATAAGTCTAAGGTGTCCTCTGAATGTGTCTGTGAATTTTCAGCTCAAAATACCCCATAGATTTTTTTTAATTAATTTTTTTAACTGCCTATTTTGGGGCATCATTAACTATGCACCGATTCAGGCTGCGGCCCCTTTAAATCTTGCGCTCCCTGCCCCCCGAGCTCTCGACTATAATACAGTGCATTTACAAAGTTCACACAGCTAGTATAACCCTCAAATGGATCTTTACAAGATGTTCGTCATGCATACTGCATGCATGGATCGGATGATGTGAGTATAGTATTTATTTGGATGTTTACATTTGATTCTGAATTAATTTGAGGCTATGCTCCATGGCTAACGGGCTAATGCTAAACTGTTGGAGAGATTTATAAAGAATGAAGATGTGTTTACGCATTATACAGACTGCAGATGTTTAAAAATGAAAATAGTGACGGCTCTCTTGTCTCCGTGAATACAGTAATAAACGATGGTAACTTTAACCACATTTAAAGGTGCCATCGAACGTTTTTTTACAAGATGTAATATAAGTCGAAGGTGTCCCCTGAATGTGTCTGTGAAGTTTCAGCTCAAAATACCCCATAGATTTTTTTTTAATTCATTTTTTTTAACTGCCTATTTTGGGGCATAATTAGAAATGCACCGATTCAGCAACAGCTAACGAAACATTTAGAAAGACAATTTACAAATATCACTAAAAATATCATGATATCATGGATCATGTCAGTTATTATTGCTCCATCTGCCATTTTTCGCTATTGTTCTTGCTTGCTTACCTAGTCTGATGATTCAGCTGTGCTGCTCCAGACGTTAATACTGGCTGCCCTTGTCTAATGCCTTGAACATGAGCTGGCATATGCAAATATTGGTGGCGTACATATTAATGATCCCGACTGTTACGTAACAGTCAGTGTTATGTTGAGATTCGCCTGTTTTTCAGAGGTCTTTTAAACAAATGACATTTACATAAGAAGGAGGAAGCAATGGAGTTTGAGACTCAATGTATGTCTTTTCCATGTACTGAACTCCAAGGTAAATTCAATTTTTGATTCTAGGGCAACTTTAAATATGTGTGTATTGCCACGATAATGTTTTTTTTGTCATTACTGCAAATAGGTAATTCTGATACATGCAATGACCTTTTATTTTTAATATTTGGCATGTTTGTGTGCTGCTGCATGTCCCTGTGAGTAATAAGCAGAGTGTATGTGCGATGTGCACCCGCATATTACTAATGGGCTCTTTAAAAAAAGCAAAAAAAAAAAAAAAACTACTGTGCCATTGACTTTAGGCCAGTTTTTGTTGGCCAATGGTGCAGTCATTTTCAGTTGCCTCAAAATAGCAACACGCCAACAATGCAGCTGAACATATTTCGTTTTCAGACCAGCACACCCATGGGCGAACAGATGGGCACAAATGCACAAAAAGCACTTGCGTCGCGCCTGGCATCACATTGACATTGATGATAGGGCCCAAGGAGTTCAATTACCTAATTTTAATTACTAAAACGTTATTGTCGGTTTTGGTTTTCAGATAAATGAAAACTTTTATTTCTGTCTCTTTATGGTGCACCGCTAATCACTACATTTCTAGTGAACTCGCTAAGGAGTGCTTCAATGGATGATTTTCAGTGAATACCAAAATTTTAGATTTTATGGGCCACATTATGATTATGAGGGCTTTAAAGCTTCATTCCCTGTTCATTGCAAATGGATGGAAAACTTCAAAATTTCTTTATTTTCCGTAGAGAAACGAAAGTCATATTTGGCTTATTTTATTGCTTTTTTTGACTATAGTCACTGGAAATCACAATGGAGTGGTGACCAATATAACCAATGCAGTTTTTGCTACACACCCATCCTAATAATGATCAATATTGTCTGTGTTTTCGCATCCTGCATGACTTTTCTCTTCTCATCCCTTCTTTTTTTTTGTTCCTCCATCTTTCCTCATCTTCTTCCTCTGTCACTGCCCTCATTCTGTCTCCCCTCCTCTCTTTCTGTTTTCTCCAGTAGTGCTCCAGTATTGTAGTGAGTCATTCTGCAGCGGCTCTGGCTGATGGTCATGTGATTAAAAACTGCCTGACAACATTGAGACAGCCGGGCTCGCGTGCAGCCACACACAGCTTCACGCTCCTGCTGCATCGCAAACGCACACACATAAGCGCATCACAAAGTGCATGCACTCTGATTCAGGTATAAGGCACTGGTGCATGTGCTAAAGCCTCGCAGCCGACACTTTTTGTGCAAAATGCGTGTTTTTCTACAAAAGATTTGCATTTGGAGCAGGAATATAATGATACCACACCTTTGCTCTTGATTCTTGCATGTTTGTGTGTTCCATAACAATGCACATTAAAAAGCGGAGGTATTTCTTAAAAATGCACTTTAATAATCACTGTCATAGAACAGAGATTGAGCGATTTGATTAATCGGCCATTAAACATGCACATCTGGCCAAAATGCTGTCTCCCCCTTGTGTCTGTTCCACAATAAATTGTCTGATATATTAATAGTGTATTGCTTACATTTAAAGTATATCGCTCATACATACAAACAAACACATTAATATTCATTTTAATAATAATAATTTATATATAATATATTGCATTATTATATTGTCAGTTCCACAACCTAATAGCCTATCAACATATATATTATTAATATACATTTTAATATATTGTTTATAGTACTATAATGTACTGTTTATATCTAAACAAACATTAATATTAATTCTTTATATAAAATATTGTATAATTATAATATACATTTACAATCCTTTTTACAGTAAATATTCTAAATAGTGAATATAAAAGGTGCTGTCAAACGCATCCAAAATAAAAGTTTTACATAATATATGTATGTACTATATACAGTATAATTATTATGTATATATAAATAAACACACATGCATGTATATATTTAAGATATATTTGCATGTGTATACTGTGTGTGTGTGTGTGTGTGTATATATATATATATATATATATATATATATATATATATGTGTGTGTGTCTGTATCTCTCTCTCAAACAAAATTAGTTTTTATTTGTTTTTAATATTACTATTTAGGTTTAATTTATTTTTCTTTCAGTTTTATTTATTTCCAGTTAATAATTTTAGTGCTTCAACTTAGTTTATTGTCAGGGCAACATTTCTAAGTTTCATTTAGTTTAAGTTATTCAACTAATATTTATAATAGATTTTTTTTTCAGATTTATTTCAATTAACATAAATATTTAATAACCCTCTTATATATATATATATATATATATATATATATATATATATATATATATATATATATATATATATATATATATATATATATATATATATATATATATATATATATATATGTGTTAATGTGTATGTGTGTTTATTATATTAATAAAAATATTTTGTGTTTTATAGTATAAACAGATTCTTGTAAATATTATAAATAATTAATATCAAATATTGTAAATAGTAAATATTTTCTAGTATATTATTTTTTTTAATTACACATCCCATTTTATTTATTATTGTCTAATTTTGTGTATGTATATATTAATACAGTGTTAATACATGTTTATGTAAACAATTTTCACAATATTCACTATATATATATATAATATATATATTGTTGTATCTGATTATATTAATTTATGTGTCATTAATATGATTTTTAGCTTTGTTTTGTATGTTACATTTGTTATGTCATCATAGCAGCCTTGCTATATTGTGAAAATAGTCGCATACCTGTTTGCATTGCAGCTTCTATCTATGACATCTTCCTGATGTGTTCCTGTGTGTATTTGTGCACTCAAGGTCGACCTGGGCCGCAGACAGGAGGTGGTGGTGTACGATCAGAGCACCAAGGACGCCGGTCAGCTTTCCAAAGACAGCTTCGTTCACATCCTCCTGAGCAAGCTGGACGGCACCTTCCACAGGGTGTCTCTGCTTACAGGTACAGAACATCATCACCATTTCCTGATACTTAAGCTAGGAAACTGGTCAGCAGTTGAGGTCTGATCTGCAGGAGAGATTGGAGCGTGTTGGTTCTGATTTATACCAGCAGATGGCGATTCTTACATCACCGATTCTCAAACACACTCCTGCTTTATGCTGTCATTCCCTCACATTTACTTTACACGTTTCTGTCTCTCTCTCTTTTAATTTCCCTTTCAGCTCTGTCTTGTTTAAAAGTTTTTTTTTTTTTTTTTTGTCTGTGCAAATGAATCATCAGAGGCCTTGATTTATGTTGTGTGCTGACAGACATTTTTGTTATGTCATCATTTAAGGAATGCGCACACTCGACTGGTCGAGTGCTCGTTTTGCACCATGTAGTTGGCTAGTAAAAACACATCCAGGCTTTGCAAATTGAGCTTCCTTTGGGTTGTTTCTTGCCGTAGGCACCAACAAAATATAATTTCCTACTGAAACTCACCTAAATCTCTCTTTTACCGCTGTTGTTAAAGGGATAGTTCACCCAAAAATGAAAAATTCTGTCATTTTCTCATCCTTAAGTTGTTCCAAACCTGTATGAATTTCTTTCTTCTGTTGAACACAAAAGAAGATACTTTGAAGAATGTTGGTAACCAAAGGGTTGATGGGCCCCATTGACTTCCATAGTATTTTTTTTTCTTCTTCAGTGGGGTCAACTTTATTTATTTATTTTTTTATAAATGTTATGCTTTAATAATGCATATTGATAATTTAATTAGTAGTTATTATAGAGTGTTGCAGGGGTGACATATATTTGTTGGCCAAAAGCAAGAAATGGGTTCGCTTTTTTGCACTTCCGGTTCCATCGTCTTGAATTCAATGTTTTTATTTATTTATTTATTTTTTTTGGGGGGGGTTAAATGCCTGAAATAAGGTCTGTGGTGAACACAAGAGTAATACCCATGATTTACTAAATTGGACTACAGAGCTTGTCGGCAACATTAAACGTCATCACACCAAACAAGAAAACAAATCTACTCACTAGAAGTGGTGGAAAGAGTACTAAAAAATTTACTTGAGTAAAAGTATTGCTACTTAAAGGAACACTCCACTTTTTTTGAAAATAGGCTCATTTTCCAGCTCCCCTAGAGTTAAACAGTTGAGTTTTACCGTTTTTGAATCCATTCAGCCGATCTCCGGGTCTGGCGGTGCCACTTTTAGCATAGCTTAGCATAGTTTATTGAATCTGATTAGACCGTTAGCATCTCGCTCAAAAGTGACCAAAGGGTTTCCAAATTTGTCCTATTTAAAACTTGACTCTTCTGTAGTTACATTGTGTGTACTAAGACCGACAGAAAATGAAAAGTTGCGATTTTCTAGGCCAATATGGCCAGGAACTATACTCTCATTCTGGCATAATAATCAAGGAACTTTGCTGCCGTACTATGGGTGCAGCAGGCGCAATGATATTACGCAGCGCCTCTCACAAATGTCTCCATGGTTGCAAGGCACGCTCCCCGTGCAAGCAGGGGGTCACAGCCGCTTTGTAATATCATTGCGCCTGCTGCACAAATGGTACGGCAGCAAAGTTCTTTGATTATTACGCCGGAATAAGTATAGAAAATCACAACTTTTCATTTTCCGTCGGTCTTAATACACAATGTAACTACAGAAGAGTCAAGTTTTAAATAGGAAAAGTATCAAAACTCTTTGGTCATTTTTGAGTGAGATGCTAACAGTCTAATCAGATTCAATGAACTATGCTAAGCTATGCTAAAAGTGGTACCGCCTGACCCGGAGATCAGCTGAATGGATTTGAAAACGGTAAAACTGAACTGTTTAACTCTAGGGGAGCTGGAAAATGAGCCTATTTTCAAAAAAAGTGGAGTGTTCCTTTAAGAAACAATTTACTTGAGTACAAGTAGAAGTACTGAAAAATTACGACTCAAGATTAAATAAGTAGTTTGCTGAAAAACTACTCAAGTTACTATGTTACAAAGTACTTTAGTATTATATATGTAATTTTTCCATTTTAGTCATACTGGAAGCCAGTTATTACACGACTGATTTGGAGCAGAACATGATATTAATCTAATAAATTGTCATGTTTGACGCTATGCTAACAAAACGTACTAGCTATCCCTTTTGCCAAGAGCAGCTGTTTTATACTAATTTTGAAAAATAAGTCCATGTAAGGTCATATAAATGTTTAAAAGGCAAAAGCAAAGAAAGGTAAGTGAGAGGTCCGATCAAAGAAATTAGGGATTAAAACAGTATGAATAGAAAAGTGCCAGTAAAAATAAAGTGGGGTACGGGTTAACATGTTAAATAAAATGCTCTTTTTTTCATTCTACCGAAAATGTGCCGGGAGCCCACTGTTGCTATAGTAAAGAATGATTGACAAATAAATCACGCAATCTTATATCACTAATGTTGAGGTTATTTCAGCTTTGTACATTTTGTTTAACTGTATTGTTAAAGAGGGCAAGCTTTACCATTCAACTGAACTGTGGACAAGCATTTTAGACACTTACATTGTTCTTGCTCCGTCCATGCATCCTTGTATGAGACCCCGAGTTTTCGATTTACTTCAACTGCTCAGTGCTCTTGGAATGTCAATGGTGTGACCCATTTCAGGAGCTGCCAAAATTATAATTTAAAATCAGAATATGAGCATAGCTCACTTACATTTACTAAAATATTGAAACTTTAGAGATACTGATTCAAAAGGCGAGAAACCAGTGATTGAATGTCAAAGTGTGGTTTGAACGCCCGCCCCCCAACTTAACTGGAAGTTTTGATTGGTTTTGCACCCGAGTCAGACCCGTCTGTTATTGGCTTAAGCGCAGAGGGCTACATTGCAGTAGTTTGAAAAATTTCAACTCGCCCTATTGCTCTGTCAGCACCTTTGTCAAAGTACTTTGTAATTTTGGTGAAAAATAAATGTGGCGAAGTTGAATACTTTATTTTTATTCAACTTCATTAAAATTTGTGTTCAACAAAACATGTAAGATTCATAAACTTCTGTTGGTCATAGAGCAAAGGAAACCAGACAAAGGAAACCAGAATTACTGCTAACTTCCAAGTTGGCCTACAAAAAATGCATCACACTGCAGCAATTAAAAAAAACACAACAAATATTTATTTTATTTTTTTTTCCCCCCATGTTAGATTATGGACATAATTACTCAAATGCCGATCAGTGTCTGCAAACTTCTGAGGAAAAGATTAAAGGTTGTAATGCTAAATGTTTCCGCAGCTGCTATGCACTCGTCTGACAGGAATCTCCTGCTGTCAATCAAATGATGATGTCATAATTCATAAAGGAGCTGCTAGTTGCCAAAGGCATGACTGTTAACCACCATATACAAAGCAAACCTTAAGTAAACCCTTTACATCAGAAAAATACAGTCTTTTCCCCTTTCATTTTCTTCTTTGCACACTTCCTATAATTATTACTTTTGGTTAATAGCAACCGTCACAGCAAAGTTTGTCTCTCAAACTGATGAGTCTGTAGAAACCCTCACAGTTGGCAGTTTTCTGCATGAAGCTCATGTTTCTTTTTTCTTTTTTTCTCTATCTTTCTCGCTTATTACTAAGCTGCTTGATCCAAATATGTCAGCAGTGAAAAGAAGCTCAAATTTATTTCAGTCAGGATTTCACCACTTCTGCAAATCTTCGATTGTGGCTGCTTGTGCTGAAGCGTCTGTCACTTTTAAAGCTTAAGACTTCCTTGAGTCACATTTAGTGTTTTTCAGTAAGCTTCTGCAACCTTAAATTAGAAATGTCACATATGACATGGAAACTTAACACGGTTATCACTGAAGCTGAGAGTCTGAGACAGCACAACCTTCATTTTTTAAAAACGCATTCCTCCGCTAAAAATGTTGATGGATATTAATATAAGACTCATTACAGCATGGAATGCACTTATTAGTGGTGTTTGCTAAGGCAAGCATTATTATTAACTACCCAATGCTGCTCAACTACTGCAAAAATTGCTGTTAGGTACATGAAATATAAACTGTTTTTCAAGATTTATGCTTGCATTATCATTTTCAGACTCTGAAAATAGTTTTGTGTTACTCTGTGTAAATGAGGCCAGGAAAGAAGACGTCATTATTTTATTAAGACCATATTAAGACAATATGGTTGACAAATGGATCTTGACGGCCTTTGATAAACATTAAAGGACAGCTCTAGAGGAGATGATGTAACGCTTCTGGATGTATTCAGTCCAGTACTTGCAGGGATAAAAGCTTTTGTGTGTCTTCTGGTGCTCTCAAAGATAACCTAATAGTAATTTTAACTACAAATGTGCCATTTTGAATTATCTCTTGAAGTTATTTTAGTTGAGTACCTGTATTTATATGAACTTTAGATGTGCGTTTCACGTGATCTACATTTTTTAAGGACTTGTTTTCATTTAGCATACTTTTATATTATAAATATATAAAAACTTAGCAACATGCTAATATCAGATTCTACTGAAATCAACTGTGAGCCTTAGTCAAGATTCTTCTGCACTTTAAAGTCCAAATTATACTTAATTTTTAATGCGAATGTTTAGTGAGTCTGTACAGCCAAACACATAACCTTATCGGGCCCTATCATACACCCGGCGCAATGTGATGTCATGTGATGCGACGCAAGTGTTTTTTGCTATTTTCAGCCTGTCTCAGTTATCATTTTCACGTCCTGCGCCACGTTGTTTAAATAGCAAACCCTTTTGTGCACCCATGGGCATGCTGAAAACGAGGTGTGTTCAGGTGCATTGTTGGCGTGTTGCTATTTTGAGGCAACTGAAAAAGGCTGCACCATTGACCAACTGAAATCTTGTCTAAAGTCAATAGCACAATATTTTTTGTTATATAAAGAGTGCGTTAATAATAAGTAACAACTCGCATACATTCTGCTTATTACACACACAGGGATGTGCAGTAGCACACAAACATGGAAAATATTAAAAATAAAAAGATAACAATGTAAAAGATTATTATTGTGTGCATAAAGATGAAAATGCTTTGGTGGAATCCGGCTTGTCCCATAGATGGTCTGCTCATGTGCTTAAACCTTGCGGATGAGCAGATCCGTTTCCTCACTAGAGAAGCGTTTAGTTTTTCTGCTTGCAAATTCTGCCATGTAAATAGTGAATCCATCATGGCATGAGTGCATCTGGCTTTTCTAAAAGGAATGGAAATGGAGACTGTGATTGGTTTATTGCACTTTTGGCCCAAAAACACCCAATACTCATTAAGAGAATAGGGACAACCCTTTTAGACCATGCGCCGGGCGAGCAGACCATGCGCTTAGATTGTTAAAATAGGGCTCATCTAGTGTACTCCATTTAATAACATGCATGAACCCAGGTGCTCAGCATAGTAATTTTCATCCTTGTCCACTGATGGCGCTATTTCTCTCCAGAAGTTATGAGCAATGTCTTTGTACTTGTTTAAATGCAGGCGTCTATCCTGTTCTTGTTGGGTCTCCAGTAGTTTGTTGTTTTTGTTCTGTCTCTTTCTTTTCTTTTTTAACTGCGAAACAACAGCAGGTCAGTGTTGCCAACTAATTTATTTGTGAAAAAAGGTGCATGTGCGAGCTAAGCATACATTTTAAGTGTGGTAAAATCTGGCTGCACGCGCTTACTATGCTGAGATTTACAAACCCGATTCCAAAAAAATTGTGACACTGCACAAATTGTGAATAAAAAAGGAATGCAATAATTTACAATTCTCATAAACTTATATTTTATTCACAATAGAATATAGATAGCATATCAAATGTTGAAAGTGAGACATTTTGAAATGTCATGCCAAATATTGGCTCATTTTGGATTTCATGAGAGCTACACATTGCAAAAAAGTTGGGACAGGTAGCAATAAGAGGCGGAAAAGTTAAATGTACATATAAGGAACAGCTGGAGGACCAATTTGCAACTTATTAGGTCGATTGGCAACATGATTGGGTATAAAAAGAGCCTCTCAGAGTGGCAGTGTCTCTCAGAAGTCAAGATGGGCAGAGGATCACCAATTCTCCCAATGCTGCGGCGAAAAATAGTGGAGCAATATCAGAAAGGAGTTTCTCAGAGAAAAATTGCAAAGAGTTTGAAGTTATCATCATCTACAGTGTATAATATCATCCAAAGATTCAGAGAATCTGGAACAATCTCTGTGCGTAAGGGTCAAGGCCGTAAAACCATACTGGATGCCCGTGATCTTCGGGCCATTAGATGGCACTGCATCACATACAGGAATGCTACTGTAATGGAAATCACAACATGGGCTCAGGAATACTTCCAGAAAACATTGTCGGTGAACACAATCCACTGTGCCATTACGCCGTTGCCGGCTAAAACTCTATAGGTCAAAAAAGAAGCCATATCTAAACATGATCCAGAAGCGCAGGCGTTTTCTCTGGGCCAAGGCTCATTTAAAATAGACTGTGACAAAGTGGAAAACTGTTCTGTGGTGAGAAGAATCAAAATTTGAAGTTCTTTTTGGAAAACTGGGACGCCATGTCATCCGGACTAAAGAGGACAAGGACAACCCAAGTTGTTATCAGCGCTCAGTTCAGAAGCCTGCATCTCTGATGGTATGGGGTTGCATGAGTGCGTGTGGCATGGGCAGCTTACACATCTGGAAAGGCACCATCAATGCTGAAAGGTTTATCCAAGTTCTAGAACAACATATGCTCCCATCCAGACATTGTCTCTTTCAGGGAAGACCTTGCATTTTCAAACATGACAATGCCAGACCACATACTGCATCAATTACAACATCATGGCTGTGTAGAAGAAGAATCCGGGTACTGAAATGGCCAGCCTGCAGTCCAGATCTTTCACCCATAGAAAACATTTGGCGCATCATAAAGAGGAAGATGCAACAAAGAAGACCTAAGACAGTTGAGCAACTAGAAGCCTGTATTAGACAAGAATGGGACAACATTCCTATTCCTAAACTTGATCTCCTCAGTCCCCAGACGTTTGTAGACTGTTATAAAAAGAAGAGGGGATGCCACACAGTGGTAAACATGGCCTTGTCCCAACTTTTTTGAGATCAAAAATATTTTTAAAATCAAATATTTTTCCCTTAAAATGATACATTTTCTCAGTTTAAACATTTGATATGTCATCTATGTTGTATTCTGAATAAAATATTGAAATGTGAAACTTCCACATCATTGCATTCTGTTTTTATTCACAATTTGTACAGTGTCCCAACTTTTTTGGAATCGTGTTTGTACAACACACAATGTACACATACCCTAGCATATGGCTTAAAGGGTTAGTTGAATGAAAATTCTGTCTTTAATTACTCACCCTTGTGTCGTTCCAAATGAGTAAGACAAATTAAGATTTTTTTTTTTTTTTTATGAAACCAGTGAGCTATCTGGCCTCCAATAGACTCCAACACAATTACAACTGCAACACATTTACCAATTACCAGTAAGATACTAAAGACATTGTTAAAATAGTCCATGTGACTACAGTGGTTCAACATTAATTTTATAAAGTGACGAGAATATTTTCTGTGTGCAAAAAACAAACAAAAATAATGACTTCATTCAACAGTTTCTTCTCTTCCATGTCAGTCTCCTACGCAGCTGATGTAATAAACGCAGTGCAGCGCTTCCGGGTTCTACGTCTCTGTCACTGATAATAATACTATTAGGATGCAAACCTAAGAAGCTACCTATGAAGGGATTAAAGGCTGCTCACTAGAGTATTAAACAGAGGTTCAGAGTTGCGCAACAAAGTTTTTGGTTTAGCAGCAGATTAGATAGTGTTATGATAGGCATAGTGATGATTGTAAGTGATAGACTCTAAACAAACAGGAAGTTTATGACCACGTCCTGTCTCAGGCAGTCACAGTTTCCTTTATTATAAATGCTATCTTGATAAGAGAGTTTATGCACAAAACAACTTTGAAATGCCCTTAAAACACATGCAGACTGATGCTACAGAAAGCAAGTGATGGTTTCATAATTTTATAATACCATTACAAATAGATTTCACGAAAATTCAGAACTTCACGTAAAAGGCCATTTGAGTGGTTTTCTTAAAGAAGTTTGTCTTGCAACTTTTGTGAAATCTTGGTCAGTAGACTTTAGAGTTGCATTGTAAAATTAAAAAAATCTATGTACCATACATCCAAAATGATACGCTACTATCATTTCACCAATTTTTATGCACAGTTTAACAGTTCAGGCATTGTGAAGCATTAGAGCAAAGGAAACATTAGTTAATATGTGCATGCAAGTTTGGCAGCTAGCTAGCATACTTGGCCAAGTTTATGGAGTAATAGAAATGGACGACAATGTGAAAGATGTTGTCTGCCTTCAGCTTATTGAAAAGTGGTGTCCAAATCCAAATCATACAAGTGTAATTTAGTTTGTGAACTTTACACTGAAACTTCCTTCACCTTACTGCAGGGTTTAGCTCAGACCAAAGGCCAGTTCGCACAGACGCCCCAGGCTAAAACTAATATTTTGTGTTTGTGTGTGTGTGTGTGAGAGAGAGTGCACAATAACTAGAATTGTTTCCTTAGAACAGTGGAAACAACTTGGAGTAAATAAGAGTAGAATAGATAAGAGTAGATAAGATAAGAGTAAGACTGTAAAACTGTAAGGTGTTTACTTTTATTTTTGCACTCTCACAATAAAAACAAAACGTGCCTTTGTAAAATGAAAAACTGGCATCTTGGTTTCCTTTCTGTTAGGCCTGCACAATACTGGAAAAAAAAAAAAAATGACATTACAATATTTGGTGTTTATGTGATATACATTGCAATATGAAAAAAAAAAATCACCAGATGACTTGAATGAACCATTCTAGGATAATCGGGGTTATTTTGTAGGTGAGTGAAAATAATCAACAAATTACAAGCATAAACAAATATAATACAACAAAGATACACATGAAAAAAATAGTGCTTTATATAGTTTCAGGTAAGTCTAACAGTATGCAGGTGTCAGAAATTGAATAATCAAATGTAAAATAACACTGCATATTCTTCACTGTATAAATTAAATATAATTAACATGTTAATAATTAACATTAAAACTACAAAAGTGATTTTTATCTTTGTCTTTTGTTTGATTAACATTCATGACACAGAAAGCAGCAGGAATATAGGCTGTTCTCACTTTATGAAAGAATGAGTGAATCCAAAATACTGGTTTTCGTTCTCAATTGGGTTACACTTTATTTTAAGGTGTCATTGTTACAGTCTAATTATATATTCAAATACAGAGTAATATTGATTAATATTGATGTACTTACCTATAGGGTTAGGGTAGGATAAGGGTTTGGCTGAGGGTTAGTAGCATTATGCATAATTTACTGTTAAGTAAAGTAAGTAAACTATGGTAAGTACACGTAACATATGGAACAAGCAGACTGTAAAATAAAGTGTTACCCTCAATTGTTTAGTTCACCTAAGCCATAAGCAACTGTGTTTATGAGGATATTCGATGTTTAACGTGCATTTAGATTTTTTTTTTTTTGCATGTATGTGTCTGTTCAGGCACAAATATACGCGGAAGAGAACGGCATTCGGTGTTCATGTGCGTTCGCGCACAGAATGCAGCCACAAGTTCAGAATTAAGAATTCTCTTTCTCGTCTTCATGCGCTCAAATTGTTTAAAATCGCTTTAATGTTTACACTGATGATCTAAAACACGCTCAAATGATAAACTTTAATTATATGATGGTCAAACTTTGCAATTAATCTGAGAATCACCTGCATTTTGAACCATGGTGCCTGTGCTGTACGGATTAATGATCGCTATACTTGACATTGCACATTCTGCGATGTGACTATCGCGGATTTCGATGCTAAAATGATATATCGTGCAGCCTTACTTCACAAAAAAGAACTGAAACTCAGCATATACTACTACTTGCCAGTTTTTTTTTTTTTTTTTTTCCTTTCGCTTTTTTAATCTGTTAATTATTTTAAGTGAAATATATTTAGCTTATAGGCCTATTTATTCCTTATAGTGTTGTAAAAAGTACCAACTTTGATACCAAGCCGGTACTGAAATTATAAAAATGTGACGCTTTGAGCACTGTTGAGCGAATTTGTAAACACCTCTAATTGGCCATTGTGTTTACGTGATCAACAGATATGTCTGTGATCGGCTGCAATGATCAACGCACGGGAGTGTTTGAAATATATATATATATATATATATATATATATATATATATATATATATATATATATATAAAATACACACACACACACACACACACACACACAAACAACAGCATCCCTAGTGTAAACAAATTATAACACATCTGAATCAGTTCTTTGGGTCCACCCTGTTGACTGACATTAAGATTGTCTTTGTTGTCTGTTGAGTTGGCCTGCTGTTTCCTGTTAATGTGTGGCGATCACAGGTTCTTGGACTGAAATGTTATGCATGCTGTCGTTGAATTTGATCTTCCATCTCGCTCCACAGGCATCTCATCCACGCTGTCCTTCTTATTGGAATGGCACACACACATTTACACACACAGAGTTCACAGCCTGAAGCTTTCACACCTTACCCACAAGGATGTGCTGCAGAACGTACGTGTGTGTCCTACAGATGTGTAATCACTCTTAATCTTGCTAGCCTGTCGCCATCTGTCTTTGTTTTTCTATGTAGGGTGGGACATCAAGTCCACTGGGTCACCTATATGCATTTACATGTGTGTCATTTTCTCCAGGTATTATATGGGTCAGTGAAATCATACTCATTTTTTGCTCTATTCAATTATTCTAAAATATTTATTTTGATATTTTTGGGGGGCATACAATAAAAAATGTCAGGCTGATACAACTGTCCTGGAGAAAAAAATTGTAGACTTCTTGAAAAGAAAATCTTAAAGGATTAGTTCACTTTCAAATGAAAATTACCCCAAGCTTTACTCACCCTCAAGTATATGACTTTCTTCTTTCTAATGAACACATTTGGAGAAATATTAATAAACATCCTGACGCATCCAAGCTTTATAATGGCAGTGAACGTGACCATTGAGAATGAGCTGAAGAAATAATAAAGGCCTGAATAAAGGCCTTCTGAAGTGAAGCAATGCGTTTGTGTAAAAAAAAATTCCATATTTAACAAGTTATGAATTAAAATATCTAGCTTCTGCCAGACCACCTTCCATATTCAATTTACGTTTTTTCCATAAGTTGAATAGGGAAGGTCGTAGGACGTAATGCAAGCGTTTTACACTTTCTTTGTAAGTTGTATACGGAAGGCGTTCTGATGGAAGCTAGATATTTTACTTCATTACTTCAACTTGTTAAATATGGATTTTTTTCACAGATTTTTCATGGATTTATTTTTTCTGGAGCTGTGTGGAGTACGTTTATGGTGGATGGACGTATATGGAGGCACTTTCTTCAGCTCATACTCGTTGGTCTCGCTCACTGCCATTATAAATTTCGGATGCGTCAGGATATTTAATAATATATCTCCAATTGTGTTCATTGGAAAGAAGAAAGTCATATTCACCTAGGATGACTTGAGGGTGAGTAAAGCTTGGGGTAATTTTCATTTGAAAGTGAACTAATCCTTTAAGTACGGTAGTTTGGCATAATCTTTAATTATTATGTTTTTTTTTTTTGGGGGGGGGGTAATTTAAGTAATTTTTTACTAATTAAAAAAAAGTCAACAAAATCAAATTTTATGTGGTATAACCAACATGCAGAACCCCCATGACTGTGTGTCAAGTGTAATAAGTCTTATAAGATACAATTTTTAACACAAGCCAAGGTCAGTTCAGATTGCAAATTGTGTGGTGCGCCTCTCCAAAATCGTAATGTATTTGTGAATTAAGATAAAAGATACATTTACATTGAAAATAGATATAAAAAATAATGAAATTGATTAAGATATGTACTAGGGGTGTGACGAGATCTCTCGTGATGTTGCCATGACAGAGTGTTAGGATGATTAGGAAAGAATATGCCACCGCTACGTTTACATTATGCCTCCACTGTCGTTTTGCTTTGTATTTAAATAAAAAAAACAAAAAAAACATTTAATTCAGTTGGATAACGGTAGCCGCCGCTCCATATTTACAGAGTACACGCGACCGTTGAAAGTGAAAGTAAACAGGAGCGCGCATTCAAACGCGATTTCAATACCCCGCATTTTGAAAGCGGCTCCCTGATGAATACAGATATCTCTCAATATGAAAGCTATTTTAGGCTGGGCAGTGCAGTTGTAACCATCTCTCAGCTCTGTATCAAAGAAAAATTTTGTCTTATTTGATCTTTGAATATTGAGAGAGTGTGATTATGGTTGCACTTATTGTAAAGTGTTACCATAAAAATGAATAACAGTTTTCTCTTCTTATTATTTACTAGTACAAACAATAAGGTTTCATTTGTTAACATTAGTTAATGCACTGTGAACTATCATGAACTAACAATGAATGACTTTTTATCAACTAACAAAGATTAATAAATACTGTAGCAAATATTGCTTGTTGTTAGTTGATGTTGGTTAATACATTAATGTTAATAAATGAGACCTTATTGTAAAGTGTTAACATTTTTATTTATACTGTTTTATTTCTATGATCAGTTTGTGGAAAGGAGTTCAGTTAGGAGGTCAAAAGTTGTAGAAGCTCATAAATCATGTACAGTAAGGTCTGAAGAGACTGAAATCATACAGAAGAGAAGTCAGTCAGTTGAGTTTGTGGCAAAACCTTTTACATTTTACTTGAGTATTGTTGTCTTTTACTGCATATGATAATTCAGTCTCAGAAAGTAGAACTGAAATGACATTCATTACAAAATGATTAGTTAAAACATTTCAAATACACCTGCAGAATATTTTTTCTAGTCATGTATTTCGCCATCTTGTCTCGTCTCGTGAACTCAATCTCGAGTCTCTTCTCGTGAGATACTGGTCTCGTCACACCCCTAATATGTACAGATGTTACACACACGTATTAAAGGTGTAAGAAAATTTTTTTACTTGACTTTTTACCACATTTGACTTTTTTAGTTTCATTAAAAACATTTTAATTTTATTTTTAATAGTGTAAAAGCTTTTCAAAACCATATGAAACCAACATAATTTCTCTTTTCTAACTTGACACATATTTTAAACTTCCAGATGCTCTAAAATGTCCTCTGCACCACCAACAGTTAACGCAGCAAAAGTGGGAGGAATTCGGCAGAAAGTAGCAAATTATGCTCAATTAGAAGATGAAAGTTTTAGCTTGGCAGGGAGCAGAGCGCGGCTGTTCCTTCCCCCTTTGTATTTAGCTGCTTTTGGAGCTGAATTCAGCTTTGTCTCACTCCCGGGCTTCTATTATGCAACTGGGCGTTTCTTGCTGAAGTGTTTGTGTGTGTTCGCCAAAATGAGGTAATGAACAGGTGGTGACGCATTCGCTCTAAAACAATATCAATATATCCTTTCACTGTAAGCCTGCCCTCAACATTACATTCTCTCTCAGACTCCAGACTCCAGGTCAGCCAAAGCTCTAGTTTTACCGCCGTTTCTACGCCCAGTTGAGGTAAAGGACAGGAGGGCATTCATGATTTAAACCAGCACAGGAAAAGTCTGACAGACTTCTCTGGAAAAATGTTGCCTATTATATTTGCGTGACTTAAACTGTTATAAACCAAGATTATAAAAGACAAGCCATATTTTTAGCATAAACATTCAGCGTTTCAAGAAACATTTTTTAAACATAAATGTACATTCAATTTTCCAACTTTGAAGTCAAGTTAATGTGAAACACTAAGAAAAATGGCACTAAATGGGATCCCGCTTTTGTTAACTACATTTATATTTACATGTATGCATTTAGCAGACATTTTATCCAAAGTGACAAAGTTATCCAAAGTAAAACAAAGCAATTCATTGAAGAGCCAACAATAATCGTAATATACAATGCCAAGGTTATTAGACAACTAGATTAGGAAGCAAACTAGAAAAGATAATACATACATCCACGGAAGTTAATACATCCACTGGAATGCTGTTGAAATTTATCTTGATTTTTGAATTAATTTAATCCAGCATGGGAATTAAACTTGGGTCACTGTGCATTAAATATTTTTTGCCAAAACTTTAATAAACGTGAGTTTTTTGGTTTTTTTTTTTTTAATTTTTTAATAGGTTTATGTTCATGAAGTGTTAATGTTATGAGTATTTTTAAAGGGAATTTGGGAAGTAAAATTGATTAAAATGATTATGCCAGCCAGATTCAAACTTAAATTTCCCATATAAGCACCAAGGCTCAACAATTTTGCTTTTAGAAGTTATTACATATAGGCCTGGTTTCACAGACAGGGCTTAGATTAAGCCAGGATTAGGCCTTAGTTAATTTAGGACATTTAAGTAGCTTTTTTAAATGTGCCTTTAGAAAAAAAAAAAAAAGAAAGAAAAAAAAACATTACTGTTGTGCATCTTCAGACAAAACATTGGCACTAACATTACTTTGAGTTAAGACAGTTCAAATATGCATTTTAGTCTGGGATTAGGCTTAAGCCTTGTATGTGAAACTGGGCTATAAATGTTGAATCAAGAAATTGAAATCATGCCTAAAATTGTGCAGACTATCAAGGAAATATGTGCTTTTTGAAGCAATCCGACTCAAAACGTTTGCTTGGTGGATGAAATGGGCAAATAAAATCCGAAAACTCAAGGTGATGATACACGGGGCAACTTTTTGAGCAATGTTGCTGGGCAATGTTGCCGTCAACGGGCAACCTGATGAGACACAGGGCAACTAATTAGGGCAACAGACAGTTGGCAGCAACTAATCAGAGAGGAGCAAATCTATTGCCAACTCAATAAATACTTTATTATAAACACTTGTTAGGCACTTTATTTTAACTTTTCAAATATTTTCTTCATTTTTATTAAAAATAAATGCCTTTCCGATCTGATTTGTGACAGGAAAAGGGAGAAGAGCGAGTTCGGCAAAAGGCGGATTCGAACCCGCGTCGATCGCATCAAAAGCTATTCAAATGTCAAACGCCCTACAGCCTACGCTACAACAGACGTTGAAAAATCCTGTCTTTTTAGTATTTAACTGAAATCATTCAATAGCTTTATTACAGCATACACACATTACTTTCGGACAGTTGTTGGTATTTTAAGCAATATATGAGGTAAATTCCGTTTTGGGTTGACGCATGACAACTTACTAGGGGTAAAAAGATAAAAGTTCACACTCCTTTTTTCTCCGCTTCACTGCCGCTGAGGGGCCGCCATCTTGTTTGAATTTTTTCTGAAATCTCCGAACCGGCCACGTGATCGGCTGCTAACATTCTGATTAGAGGATCTCAAAAAATTGCCCACGACCGATCTAACGTATCCAGATATATATTTTGTTGCTCATTCTCAGTGGGAAAGTGCCCAAGCAACGTTGCTCGGCAACATTGCCCGGCAACATTGCTCAAAAAGTTGCCCCGTGTATCATCACCTTTACATTTGACCCAAGTCATATCTAGAGATCAGAATATTATAGATTTAGGGGTGGGCAGTTTGTGATTTGGGCCAGTAGAAAAAGAGATAAATCATAATAAAGAGCCTTTAATTACTACATAGCCTAATCCGTGTTCAAGCACACGCATAAAGCTTGCCACAGCGCACCAGCAGAAGTAATGATTATGACTGCATCAGGGAAAAACAACAAGGAGATCGCTTTAAAATTTTCATTGATAAATTAGTGTTTTCTGTATTTCAGCTGCAGTGATGAAGTTGATGACGCGGACTCATCATCTCCGCAATAGTGGACGCACCTATATGCGCGTTTCATACGGATTACACAATTTGAGAATATTTGTTTTCCATTTGAATTGGTTAATTTAAAAGTAGACATTTTGATTTCTATAGATATATCATTCATGTCCGTGAGGCAAGTTTACATGGAGTTTCGGTTCTTTCTTTCTTTTTTTTGGCACACTTAAGTTCACAGAGAGAGACGGCAGAAAGTGTACCATTTGCTTTCATTATTTTACAAAAGAGCAACATTTTGTTGTTATTGTGAGTGCACACATATAAAAGTAGACTCTTCACAGATTCAAAAAATGTATTACTCTTATCTGTATGACCAAAAATAATGGAGTATTTTTAGTGCAAGTGATCACGCCGGCGCCTCCATGTTAGCGGTCATGCAGTAAGCATGCTACTATTCAGCTTTCACACTCCGCACAAACACTTTTAGCCCACATTTTTCTAGGTTAACGTTAAAGCAGCCGGCCATGTAAAGTTGCTACTACTTACGTTTCAGGTGATAAGCCATATTTGAGGTCAGTTAATGATAGGCGAGTGTTTGTATGTCCTGCCGGATGTACTGTAATTACCACATAGACCAGATGTTAATGATCTGCCTGTCACTTCGCCACTTCCTGTGGACTTTTTTTTTTCTTTCTTGCAACTAATCAAGTAATAAAACTTTGTGCGACTCAATGAACGGTTAGTTGACTATTAGGGGGCAGACCTAGCAAACACAAAGCATTTCCCTTAAACCACCCAGAAGTGGGTGAGGTAGTGAGTTTTGCACGAGAAAGCACCACACATTTGCTCGAACAAATACATTTTTTTTGGAATTGTTTATTTGTCAGATGCTTTTAGACAATGTGTTTTACGTGAGGAATAGTGATCAAAGCAACTAAACGTGAACAATAAAATCCCATTTAAATCTTGAATCAATTCAGAAGGTTAACATCTAAAACACTGTCCTGTAGCAGCTTGACTTCCTGTGTCGATGTAACCCGTGTCCATTATCGTCCCAGGGCAGCATGGGGATCAATGTTTCTATTGAAAAAGAGCCACTGTTGCCATTAGGATGAGGTAAGCTCTCGAGGGACGATCTTGGTGTTCTGTTATTTTCAACAAACACACACACACTCAACTCTTTCTCTTGCTGTATGTCTTTCTGATTAGAGCATGGCTCTATTTTTAGTTCAGGCTCCTGTGGTCATCACATCTGGCGCCAGTCGCCTACTTGAACAGGCACACATACACACGCCACAGATTCGCAAAGGTCAAAAAGATGACCTTTCAGTCTCCACCCTGTACCCTCGACATGCACATACACCACTTTGCGGTATAAAGAAATGAGTAGCATTTGTCCTACATATGGCCCACTGTAAACTTGGATTTAGTTTCTCTGTGCTCTCATAGACCTCAAATTATATGTGTTATGTCAATTCTGAGAAACAAGCTGAAGAAATGAAGAAATGTCAGCGGGCCGAGCAGTGCCAAATACTTTCAGCATGACATGAACTACTTCTCCTCTTCTCTCTGCTACCGTCTCCCTCTTTTTCACTCTTTTCTCCCTTGGTTTACCCACACCTACTTTTCTTGTCTTGATTCTACCTATCGTCCACAAAATAAAAATGTTCTTTGCACTTAATTAAATGGAGGAAAACTTTTCCACTCTATGTCCAACTTACAGAACCGAGGCATATTTAACACTTTTGTAGCATTTTATTTTTTCCCTTGCATTAAAATGGGCATAACTTTGTTTCCACCCTCTCTCAAATTAAATATTTTGGCTACTGTGCCTTAAAGATTTCTATATGTAAATGACTTGTTATAATTGGCTAACCTCCAGGCACCAGCTTATTTTTCATTCAGGACGGGCCAAGTGAAAGCATAAATGGTTTATGGAATTCTTGTAACTCAAACAGTAGAACACAGAGCTTGCAATATATATATATATATATATATATATATATATATATATATATATATATATATATATATATATATATATATATATATATATATATAATATATTGGAGTATGTCTATTTTCATGTTTAATTTGTTGTGTTAGTTGCTGTTTCTTTGTAATTATTTATGAAATGTTTTTTCAAAACACCATTTTTTTCAGCATGGGTTTGATTCCCAGGGAATGCAAGAGCTGTTAAAATATATGCCTTGAATACAGTGTAAGTCCCTTTGGAAAAAGCATCTACCAAATGCATACATTTATGTTAATGAGCTTATGTTTGTAATGTCATGACAGTTTTGGGTGTTTTGTGGTGGTTCGTTTCAGTAAATTCTCTGGATCATTTTGTTGCAGTAGTTCATCTGAGCTACATTTTGAAAGTGTTATAACTAGATTTTTCACATTTCAGAAGTGTTTGTTGTGTAAAACTCACTATCACAATGCTAAGGCTTTCTGGATGTTGCCAGAATGTTGATATACAGATGCTAAGGTATTTCAAGTCATTTTAGTTCAATATTATGTTGTTGCTAGGGTAGTGAATTGCTCCAATGGTAGGAAAATTCCCTATTTCTTAATTTATGTACAGGTCAGAGAGGATGATTGAATGTGTTGTTGTTGTTGTTGTTTTTTTCTTATATAATTAATTTTTCTAGTTAGGGGCGGGCAAAGTTTTTCAGGTACAATAGGTTTATTTAACATAGTCGGAATTAGTACAGAAATGTAACCATCAAATGTAAAAAATAAATAAATAAAACATTCACTGTATGAATTAAACATACATTTATTCTTATTAAAGCTAAAAAAAAAAGTTATTCAGTCAAGAGCAGTAAGTTATCTTTTCTTTTGTTTGACTCACATTAATGACGCAGAGCAGCAGGTATATTAGGCTGCTGTCACTTTAAGACCAAACGCATGAATCCATTATACTGATACACATCCGGTTTACACCTAACTGTTTACTTTCACTTGAGACATAACCGGCTGTGTTTACATGAATACTCCACACGATGGGCATTTTGACATAATTGCGTGTGTATTCGATCATTCAAGCACAATAGGTGCACACACTTAGTCAGCTCGTGTAAGTTTGTGTAATCAGTAAGTTCTTTTTTACTGATTATTGTACTTAATAACAATTTTTAACATTGAGCATGTCCCAAATTCGCAATCACCTTCTGAGAGGCAGCTTTCTGTGCGCACACTTTGGCAGTGTCCTGCTCTTTATATTCTCATTCATGCATTTCATCACTCTGAATTGTCAATAATGCATATATCATGGTATATATTTACCACAATATACACGATATAGCAAAATCCCTAAGAATAGACATTGTATACCATGGTAACGATCGCCATACCGCCCAGCCCTAGTTCTACTTCTAAATGAACATATTAAAGGGTTAGTTCACCCAAAAATGAAAATGTATTAGAATGACACAGAAGAGAAGATATTGTTGAATAAAGTCATTATTTTTGTTTTGTTTTTGCACACAAAACGTATTCTCTTTGCTTCTTAAAATTAAGGTTGAACCACTGCAGTCACGTTGCTGGTTTTAACAATGTCTTTAGATCCTTACTGGACCTCAAATATATATATATATATATATATATATATATATATATATATATATATATATATATATATATATATATATATATATATAATTAGTGGTGATTATTGTTTGTTTATAGAGAAGTAATATACTAATAAACTCTAGGATTTCATCAAAAATATCTTAATTTGTGTTCCGAAGATGAACAAAGGTCTTCAGAGTGTGAAATGACATGAAGGTGAGTAATTAATGACAGCATTTTCATTTTTGGGTGAACTAACCCTTTAAATCGCTAATTCTTTCTTCCAAACGTTCCAAAGGTTTTGGTGCCTCTTGAAGAATGCAATGAATTCCAGGAAAAGTTTGCAGAACACAGGACATACACATACACAAACAAGTGACGCAACCCAGCACTCATTTCCTGATAGAGGCCCAAAATCCTTCCATTCCATCCTCGGCTAAATTTGGATTTCCAGCGGAGCTTGAAGCCCCTGTGTAAAGAATGTGGGCTTTGTCATAATTCCGCTGTCTTATTGGAAGCATTAATACTCCCTCTCATTTATCTCTCTTTCTCTCAGGCTCTCTCTCTCCGTTTCCCTATCCATCTCCCCCTTTCCTTCCCACTCTCACGAAGCACATCCTCCCAGTTGTGTAACCCTCTCTAGAGACCTCTATCCTGGTTTACATGTGACCCAATGACATCATAGTTCTCCATAGGGGGGTCTAGATTGCTTTCTTTCTCTTTCTTTTAAGGGGGAAGGGTGGGTCCATCCATATTAATAGATCAACCCCAGTTTCTCAATCACCCTTTCTTCTCTAGAAAGGGGAAATGGATAGCATGGGAATAGTTGATGCATGAAATGTGGTAAAATATAAATATAATATGGAGGTGTGGTTTAAATCATGTTCACCCATCTATGAGGACCATCAGTGCTCATGTTAAAAGCATAGTTCACCCCAAAATTAAAATTATTCATTCAAGCAAATCATTTTGCAGGTCTCAGTTTTGATGTCTGACCCTAACTGCTCCCCATCGTATGTCTTCATTTTCTTTCCATATTTGAATGTCTGACATTACAACATTAATGTTAGGCTTAGGAAAAGGAAGGAGCGCAACAGTTGGTCAATCCTCTCTGGACGCCTTGTCTTTTTCACATGTCACAGTGACATAAGAAGAACAAATTGCTTGCTTAATAGCATAAATTTCATCATCCGACAGTATGAATCACAAAAAATGGTTTTAAGCTTTTGGCTGTTAACACATCCTTGCAAAACATCTGAAAATTTAAATCTGGTGTAACTGGCCTCCAAAAGAGTGTTAAAACCGGTTAAAACCGGGTCCTCCTTCGGCTGTCGGTAACATAGCTGGAACATGGCAGACCTTGATTAATGAACTTCACCTTTGACCTGTACACTGGGATTCAGCCCAGTACTGAGTGACGGCATCCTGTTGAGCCCTTACACTTGGAGGCCTCGAGTCTTTTCTGAACTGAGCGAGATCTGGTTCATAGTCTTTTTAAAAATTAATAGTGCTTAACAGGGTTGGCACTGTTAAATGAAAACTGATATAAGAGTCAGGCAATGCTGTTTTATCACCTCATAGCTCAGCTTGTTTTAGGGGATTTGGAGGTATTGATAGAAACATTGAGTCACATCAGCAACCAAAAGCTGTATCCTCTTGTAAGAGGATGTGTAACCTTACAATAAAACTAGTGGTGTGTCCCATTTCATAATTTTTTTTCTCAAACGTCATTTTGTAGTGAAAGTTGTGTGAATAATGTTTTCACACTGAAAACAAGCATAGTGCACTTCTCAGGCCCTATTTACACCTGGTATTGAATGCATTTTGGTCGATTGGATCACAAGTAGACTTTGTTTACACCTGATATTTTAAACCGTCTGTTTTGTCCACTTTCAACCACTTTTTCTTTCTATCTAATGGATGAAATAAGCTCACACAATTTACATATGAACGCGCGTAAAAACGTAAAAACATAAAAACATGAAGAGCATCAGCTTTCGTTTCTGCTCCAATAGCTGCAAGAAATAAGGAAGGGTGAGAGAATGGTCGGAGAACATTGTGCTTGGTATGTTTTTTTTTTTTCAGCAGTCTTTTGAAATCGGCCATCACTATATAAGTCGTTATTTTGGGTTTTTTTGGTGCACCAAAATATCCTCGTCGCTTTATAATATTAATACTGAAACACTGTACTCACATGAACTGATTTAAATATTTTTTTTAGTACATTAATGGATCTTGAGAGAGGAAATGCCATTGCTCCCTATGCAGGCCTCACAGAGCCATTGGATTTCAACTAAAATATCTTAATTTGTGTTCTGAAGATTAACAAAGGTCTTACAGGTGTGGAACGGCATGACGGTAAGTAATAAATTACAGAATTTTCATTTTTGGGTGAACTAAACCTTTAAGAGTGCAAATACAATCTTTCCGACATGACTTAAACGCACCATAATTCAACAGAAAAAATAAATTGTGGAATATATTGGAGACTTTCTCTACATAGTGAAAGGGGAGGGGATAAACATGCTAAAACAACATGTTTTCCAACCAATACACCTATATAGGTTGTTTGTCACTTCCCTGAAATACGACCCATAGGAGCGTTTGCTTAAGTTGCGCCCATATCAACAACAGGACACTTTCGTTATGTTAATGCATTGTTCCCTTTTATCTGCGTCATATTTCGGGTTTCGCGTAGCTCAATTGGCAGAGTATTGCAATATATAACAATATGGAATCATGTGATCATGCGATCGTGGGTTCGATCCCAGGGAACGCATGTGCTCGTAAAATGTATATGCACTGTAAATCACTAAGGGTAGGTTTAGGGGAGGGGATGTAAGTCGTTAATAAAAAAAATGAGTTTTGCTAAATGGAAATAGGACAAATGGTGTAAAAAGTCCACACATTGCTTTCAAATGAACACGCATTTTGATTGGTAACGACAGTCATACGTCATTTTGTGACGACAGACATAACACGACACTGTCATTATTTTTACGCCAGCTAGAGGCTGCATGACTTTAAAACGTAAATATAGGTCGTAATAACGTGCTTGAAAAACGACCTACAGGGTCAGGTTTTTTTTTAGGACAGTCTGTGCTAAAACTAACAGCAACACATCAGCTACATTTGAAAAGCCATTGTGTTCAAATGTAAAACAGCAAATGGTTCCATTTAGTAAAAATGTCAAGTGTTCCAATTTGAGACAACAGCATTCTTCTAAAATTCATATACTTGATGGCAGAGTACATAGTGTTATTATATTTAAAGAAGTTTGTTGTGTAGTGAAGTTTGAAGAGGAAAAATTGATTTGCAGTACACTTATTACAGGAACAGTCACCCTTGAGCAATCTGGGAAGTGTCTTTCTCAAGAACACAATGGTGATGGTTCATGGATCACACTTTGCAGGGTTCAAATCCACACTTTTTTTAGTTTCTTGACCTCAGCTATACTATTCCCTTAGTTAGCCTGAAGTGTGGCATTTAAATGTGTCGTGTGGAGACTTCTACGTCTGGAAACGTTGTGGGCTGCTGTCTAACAGCTGGGATATGTCTAAGTTGACACCTACAATTAAAATTGCACATTTGTTACAGCACATGTGCCCAATTAAAGCATGTCAACATGTGGCTCCAAAAAAGGATGATGGTAATTAAATGATATGAAATATAGAATAGTACACCATAGCAGTAAAGACACATTTATTGGAATACGGCATATATCTGCTCTGTTTCGGTGGCGGTAAAATGATACAGCTACGCATGCGTACCATGTAATGTCTGCGTGTCGTGTTTCTTTCTTTCCATGACTTCATCATGACTTCACTTATGGCTTGTATACACAAGACATCTAGAAGCGTAATCATGCAGTGAGAATTCTAGCTCCTTTGCCCCATATTGTGAGCGTAAATGAGAGATGCCCCATTGGGATCCATTTATGTCATATGTATGTCAAACTCCAGCTAAATTTCACGCTGTTTTATCACAGACAGGGGGATTTAGGCACACTTAGACTGATGCACACATGTGAGTGCTGAGTGATTGAAGCTGGCGTTGTGCTCGACTGGAGGCTACCTCACACCTCAGGCATGACAGCTGGGGCCCCGTAAGCATTACATCATGGACTGATGTATCCGCATATCACATGTCACTGGTGCTCTGACAAAAAGCGCTATCAGCGCTTACCCTTTCCAACTCCACACGCATTCACACAAAAATTCCTCTTGCACACACACACACACCATCCTCTGTTAGAGTCCAAAAGCTTTGTATAAATAGATTCAATATATTGTGGCAACACTCCATAAGCCCCACATACAGGCAAGTGGAGTTGCAGCCAAACTGCATGAATGACGTAGTTCCTCTGCTTCACCTGATAGATGATCCTGCAGTGTAATGTTGTATTCTGATACAACTGCTCCTTACTGCACCTTTACGAGCATCATACTCATCCGTAGAGATGTTTACTCCTCATGCATGCATGCTTGTGAATGTTGCAATCAAACCAGAACTAACCAGCAAAAACCAGCCCGGACCTGGACGTTCATTATGCTCCAAGCTGGTCTTTTTAGCAGGAATTTATGTCCATGCACATCATTATTCTTTTTTTAATTCATGTACCCTCATAATCTCACAAACTCTCCCTCAGCTGCAATCGCAGCAATAGCCAACGACAACAATCCAACCATCCAATCAATTCCCGATAGACAAAATGAAGTCCCGCTCTACATTTATAGACAAAGACAAAGACGTCGTCGTCTGAGACAGCAGAGGGTATGTTAGCAAGTCAAGCAATGAGGTTTCTTCTTACTTCTAACAAAGAACGGTCTCTGCTTCTAATAAACCAGACAACTACTACTACTACTACTTTGTGCGTATTCAATGTAGTGATGATGCAAGCTGTCTCTAAAAACACGAACGATTTAGAAGAAGAACAACATAGTGACTAAACATGTTGTTTGTCCATTTAGGGCTACTGTAGAAACATGCCGGTGCATAATGGTGGCTTAACATGTAAGGGGACCCGCGGTGTATGTAGATAGAAATGGCTCATTCTAAGGTAATAAAAACATAATGGTTCATTATGTAAGGCCTTTATACACCACTGAAAACAGTTATGTATATTATATTGCATTTCTGTCAGTATATCCTCCCAAATTTTACACATTGCACCTTTACCACATTGGCAAGTGTCATCTTGTAGCAAATAAGTTTTTATTTCAGAAATAAAAATACATTTTACACACTTCTACTGTGACTTCAGTATGCACATTTATTGGGAATAGAACCCATGACCTTAGTTTTGCTAGTGCCACTCAATACTAGTTTCTTTACATGGACATTTTAGATGCAAAATTCAGATTTTTGAAATAAAAATAATTGTAGATATACATAATATGCATTTTTTTATTTGCACAATGTAATATTTTTTTATACTTGAGTAAATGCAATGCATATAGGGAGTGTGAAGAGAGTAAATCAAGCTAAAATGTGCATCTCAGTGTACATAGATAAAGTGTGTACTTACAGTCTAGTTCTTGTCTAAAACAGTTGAGAGGGTGTTATATTTTTTCATTTTCAGAAAAACATAGAGTGGGCCCCTAAGGTGGCTGCATATTTGCTTGGTGAGTAAGGAATGTGGTTGCATGCCTTACTCATGAGCCAGATTCAGCTCACACACAGTAAGAGAGAGAGAGAGAGAGAGAGAGAGAGAGAGAGAGAAATGGGGGGAGACAGAGTGAAAGTAAGCGAGAGAGGAGAGAGACAGGGCAGACTATGCTCACGGCAAATGAGCTCATTCACTCTAAGGTCACACAGAGAGAGAGAGAGAGAAAGAGAGAGAGAGTAGGCGGGGAAAGACTTGAACGGAGGCTGTACAACAATAGCGAGCTCCACTTTCAGTTGTTGCCACACAGAATGAGATCGAGGAAGGATCCGTGGCGCTCCTGAGGAAAGACCACACACTTCTGCCCTTATTTCTGTGAGGGGGATGCATTTGTTTCTTTCCTGTGGACTTTCCCTGCTAAGTGTTGTTTTTAGGATCTTACATTTTTCTGTTACCCAGCATCTTGCAGACGTATAGTTCTCGGACTGTGGTTTGGACTAGTTGGTGCATTCTGAGTTGGTGCGGATGCCCCTAGACGTGGTCATATCCCCTCCGGAGAATTGCTTCTGGCCGGGGATCCAGCGAACAGACATGAGGCTCAAAATCAGAGTCCGTAAGATGAGGAAGGAGCGCAAGCTTAGAGGTGTGTAGCATCTGTTGTCACCTAGACAGATGGTGCTTTCCCATCTGTACCTGTCAAGCACGTGTTGGTTCAAGATTAAGCGATATGTGTCATATTGTTCCATTATTTTAAACTGACTGATGTTAACATTGATTTTTCTTTCTCTTACCAAGAACTTATGTTAAACAGTAAAACATTAACCTAGCATTGCTATAGTGCTCCTATGATAATCTCTTAGAGTAGTAGCAAATTAAATGGACACGCATAGGGTTTCTTTATGATTTAAGTACATTAATGCAGTTGTTTTGTGTGCGTTCATAGTTCATGCACAAATGCGAGTGTATATTTGAGTTACTACGCTTGCGTTCTACTGATGTCACCAAGTAGAACTTAAACAGTTGGACTTTGCCAAGCAATTTACTTTTATTGCAATGACGTCTGTTTTTGTAATGGCTTTAGGGCAGAAATGCAATAATTGTAATAGCGCCAACAGTTAATGATTCGATGATACAGGGTCCCGGGGTTTAACACTTCTAATCTGTCAAGCATGACACAAAGCGCCGGGAGTGATGAGGTAGCCACCAACCCCCTGCTGTTTTTTGTGTTCCTCATTGTGCAGCATGCATGTGTGCAATGATGTCATTGGGCCTTTATTGAGATGCTAATAAGTGAGTGTGTGCGCGGAGATGGGGACAGATGGGGGCTGCTCCTCAATGGCGTCATGTCTTCTGCATCTGGAGACTTGTGTGCGTGTGTATGTGTGTGTTAGTGTGCATTAGTTTCATTCAGGGGCCCATCAATGCCGCTGGATGTAGAGCCTTGAATAGAAGCCTGTGTGAGAGTGCCTATAGAGCTCAGCTGAAAAGATGAAAAACTGAGGGGCTCCTAAAGATGGAGGTCAGGTGCCGCAGGACAATGAACTGATATCAAAGGCTGGAGTTAATGAAGTGTGCAACTCTGTGTTATTAAACACAAAATTACTCGATAGTTCATGGTCTCAGTAGTTCATGGCCATATCCGAAAAATGTAACCTTTTTACCTCATCTGCTTTGTTGCACAGTAGGGGAACATGGCATTGTAGCTGCAGCAGAATTTAGGCAAGTATCACACAAGTCTGTGGTGACCCAAGCATATACACAACCTATTCACAACCTCTGCAATCCCAGATAAATACTGTGGTTCCTCATAGGAGAAAGGTTACTCCACTGTTCTGTTTTCAGAGAAGGCAGGATGGCAAATGGAGGTTATGTAAGGTTTGGAGACAGAGAAAAAAAACGTAGAGGAAGTGTGCGAGTGGCACATTGCCTTCTCATCCAGCGTGAGTTTGACCCTGGCACACTTCTCTTGCAGAAAACACACACGCACTCATATGCTCAGTGGTTTTGAGAAACGTCACCATTGGCCTCTTACACAACTGCTGACTATAAAAGTGACTAATGTTGCCTAAGTCTGTCTCGACTGTAACTGTTCGCGTGTGTCTGTACATTAATCAAAAATGTGCATGGTTAATGTTTATATTTTTTAGTTTTACCAATTATATCTGACAGTCCCATGCACACTCGCAACATCCAGTGAGAATATTACGTTCTTGTAAATATGTATTTGAAAATCTTCTTTAACTTGACTTCTGGTGCACTTATTTGTTCATTGTTTTGCTGCAAAAGTAAAATTAGGTGTTTGTTGATTCAACTTTAGTAAGACGTTAAGACAGATACGGAAGCTTATGGTTTCCTTGTAATCCTAACTGTCACCACCACCGCCCAGTTAGAAATGATAGCTGATGACCTCACTCAAGTATTTCCTCTCTTGGCTTTTCAACAATGTGGTCCTGTACTTGTTCCCGTTTGTGTTGCTGTGTACAGAAACAAGTTTTTTCGAGGAAGCTATATAAAGCACCCCTCTAGATCATCGAAGCTGGACAATATTCCCGATCCTTGAGATGAAAAGAGCATCAAAGATCACTTGCAAAGGAGATCCTGTCTGCTTGCCTTTTGAGCTTTGAGCTGTGGTCTTGCTTTCACAGATCCCAGATGCTCTTTGAAATCCTTGACCTTTGAGTTCAAGGGAGAGGGATGGGAGGTTAGCATTGCTTCTCTTTTTTGGCCTAAGTAATGCATTTGAGAGATGTGGGAGAGGAAGCCAGTTTTAACAAGACTTAAAGGATTAGTTCACTTCAGAATTAAAATTTCCTGATTATTTGCTGACCCCCCCATGTCATCCAGATGTTTGTCTTTCTTTCTTGAGTCAAAAAGAAATTAGGGTTTTTTAGGAAAACATTCCATTTTCACAGGGGTACAATGGGTTGAAGGTCCAAATTGTAGTTTAAATGCAGCTTAAAAGGGCTCTACATGATCCCAGACGAGGAATAAATCTGCCATTTTCTAAAAAAATAAAAATGTATATACTTTTTAACCACAAATGCTCATCTTGCACTAGCTCTGCGATGCGCCACGCATTACGTAATCACTTTGGAAAGATCATGCTTGACGTAGGCGGTAGGCCGAAAAACTCAATCTTACTTTCTCCTCCAACTTCAAAATTGACCCTTATTCCTTGGCTGGGATTGTGTAGAGCCCTTTGAAGCTGCATTAAAACTGCAGTTTGGACCTTCACCCGCTAGGTAGCCGTTGAAGTTCACCATATGGAGAAAAACCATGGAATCTTTTCCTCAAAAACCTTAATTTCTTTTCGACAAAAAAAAAAAAAAAAAAAAGACAAACATCTTGGATGACACGGGAGTGAGTAAATTGTCAGGAAATTGTAATTCTGAAATGAAGTAATCCTTTAAATAGGCAAAATTTGGAGTCTTGGGTATTGCTGACAGTGTTGACATAATGGCCGATTTTTTTAGGCAGTTATGTCACTGGGCCGGTAAAGTGAGTTGCATTTGGGGGAGGGGAACAGATATCCAAGATTAGATGGTTGTGTCAATGTGTTTGAATGTATTTGTGTGTGTGTGGTTTGGGGGGAAGGGTGCATTTGAACCAGTATGGGGGTTGTAGAACATTTGGTGGGTAGTCATTCATCTACCGCTAGATTCGACAGCGTATGGAAGAGGCACCAGGGGCCCGTTGGTTCTGCTTGAGTGACATGCAAATCACCTCTCAGTCTTCTGTGCGGAGAGATGATGTCATTGTACCGACCGTTGCCATTAATAGCAGGAAACAGACAGGTTGTCGCTCAAGCTCTTAAAAAACCATGCACCCCCAAACATACAATAGTTCTTTAGATGGTGATTTATGCATGGATAAGAGGGGCAGGTGTTCCTTGTTGTCAGTTAGGGCAAAGCAGGTGGCTTTTAAAATTCACGGTTAATTGAAATATGATGTGTCACCTTTGTATAGGCTCTGGATGATGTTCTGAGCATGGCTTGTGTATTTCTTTGTTGTAAACCTTCTTATCACCTCACTCTTTATTTGCCATGACTCATTTTATTGACTTTTATTGTTCATTTTAACTCCTCCATCCCACCCAGATCTGTTTAACACAGTTACTTTTGTTTGGACTATTGCACGGTTTCCTGGCTGGGACAAAATTATTTCATGGGTCCCTGGTTGACTGCTGTGTCTGCACACTCCCAGGTTTACCATGTCCCAGATTCTCATGAAGCTCATCTGAGATTAAGGTCTAAACCCATCTGCTGGGGCTCACACTTTCTGGCAGCATTGCACAGCTCGATGAAGACTTTACTTTCTTCCTCTGTAAATCCTTTCCACTTTTCCATCTTTCCCTGTTACACTAATACATTCTAGTTGTACAATGTGAATGCTTATAGTTGTAAATGCATTTGCGAATTTATACCTTGCATTTGAATGTGTATGTCGTTGTCCAGGCACCCAACGCCCAAGAGCTATGAATCAAGGGCTTGGTCTGCACCTGTGACCACCCTCATTCTCTAAGCCTGACGCAGTTGTTCAGTTGAGGATATTAGGTCATTCAGGAAAAGGAGCTCCAGCAGACAAATGCCAAAACTGGAGCCACCCGCCTCTTAAAGAGACAGGATCCTTCATTAGGCCAACTGGCCTTTGCTCACTTGACTGCCATGCTCGTACATGCACTGACCTAGATTGGCATAATCTTGTTCATAACATCTGAATCCTTTCTTTCTTGGTTTTTGACAAATGATGTGTGACAACGCATGGGCTTTGTTTGTATGAAAGGTTTTGACTTGAAATATGCCCTTTATTATTATAGGTTGCAGCTTCTTTGTTCAGTTCTTTGTCCTGCTTGAGAGATTTTGAGTTGCATCCCATGCATAATGACTGTTGACAGTCACAAAATCCAGCATTCTTGTTAGTCTTGTCTTTCTTCATACACATACAGTAGGTCATTTTGTTCTTAATGTGTTCTTTTTTCCCCCTTTGTTTCTTCAGGTGGTTTTGCAGCATTCTCGTCCTGTTTTCCAGGCTTGTGTGAAGGCAAGCCAGTGGCCACTCTGCCTATGAGCTTGTCTCAGCCATGTCTGCCAGTGGCAAACGTTGGCCCCACACGAATCCTGCCCCATCTCTACCTGGGCTCACAAAAAGATGTGCTCAACAAGGTACAACTGACTGTAACTAAGATCATGGAATGAGAGAGACATTTCCATGTGTTAGTATTTTATTCAAAACTGAAGTAATAACATTGCATAATTCATACCTTGGTTCTTTGCACTCTCAGGATCTAATGGCTCAAAACGGCATCACATATGTGTTAAATGCAAGCAACACCTGCCCAAAGCCAGAGTTCATCTCGGAAAGCCATTTCATGCGTATACCCGTCAACGACAACTACTGTGAAAAACTCCTGCCATGGCTAGACAAAACCAATGAGTTTATTGGTAAGTACCTGACAATAGAAGGTTGATTTCACACTTGATTATAGTTTTCCTTCACTGATTGATTTTCACATGTTAGCATGAAAAATGAGTAGCATGCCCTGTGATGATATCAGGAAGAACAAATTTGATCCTCAAAGTATATTTGCAGAAATAATATGGGGTTTTTTTCTCGCTTGTCACTGAGGAGGTATTTGGTTGTCTTGCATGTTTTGTGTTTTCTCACGTGTTTCCCTTCTCCTTTCAGACAAAGCCAAGGTTTCCAACTGTCGAGTCATTGTCCATTGTTTAGCTGGCATCTCCAGGTCCGCCACCATCGCCATTGCTTATATCATGAAGACAATGGGCTTGTCATCAGATGACGCGTACAGGTAAACTCACTCAGACACCCTGCAGCTTAAATTGCACGGCCTCAGAAAACGTTTTCTGCTACTTGTAATTTTATATCCATTTCCTCCAACATGTAAAATCAATCACATAGAATCTAGTAAACAATACCTGCTTTAGCCTTCTTAAACACATATGTTTGTTCAAGGCACTTTCAAGCTCACATGATGAGTCTTTGTGTTGAAGATGTCTTCCTATCCTTATATGTGGATTTATCCTTAGGGTAATCATTCTTACTCTTCTTGTGTTTCCAGGTTTGTGAAGGACCGCAGACCTTCAATTTCACCCAACTTCAACTTCCTGGGACAGCTGCTGGAGTTTGAGAAAGGTTTGAGGTTGCTAAAAGCTCTGTCTTCAGGTCAGGAGAAGTTGGAGCATTTAAAGGAATTGTCAGAACCTAGAGGAGAATCTTCCAGTGATCCTGAAAAGGGCCGTCTGGAGGCTGAAAAGGACAGCACGGAATTGGACGCTAAGCTGCCTTCTCCAACCTCCCTCCAGCAGGGCTTTAATGGCTTGAATCTATCTGCAGAGCGTATCCTGGACACCAACCGGCTCAAACGCTCTTTCTCACTTGACATCAAATCAGTCTACGAGCCCAACCACTGTCCTCGCCTCGCACCAGTGCATACCGAAGATGTCCCCAAACTCTGCAAGCTGGATAGCCCAGAGGCTGGAGAAGCCAATGGTGTATGCCAGTACTCACCTGTTTCTGTTAGCCCCAGTTTAGCTGAATCTCCAGGCCTCTTTCCTGAGAGCAGCTCCCGACCTCGTTCACGGAGGAAAAGCAAGCACAATGGTAGCAGTGCTGGAAGTTCTCCTGTGCACTCGCACAGCCTAAACTTCGGACGCTCACTCCCTGCACACAAAAGTCCCAGTCTTGATGACAATCTGAAGCCCTCCCTGCTGCTCAGCCTTCCCACTGTGGGCACCGGGCCCATGTGGACCAAGCATAGAGACACCGTACAGGCCACAACCCCTGTTACGCCAACAGGTGAAGCCCCTTGGTTCTACAGTTCGGAGTCAATGAACAGTAATGGAGGTGGAGGAGGGGCAGTACACTTTCCTGCACTAGGCTGTAGCAGTCTCCCTGGGCCGTGTGAGGCTGTGCGTCTGCGGGAGAAGGTGGGGGAACCACGGGACTCGAGGGGTAGCTGGCATGAGGATGCTCCCACTTCCAGTGCTGCCGATAAGCAGTTCAAGCGGCGCAGCTGTCAGATGGAGTTTGAAGAGGGGATATCAGAGACACGTTCAAGGGAAGAGCTGGGAAAGATCAGCAAGCAATCCAGCTTCTCGGGGAGCATGGAAATTATTGAAGTATCCTGACATCACCTGCACAGCCCCTGGGGACTTTTACACACAGGCAGCGGACAGACGCCACTTATGAGCAAGGATGACTAAGAGTGGGCCTGTAGAGGCTGTTGTGTGGAACATTAATATTAGTTCATAATGACTGGTTCTCAGAAATGTGACTTTTTTTTTTTTTTGTCTTTTTAAGCCAGTGGAACCGGACGCAGAATGACTTTGCTTTTGTCTTTCTACTGTTTTTAAGCCATAGCCATCCCCAGATGACAACGAGCTGAGACTCGAGAATCACTAATTTCCTCATTCTAGAAACAGACCCCCCTTCCCCCGGTTTCTTCATAAAAGCTTTACCAGCCTTTTGGTGTATTAAGAATCAAGCATGGCTGTTATGGTTACACTTGTTTCTTTTATTATGCCGCCCTGGACTCAGTGAAGTTACACCACCACAGCACAAGGAGTCAGCATAGACTAAGCCTTGGTGGTACATGCTTTTACTGGCTGAATGAAGGCCTCTTTGTGCAGTGCTCTTGTCCACCCTGGTCCTGTATTCATGGAATCCTGGAGGAGGAACCAGGCATGTCATGAAGGAAACGCATTGTGGGCATTTTCCCATAATGTTCTCACTCTTTTGTTACCCAGATTTCAGGGTCTTGTTCTTCCCCTCCTGTGCCCAAGTGGTGATGCTCGAACTGTTGTGCAACCCACGTTCCTCTCACCAAGCATGCTTCAAAGCTGCTGTTTTCCTTACAAACAAATAGTATATGAACTATACACCGTGATTTCAATGGACTTATAAAGTTTTCTTTTTTTGTCATTTTCTTAGTTACAGTTTTAATTTATTCTACTGGTTCATTCTGGTAATGAGAAATAATATAAAGATTGTGGAGTTTTTATTTTTCCTCTTTTTTTTTCAGTGTTGATCTTTCTTTTTCAGTGATATTTACAAAAATACACTTGCAAGACCGAAACACAACTACAAGCAATATGTTTTCACTTATTGTCCTCCTTTTTGTTTATAAGGGAGTGCGGTTATTACCAGGAATTATCTGATGTTAAAATGCACTTTCTTTTGCTTTAAGTGGGACGTTTTTGGATGTTCTCATTAAAAGGGTACCACAACGCTTTACAGAAAATCATGTGTAACCATTGATGTCCTGCGGTGTGTGTCACAAACTAAAGCATTTGGTATGGCTTTCATTTGTTTCTCCAGCCTGCTGGCTTGAATTATTAAAGACTTTAATCCAGCATGAATAATCTAGAGTATTCTAGAAGAATATGTATGATATCCCAGCATCGTAAAATGAGTAGCAACTCATTTTAATTTTCCAGAATTTGATTTTTGTATTAACAAGCACACGAGACAAAATGAAGGGAAAAAATGACAGGGACTCTAAAGGGGTTTGTCTGTGTCCCCCATTTGTTCTGCATATTTATGATATTATTTATTGTTTGTTTGGGTCTGATTGCGGGAGGATGTGTGGATGGATGTTGTGAGTGACCCTTTGCAGATGCTCATATAGCGTCTTGGAGAGAAGATGAGCCCCTAACCTTTTAATCCATGACTGTGCAGCCATATGAAAAAAGTATACACAACTAAATGCATTTCAAACCTGACTGATAGTCTGACAGAATAATGACTGTTGATCATCTAGTTTCTATTGGATCATAAACTTTATATGTAAAACCAGTAACTGATAAGAACAGAATCTGCACTATGGTGACAATACACTCTGCTTGCTTTCTTCTCAGGGGAGCTTTTGATGACTCAATTACAAGTCTGGGCTCTGAGCTTTCTCTTTTCCTGCCGTTTTCATTTATTCTCTCTCTTTCGCACCAATTTCGTTCCTACTCTCCTCCACTTCCTTTTTCCCCTTCATCCTCTCCATTTCTCTCAGATTCTCTAGAACGCTCCAAAGTTTAAATATAACAGAGAAAGGGTGTGTGTATGCAAATGTGAATGGGATTGCCCTCTCCATGGGAGATAGTTCAGCAATTTATTTATGTCTGTATTTTTTCAGTTAGCTTTTCTGTATGGCAAATCTTGTATTTGTGCTGCTGTAATTGTTTTCCTTGTGTGAGACATTACCTGTATTTCCTTTTCCTTCCCTGTACTATATTTTTAAAGACATTGTTATCATTATTTAAAACATGTAATAAAAAGATGCAGGCTGTCCTTTTTTGCTGAAATTGTTAAATAGTTGGCAACTAATTATTATTATTATTATTATTATTATTATATGTTGTGTGAATAGCATCGTATCAACAAAACTAATTGAGATAGGGAATTTTTTTAAAGAAAAAATCTTGATACCTTAGGCTGCTTGACGCAAAATACCTCAGGTTCTTTGGAAAAGGCTTGTTCCTCCCCATGTACCCATTTTGTGATGATGAAACAAAATACAAACATTACAAAATATGAAAAAGTTTCGTGATTTCTTTTCCTTTGATTTTTACAGTAGCATAAATGTGCAAGATCAGAGATTCCCAACAGTTTATGAATGATCAACATTAACATTTATTTATGCATATTGCAAATGTTTTTCTAACATTCTATTAATGTTAGGGTTTGAGAGTTTTGTATTTTGTACTTTTTTTGATGATGCTCCATGACGACGGTAAAAAGGTAAAGATTTATTGAATTGGAGCAAAAATAATGGACAGCATTTCAACTGGAGTTGATTTGCACGTCCATGGATTTTCAGTATGGAAATAAAGCTGTGAAAGATCTTGTATGGTAAATATGCAGCAATTAATTAAAGTACTGCATATTAGAACATCATGGACATTTCAGGTTTCAGGAGGTCTTATTTCATGAAGGTAGTTAAGATCTCTTCAAGAAAAAATAATGGTAATGTATGACCTCTAGATAACTCATATACAGATAAGGGATAATCCATGGCTAGCTGTGGATTATCCTGCTTATACCATGGTAATTTGCCAGCATTGACAAATTAAAGCTGTTATTGATGTTTGCAGCACAATATTTGACCGGAAGGGTAAAAATGGCGGTTATTTTCGTCAGTTATGGCTCATTAGATTCTGCCTGCTTTAAATCAGACACAGAGATAAAGTAGTGCATAAGATTACATTTACTTGAATGAATAAATTATAGCATTTATTTGAATTAATTATAGAGAAAGATGAGAGATGCTAGTGTGAATTACCTGCATCTGTGTGCAGCGTCTCTCTCAACGAATCTGTGAGTTTCAAAACCAGTGTTGTTGTCAGGGGGAAGTGTTGATAAGTGTCTGTGCTCCTGAATGTTTTGTGTGTGCACAGCGCAAATTATTATTTTTTTTTTTAGTCCTTGTCACCCCCCTCATGGACATTTTTAAAATTGTTCCTCCATGAGGAATATCTTGTAATCGACGCAGGGGATTATGTTGATTTTGGACTCATTTTAATCGGGAGAAAATCACGTTATGTACTGATGTGCCATTTTCTAAGATCTATGCTTGTTTCATGAAGTTATACATTTCATTTTACTTAGCTATGTGCGCCTGTGGAGTTTTATGTGTCTGATGAATCCGATGTAAATAATGATGTGCCATTTTCCACGATCGGAGCATGTTTCATGAATTTACCAGTGAAAACATGACATAAATGTCATATTCATATATTATTCAATTATATACTATGTGGCTGTATGATGTTTTTGACATATTACATAGTACAAAAAAGTATTTCATAAATTATGAAAAAAAAAATTATCAGCAAATAACTCCGCACTACTTGGGAGTCAATCAATTAGGCTACATGCATTGTAAAGTTCAGATTCTAAGCTTTCATATGATACCGATTTTGTGTAGATCAATTAAGTAGTTTTGAAAAATATGATCATTATTCTTTTCGTTGCTAGGTGGCGCCCATGAGTGCACTCAGTTTTAGAGTGACTACTCAGCACTCTTTAAGAGTTGATCAAAATTTAAAGTTATAAAATAATACCAATTTTGTGTTATTCAATTCAGTGGTTCAGTGATCAACTACCTGTGCCTTAAACGGTTTTATTACACACTTTCCAGCCACTCAGAATCGAGTATTCAGACAGACCGTGGTATGTCAATCTATCTATCTAGTTTTTCTGTAGTGGGGCTGAAATATGTTTAGAGGCACATCCACATATTAAACCAATATTCATACGATGATGTAGAACATGAAATGAATATTAATGGTATTTAATCTTTGTTGGTTATTTTTCTAAATAAAGCAATTTGAAGAAAAATGCAATAATTCATATAATCTAAAACGTCTCGGGTTACAGATGTAACCCTGGTTCCCTGAGTAGGGAACGAGACGCTGCGTGACAACGCATTGGGAACCTTCTGCGTGATGTCGTCACTGAAGCACTCATGTATCTAACCAATCGCGTAGCGAGACGTCAGAGACGGGTGACGTCACGGACCAGGAAACTATAAAGCACACCCGGATGCAGAGCACGGTAGCTTCTGGATAAGTCTGAAGCAAGCACTCACAAGTGTGCAGGGGTACGGCAAGAGACGCAGCGTCTCGTTCCCTACTCAGGGAACCAGGGTTACATCTGTAACCCGAGACGTTCCCTTTCGTGGGAACTATCGACGCTGCGTGACAACGCATTGGGAACGCAATCCCAACTGAGCCGTAGCTCAAACACTTGTCAAAGTTATCTTGACAACCCAGAGGACCCTAGGGTGGAGCCGATATCAAAGTTATAATACTTAACACTCTGAGGTCTAAAAACGCGCCGGCGCGTTTTGCAGTTTTTTTTTCACATTGCAGCAAAACAGACTTAAAATACTCCGTCATTTTTTGTCATAGAGACATAAGTAATATATCAATTGAAACTATAGAATGTCTTCTTTTTTTTGTGTACACTCACAATCAAAATAAAACTTTGTGCTTTTTAAAAATAAATAAAATATACAGGGTGTGCTGTCCTGCCGTCTCCGTCTCTGCAAACATCGTTCTAAAACGTCACTAAAAGTAACTAAAATAGATGGCTTATACATGCTACATGGACATGAGAGATATGTCTTTGGAAAGCTTTAAGTGTCTACTTTTAAACAAAACAAATAAATTCTAAAACAAATATTCTCCCTTTATGTAATCAGTATAAAAGTAAAGAGAGGTACTGTTTCTCCTGTCTGACCTAATTATCTTTAATGTGTGCCCGCCCACGCGCAGAGCGCTCTATTCATAAGATAATGTGCTGAGGCGATTTATGCAAACTGTAAACGCCCCTAACAGCGTCTTAAAAAGCATCAAGTTTCATCAGATTCATTCGCTGTCCTTCGCGTTTGGAAGATGGCACACTACACAGGTGAGCAGGCTCTTCAGATGGTCCTGGACAGTGAGGAAGTTCACTCTTTCCTCGGAAGAAGAACACGACTCTGACGATGAACGTCTGCATTTTGAAGAGCGACTTGATCCAGCTGAAGATACAGTTTCTGATGAGTAAGTGATTTAGTTTTACTTAAATTATTTGACGTGTTTTTTTTTTATATATAAGCGTACATATATTTGCCTTATATTTACATCTATCTATATAACTATATATATAACTTTATCTCATAAAAATGCTTATAAATAGAATGCTTTTCTGTTGATATACTCAAATTATTTGACGTGTTTTTTTTTTATATACAAGCGTACATCTATATTTGCCTTATATTTACATCTATCTATAAATATATATATAGCGTATCTAAGTACCGTATATGATAGGCGTGAATGTGCTAAAATATGCTTGGTTGTGAAATGCGCGAACATGTTGCTATTTGCTAAATGTGCTAACTGATATAGCAGACTGTAAACGTTTACACATTCGCACACTTTGTCCGGTAATGGCCAATTGACAGACATATACAGCATGCTTGTATACCTGTTACTTTCCTGTCAGTTATGCATAGCTAATGGTATGAGAGTATTATCTTATATGCTAATAATAACAGGGTTTTTTTTACATTTTTTTTTAGGAATGTGGATCCATCACTCTCACATTCACCTGCAATTCCCACTAGGAGGGCACGCAGCAACACAGTTGAGTAAGTACACTTTTACCCACTATATGGTAGGCCTATATTGAAATCTGTAAGATTTTTCATGTTTTTAAAATAAGTTTCGTCTGCTCACCAAGGCTGCATTTATTCAATTAAAAATACAGTAAAAACAGTAATATTGTGAAATATTATTACAATTTAAAATAACTGTTTTCTATTTGAATATATTTCACAAAGTCGTTTATTCTTGTGATGTCCAGCATCATTACTCCAGTCTTCAGTGTCGCATGATCCTTCAGAAATCATTCTAATATGATGATTTGCAGCTCAAGAAACATTTATTGTTTACAATTGTTCAGAAATGTTTCATAAGTAGCAAATCATCATATTTGATGATAATATTTGATGATAATATTAATAAGATTCATATTTGATGATAATATATTTGCAGAGCTCTGTGGTGTGTCGTCACAGAAAGCAGCTCCAAAACGGACCAAAAGTGACCATGTACCGGTTCCAGGAGCAGAGCTGACATCAGATGCAAGGAATAATGCCACCGCTGGTCATCGGAACTGCATGCTTTGCAAAGTACAGCTTGGTAAAAAGCAAGACACACCTTGGAAATGCCAGGCATGTGACATTTACTTGTGTCTTCAGTTGAACTGTTTTCAAAAATGGCACACAGATGTGTGACTGTTCAGATTCTCTGTTCACCACCTCTCACTGACCATTGGGCTGCAAAGATTATCTATATGTGATCAAGCAGGTTATGTATAGGGTGTAAAAGTGGGCTTTTTTTTATAAACCTTACCTTTATTTGCCTGTATACACAAAAAATGTGCCTTTGACCCTAGTTTATATGTGGATTATATTGTTAACTTTATTTTAAATAAAAAGAAAAAAAACAATGATATGTCTTGTCTTTGCATTTTCTTAGTTGACTCAGTCACATTCCTGACTGAATGGCTCATTATGCGGCTCATTAGGGGCAGGGTCTTAATCTCCCCAGGTGTAAATCACTTCATTATTCATGAAGAGTCACACCTCTTCGCATATGGCCTACCTAAACAAAAAGTGTCTTAGAAATTTAAAATCAATACAATGTTTTATGTGTCAGAGTAGGGAGGATCATTTCCACATCATTTTGAAGCAAAAACTCTACACTAAAATATACAATTCTCAAAAGTCTTGTGAAAAAACATTTAGTATGCATTTTTAGGTATTGTTTCAGTTACTTTTTTTTTTTGTTTTTTCAATAACCACGCATAAACATTATTCCTTTAAAAACACAAACATGTACATACATGTTCCTCACATATTATGGTAGCCTAGTTTGTGCTGAATACAGTGTAATGACACTTTTGTCATTAATATGTTTATAACCAACTGATAAAAGCACAAATGTCAGGGCATGTCAAAACTTCTCCAGGGCCCAAAATCAGCCTCAGACTCCAGAGGGTTAATAAATGTGTGCTGGTATGACCATCCAGCTGCATCACATATATCACCCATGGAAACTCCTGACATCAAAGCTTTTGATGCCGCCATACCCCTAGTTGAATGGGCGCGAACATTCAAAGGAGAAGGCTGTCCGGCCGCTTCATAGGCAAGTGAGATGGCCTCGCCCACCCACTTGCTCATTCTCTGCTTCAATGCTGGGCCGCCTTTTTTTAGGGGACCAATAACAGACAAACAATTGATCTGACTTACGCCACAGGGCAGCTCTGTGGACATAAGCATCCAAAGCCCTTACTGGGCACAGCAGATTAAATTTTTCCTGATCCGCAGATTCAAATGGAGGAGGATAGAAGGCCTGAAGCACAATGGGGCCTGGGACATTGGTAGGGACCTTTGGGACATAACCCGGTCTAGGATACGGGAATGCTTTCACCATTCCCGGAGCAAATTCAAGAAAAGGAGCAACAGAAAGTGCTTGTAAGTCTCCTATCCGCTTCAGAGAAGTGATAGCCAAAAAAACCTCTCAGGAACCTCCTCTAGTGGTTCAAAGGGAGCCTCAGCTAACCCCTGTAAGACCACGGCCAAGTCCCAGGCCGGAGCCCTTGTGCGCACTGGAGGCCTCAACCTCAATGTGCCACGGAGGAAGCATGTGACTAGGGGGTCTCGACCTACCGAGATATTCCCCTCAAGAGGAGCATGTTATGCTGAAATTGCTGCAATGTAAACCTTCAAGGTTGAGTGAGATAGGCCCTCCGAGAATTTTTCCTGGAGGAATTTTAGCACACAGCTAATAGAAGAAAGGACAGGGTCCGTATTATTGTTTCTACACCAGGTAGAAAACAAATTCCATTTGTAGGCATGCAACTTCCTCGTGGCGGCAGCATGGGTCCCTGGGACAGGAATCAAGGCTTTTTCCACATGACCCGAGCACGAAGGCATCGCTGCGTGACTTCGACCATGCGAAAAGGGTTTCCCCTCAGGGAAAACCCCTTGGTCCTGTGCCACCACTGTAAGGGTCTCATGTGCAGAAGGCCAATAGTAATCACGTTGGACGCAGCTGCCATCAGACCCAACAGTCTCTGAAACTGTTTTAAAGTGAGAGTGGTTCGAAGGGAGCCTCAGCTAACCCTTGTAATACCACAGCCAGGTCCCAGGCTGGCCTCAACCTCAGTGTGCCACAGAGGAAGCGAGTAACGAGGGGGTCTCGACCCACCGAGAAGCCACCCTCAAGAGAAGCATGAAAGGCTGAGATAGCCGCAACGTAAACCTTCAAGGTTGAAGGCGATAGGCCCTCCGATAATTTTTCTTGGAGAAATCTTAGCACAAAGCTGATAGGAGGGTGGACAGAGTCCATATTATTCTGTCTGCACCAAGCAGAAAATAAATTCCGTTTATAGGAATAAAGCTTCCTCGTGGCGGGAGCTCTGGAGTTAAGGATGGTCTCCACAACCTCAGTTGGAAGACCAGCATCTATGAGCCTGGCCCCCTCAGAGGCTAGGCCCATAGCTTCCACAGTTCTGGGCGGGGATGTATTATCGAGCCGCCCGCTTGCGACAGGAGGTCCTGTCTAAGGGAAAGCTCCATTGGGGAGCCGTCTAGTAAGGACACTAGGTCCGAGAACCATACTCTGGTTGGCCAGAAGGGGGCTACCAGTATTAGGCTGACCCCTTCCCGGTGTACTTTCTCCAGAACTCCCGGGAGCAAGGTGATCGGGGGAAATGCATACAGACGTAGCTTCGGCCACGTCTGTACCATGGTATCCAGACCCAGAGGTGCTGGATGTGTTCGGGAGTACCAGAGTGGTCACTGGGTTGACTCTCCCAAAGCAAATAGGTCGACTTCCGCTCGACCGAAATTTTTCCATAGGAGATCCACCACTTCTGGGTGGAGTCTCCACTCCCCGGGCCTCGGCCCCTGCCTCGACAGGGCGTCTGCTCCCTTTATACCCCAGGATGAAAGCTGGCTTCAGAGAGAGCAGCTTCCCTAGGGACCATCGGAGGATCCGACGGGCCAAGTAGTAAAGTTGGCAAGACCGCAGACCCCCTGATGGTTTATATATAAGACCACTGCCGTGTTGTCCGTGCGGACCAACACGTGATGGCCTCTCTGGTCTGGGAGAAAGTGTTTTAATGCTAGAAACACCACCATCATCTCCAACCGATTTATGTGCCGGCCTGGTATGCAGAAAGGCTTTCACCATACCAGGTGCAAACTGCTGACAGCGCTTGTAAATCACCAATTCTCTTCAAAGAAGAGACGGCCAGGAGAAAGATAGTTTTAAGTGTCAAGAACTTGTCTGACACATTCCAGGACCTCCCATAGACCCTGAGCTGAGCGACCACTCATGATCGCCCCCAGCCCGTGAGGGAGGCATCTGTCGTAAGCATTACATGACGACCAGAAATCCCCAGCACGGGTACCTGGGACAGGAACCAGGGATCTTTCCACATGGCCAGAGCACGAAGGCATTGCCGCGCGACTTTTGATCATGCGAAAAGGATTTCCCCTCGGAGAAAATCCCCTGGTCCTGAGTCACCACTGTAAGAGTCATATGTGCAGAAGGCCAAAAAGGTATGACGTTGGACGCAGCTGCCATAAGACCCAACAGTTTCTGGAACTGTTTTACAGTGAGTGACTGGCCTAACTTCACCCCTTTCACGGCTGCGAGAATGGAACTCACACGAGCAGGAAACAAATGTGCCTGCATCATGGTGGAGTCCCAAACTACACCTAGATAAGTGGTAGTCTGAGCCGGAACTAGCACACTCTTTTTTTTTTTTTTTTTTTTGGCATTGAGCCTCAGCCCGAGCCTTTTCATGTGGTACAGAGCAGCATCTCGATGCTGAACTGCTAGTTGCTCTAATTGAGCTAGAATCACTTTCTATGTAATTCAGTACGCCCTGGAGTCTCGGTGGAGCCAGCACTGCATCCACGCACTTCGTGAATGTGTGGGGTGATAATAACAGGCCGAAAGGAAGAACCCTGTATTGGTAAGCTTTGCCCCCGAAAGCAAACCTGAGGAACTTCCTATGGGAAGGATGGATGGACACCTGAAAGTATGCCTCTCTCAGGTCTATCGCCACAAACCAGTCCTTGGACCTGATCTGTGGGATAATCTGTTTAAGTGTAAGCATCTTGAATTTGAGCTTTCGTATTGAGTGATTTAACACATGTAAATCTATGATAGGACACATCCTTCTTTGGAACAATGAAGTAGTGGCTGTAGAAGCCTGACAGCTTGCTGGGAGGAGGAACCCTTTCTATAGCTCCATTTCGCAAGAGTGTCATAACCTCTTGTTCCATAACCAGAGACTGCTTGGGGGTCATCACTATGGGAAAGACCCCATTGAATCTGGGCGGGCGAGACCCTGTAACCCTCTGATGAGCAGCATCCATTTTGATATATTCGGTAGAAGTTTCCATTCTACCATAAAATCTACTAAGGGAACCAGTCTCTCGAGACTGACCTCTGGTGTTTTTGAGCACTCGATTCAACGTTCTGGAGCGGCGCACCGGCAGAAAACAGACGAATCAAGTCATAACCGGCTCTCCTCGGAGAGTCGGTGGAGACCGTTGTGCCCTGACGCACACTGGGTGGCAGGGTTAGCATAACGGCCCCCTGAGGGCGCCAAAGGGGGACGGGTGTCAGATATTCTAACACAGGACCCCCTCCGGAGGGGGCTGCCCTCATGGATCCTGGCCCACAGATGTCAGGACCTCTTTGAAGCCTTCTTGGTGGTAATAACAGTCCGCAGATCTGTCCTACTTCACAAGGACTTCAGCTGTGTCACCTGTCCCGGTCCCCAAGCTTTCTGCGGGGGAGCAAGGGTGGTGACACCCTTTTCCTTTAAATTCCTCAGAATTTAATGTATTCAATATTTAATTTAATCCTTAAATTAAATGCAGCCCAAAACAGTCAAAAATGACAGGCTGAATATATTAGAATACAAAGAGAATTATAGCTCGTAATAGTTTGCAAGGTGTTATAGGGAAAGAGAGAAAGGGAAACTCCCGTCTGCTCAGTTCCCTCCAGATATATATATTATGTATAAACATTATATACAATATATACTACGTGCACGCAATCTATACGCAGCCTTGGCAAACGCAAGATCCGAGCGAGCCGTATATTTTTTGTTGCACACTTAATCTACGCGCTGCCTCGGCAAACGCGAGATTCGAGCTATATATTCCTTATTGCAGGCTTAATCCACGCGCTGCCTCGGCAAACGCGAGATCTAAGCCTCGTGCTAGACTTTTATTCCCTCGAGAATAAAGCCAACAGGAGTGGAGATAAAAACTCCCGCTAGTTCATTTCCACTCCGGGACATTTTTATGAATGAACCGTCAGCTGCTTTATTTTTGAACTGACGTGCATGCTCCACTCCCTAACACGATGTGTGTGAGGTGGCGAGTCCTCAGATCGATATCACAATATCCACCTCCTCAGAGCTGGCATGTGAAATACCGGTGCCTCAACCCGGGGAAGAAACCGCAGAGCGTGCTTCCACCTGGGAGACGGCACTGAACCTGGCAGGTAAGGGCAGAGAAAGGGCAACGCCCGTCTCTAACCCCTCTGTCAGATCCATTTGTGAACCCCACGAATGGCTTCTTTTCGCGATCCGCGGGGAACACTGGAACACAGTATTCTGAGAGCGAGTTTCTTTTTTTTTTTTTTTTTTTATAGTGCACACAGACGGCTCCCTCGAGAGCTGCCCAGGCTTACTCAACTCCCATTCAACTGCTGTTTCTCGCCATAATACGTGTCTTTTTTATATATATATATATATATGGATTGGTGTGAGATACTCTTGTCCTCAGACAAAGATATCGTGACTTGTTTATATGAAATAAGACAAACAACACCAAATAAGACACACGATAACATAGAGCGCTTGCTGAAGACACAGAAGCTACCGTGCTCTGCATCCGGGTGTGCTTTATAGTTTCCTGGTCCGTGACGTCACCCGTCTCTGACGTCTCGCTACGCGATTGGTTAGATACATGAGTGCTTCAGTGACGACATCACGCAGAAGGTTCCCAATGCGTTGTCACGCAGCGTCGATAGTTCCCACGAAAGGGAACAGCGTTTTCCAAAAATCGGTAGTAAATATGTTCAAATAAGGTTGGGGATGCAGGTGAAAAACATGTTAAATCCAAGATCCAACAAACCGTTTAATTGTAAATGATAACAAAATGTTTGTTTGTAATGATTTTGGCAGCTTCTGTGATGTCCAGTGTGCGGAAGCAAAACCCATTGAGAAACACTTATCTAAGACAGTGTGTACTCCTTAGTGGGATTTGCATACCTGACCTTTGTTGCAGTTCTGCATGTACTGCGCATACTTTGGAGGTCTCTTCTGCTGTAACTCCTCACTATTGTTCTCCTCAATAAAGACCCGTCTTCATCGTCTGCCCCCTGTGAAAGAGACGAAGGTGGTAGAGGTGGCATAAAAACTCCCATCACACTAAAGGCCCATTCACACCAAGAATGACAACTGTAATGATAACGATAAAGATACAGTTCTAAATAACGTTCGAGTCCACACCACAACTATAATGATAACGGCACAGAGAAACAATTTTGTTGGAATCACTTTCAGAATTATTTTTTCCAGCCAATCAGAATCCATCTTGGTATAAAAAGATCAAGCATTTAAAGCGGCAGATGACATGAATATGCTCAGAGTAAACAGAACTATATTGTCCGCTGGTGTGGACACTAATATAGTTATCGTTATAGTTATTGTTCTTGATGTGAACGGGCCTTAACAGTGCTGAGTCCATATCCAGCTGCCCACTTACAAGCTGCGGGGTCAAGGTGAAACCTAAATGCAAGAAAGGGCCTCAGTATGACTAGGAACACTAAATCCTGTGGGAAAAGAAAGGAAAATTCCCCACTTCCCACTCGAGAATACCATTCCGTTCTCGCTCAGCTTGGGGATTTTTCTTTCATTCCTCGCAATGTTTTTGAAAATGAGCGCAGTGAATGAGTAACTTTGTGGGAATTTCTGCAGCCTTTGGTCTAAGTAATTTGTTAATAGAACAAATTTTACTTTGTACAAACAAAATAAGGGATATAATGTGGGTGATTCATACATGCACCCATGTGACGTATTCAGATGTTTGTTGAGTAAGTCAAGTGAGGCAGTGTGTTTGGACTGCGTGTTTTGAAGAGATAATGATTACGGAAGCCCAGCTGACGATGACCGCATGATGACATGCAGTCCACACAAAAGACTCCCCTGTCTTCCTCCCTCACATCGCAATCAAAGCTCAAACAGTCACTTTTAACATGCATGCTGTTCAAAGAGTTCAAAGAGAAAAATAGCAAAACTTTAGAATAAATTGTACATAAAATTGTACATATATTTTACATATACTGCATATAAATATATAAATATATATACATAGTCAAACCAAAATGTATTCAGACACCTTGAACAATTCATCCATTACAGCAGTTTACTATAGTTTAAAAAATGGTAATAAAATATGACAAGATCTCAGTTAAAGGAATTTTAATTTAATTTTCCAACTCCCCTAGAGTTAAACAGTTGAGTTTTACCGTTTTCGAATCCATTCAGCCGATCTCCGGTTCTGGTGGTACCACTTTTAGCATAGCTTAGCATAGTTCATTGAATCTGATTAGACCGTTAGCATTGCGCTTAAAAATGACCAAAGAGTTTTGATATTTTTCCTATTTAAAACTTGACTCTTCTGTAGTTAAATCGTGTACTAAGACCGACAGAAAATGAAAAGTTGTGATTTTCTAGGCTGATATGGCTAGGAACTATACTCTCATTCAGGCGTAATAATCAAGGAACTTTGCTGCCGTTCCATGGCTGCAGCAGTGCAATGATATTACGCAGCGTCTCTCACAAACGTCTCCATGGTTGCAAGGCACGTTCCCTGTGCAAGCAGGTGCTCACGGGCGCTGCGTAATATCATTGCACTGCTGCAGCCATGGAACGGCAGCAAAGTTCCTTGATTATTACGCCTGAATGAGAGTATAGTTCCTAGCCATATCAGCCTAGAAAATCACAACTTTTTATTTTCCGTCGGTCTTAGTACACGATTTAACTACAAAAGAGTCAAGTTTTAAATAGGAAAAATATCAAAACTCTTTGGTCATTTTTAAGCGCAATGCTAACGGTCTAATCAGATTCAATGAACTATGCTAAGCTATGCTAAAAGTGGTACCGCCAGAACCGGAGATCGGCTGAATGGATTCGAAAATGGTAAAACTCAACTGTTTAACTCTAGGGGAGTTGGAAAATTAGCCTATTTTCAAAAAAAGTGGAGTGTTCCTTTAAACAATCTAAATTTTTATAAACGTTATTGCCAAAAGTATTGGGACACCCCTCCAAATCAATGAATTCAGGTGTTCCAATCCAGTGGCGTAGCTTTGTTTTAAAATGTGGGTGGGACAGGAATGTGTATGTGCCATTAGTACTGAGAGTATGTATATTAGTTAATAAATACGAGGATCCGCAGTTGATATCAGATTGTCCTGATGGACTGGTGGCAGCATTTACATTTAGCGTGCAAGAAGTTCTGTGTTCTAACCCAACCATGTATGATTTTTTTTGATGTTCATTAAGATTGTATATCAAGAGCAGGGATACGTTTATGTGTAGCTATTTTGTTTTGTGATTTCAACCTAACAAATAGAGAGTCTCTGCAACAGAGCGATAGATTGAAGCGCTCATCCGTGTGAACACGGCTCAGTGTGCACGAGCGCCAAGAGAACACTGTTGCGCCTCTGATAGCAGCGACAACGAGCACTCAACATGATTTCAAAAACAACACATTCTAGCACCAGATCGCCTATTATTAACTCAAATTGATAATCAACTAGAGGTGTTTCTTCTGTATTACATATCGGTGCCACGAGAGGTTTCAAAAAGTGGTCGGGACAATATCGACCCTTTCAAAAAGTGGAAGGGACATGTCCCACCCGTCCCACCCGCAAATTACGCCTATGTTCCAATCACTTCCATGGCCACAGGTATATAAAATCAAGCACCTAGGCATGCAGACTGCTTCTACAAACATTTGTGAAAGAATGGGTCGCTCTCAGGAGCTCAGTGAATTCAAGCGTGGTACCGTGATAGGTTTTCACCTGTGCAATAAATCCATTTGTGAAATTCCCTCACTACTAAATATTCCATGGTCAACTGTTAGTTGTCTCATAACAAAGTGGAAGCAATTGGGAACAACAGCAACTCAGCCACGAAGTGGTAAGCCACTTAAAATCACAGAGTGAGGTCATGCTGAAGCGCACAGTGCGCAAAAGTTGTCAACTTTCTGCAGAGTCAATAGCTTCAGACCTCCAAACTTCATGTGGCCTTCAGATTAGCTCAAGAACAGTACGTAGAGAGCTTCATGGAATGGGTTTCCATGGCCAAGCAGCTGCATCCAAGCCTTGCATCACTAAGTGCAATGCAAAGAGTTGGATGCACTGGTGTAAAGCACGCTGTGGAGTGGAGACATGTTCTCTGGAGTGACGAATAATGCTTCTCTGTCTGGCAATCCAATGGACGAGTCTGGGTTTGGCAGTTGCCAGGAGAACGGTACTTGCCTGACTGCATTGTGCCAAGTGTAAAATTTGGTGGAGGGGGGATTATGTGGGGTTGTTTTTCAGGGGTTGGGCTTGGCCCCTTAGTTCCAGTGAAAAGAACTCTTAACACTTCAGCATACCAAGACATTTTAAACAATTTCATGCTCCCAACTTTGTGGGAACAGTTTGGGGATGGCCCCTTCCTGTTCTAATATGGCTGCGCACTAGTGCACAAAGCAAGGTCCATAAAGACATGGATGAGCGATTTTGGTGTGGAGGAACTTAACTGGCCTACACAGAGTCCTGATTTAAACACGATAGAACACCTTTGGGATGAATCAGAGTGGAGACTGCGAGCCAGGCCTTCTTGTCCAACATCAGTGCCTGACCTCACAAATGCACTTCTAGAGGAATGGTCAAAAATTCCCATCGAGGCATGGACTCCACTAGAGGATGTCAAGGTTCGGTGCATACAGTCAGATGGTGAATACAGTCAGTTACAGGCGATTCACTGCTGTAATGCACCGCTGTTTGCTAACCACCACAATAGGAAAAAGCGCAGAAGAAGAACAGCAATCTATGCATACATGTTTACATGTAATCTATCAACTAGTGTTTCAACGGCGGAAAGACATCACTAAAATAGCTTGAGAATAATATCTCACATAGCATTTCATTTACCTCAGGCAAGTGATTTAGTGTCCACAGCATGTTAGTTCACTAGAGAAATATTGAAAAGTCAAAAGTTCTAGCCTGACTTCGTCATACTCATATTCTAGGCAGAATGTGAGTCTGATACTGCTCCATTGCACTTGAATTATGGGGGCGTGTCTTAACCGAACCAGTAAAAAAAAAACCTCTGCACTCAATTGGATAGACCTACAACCAATCAGAGCAACGCAGTAAGTGACGTATGTTGAACTTGTACTTAAACTTTTGCCGAATCCCGTTGGAAGGACGGCAAACACATCTTTCCCATCGACAAATTCTTTTAAAATTAATGTGCTGTCGATTTCTTTCGGAATCTAAACATCTTACTTCTCCAGCTGCAGTCATCGTTAGTGAAAACCAATTCAACCCAAGCGCTTTTGATGACGTGGATGGTTACGTAACCGCAGATAGCCTGTCCATCATCGATTAAAGCCCGCCCTGGCAATTTAATTGGCTCGGCCTTCTGGGAGCCGAGCATAATTACTCCACAATGGATCGCGTCCAGACCGAACTTCCCGTCCAAAAAATGTTGTGGGCAGGGTTCGGCACCCAGGCTACAAAAGTTCAGTATTGAAAAGTCAATTTTTAATTTTACTCAAAATGCGAAATCCGCCGTGTTATTCTGTCATGTTTTCTCCCTTTCTTTCCAAACCGTGACAAACATCAGTCTCCCTTCTCTGCAAAATGCGATATATCCGCTCAACCAATCACAACGCACCATTCCACGCACTGTAAACAGTAATGGCAGTACTCTGAATACACCCGGCATCCTAGTATTCCTCATCTACTTTGTACTTTGTGATCAACAAAAACAGAAAAAATTATAATTTTTACAGCATTGATGAACCTGTGGTGGTTTCTGCAGTGGGTAAGAAATGTAAGCCATCGAAATCTAATCGTTTACGTGAGGAGATTAAAAAGATGAGGCATTCGGGAGGAGGAAAAATGCCGGTGGCTGTTGCTTGTTCTCACACGACAGCATCAAACTTCTGTCACAGTCCCCAAAACTTAATCATGAACAGTTTTTAAAAGCCGTTTGACCACAAATGATTAATTAAACATCTAAATAGAAAAAAAAAAAAAAAACGTAATATGATTGCTATTTGAATGTTTGCAGTTTAGCAACACAATTGCAGCGACACAATTGCAGTCAATTCCAATGTACCCAGCAAATGTGCTGTTTTTATTTTAACCCTGCGGTGGTGCCAGATACTCTTTAATCGGTAATGACAAACGGAGACATAATTAATTTATAGCATTAACAAGATGACCCGTTGAATTCATTTTGGGAGCGATAACTGAATGTATTTTTAGTCCAGTTTCTGAATATAAATTTAGTATTGACCAAGTTCAGAGGCTGTCATATATGTGGTTCAACTTACTTTGTTGTATATTTGCAAGAGTTTCAATATGAAAAATTATTTTTATATATATATATTCATCGGACACATAAAAATATACCGGAATAACCTTCTTTTGAGACTCTCTTGCGTGGTCAGTTAATGATATGCTATGCACGTTGACATGATTGGTTACAAGGTAGTTTGTGACTTCAGAAACACCAGCGAAAATGCAAAAGCTGCTTTATGTGTAATTTACATGTTTTTTCTTTCTTTCTTTCTTTTTTTTGATTATCGAGTGTTGATTATTGTATCTAAAAATAAGCAACTGAATTTAATAGTTTGGGCTCTGTTGTCAGCTGTAACCTTTAATCTTATAGTAATGTGCAAGAAAGGGCTCCCTGTATATAGTTTACAGCATTAGCTGAAACTGATTTTTTTTTTTTTAAGACAATGTTAATTATAACTGAGTTTATTTAAAAAGAGAGACACAATTTGTTCAATAAACCACTGTTTAATATATAAAAAAGAAGCAATTTTATGTTTAGTTTTCTCCCCCCTCCCCTGCTAACCGTGACTTCAATACCAAGGTACGTACCGAACCATCATGTCTGTGTACCGTTACACCCCTACTAATTAACATTTTCGAGGATTTTTTCGGAGTGCAAGAAAATAGTGTTATTGTAAGCTATTGGATACGAGAGTGACAAGTTCCAAATGAAGCTGATTGTTCCCAGATGCAGCCATGTTGTGTGCCAGAGTGCTCTCGGATCCCAGAGTTTATATATGGCAACTTATAAAACTGTTACATCATAGCAACAATTCTCTTCAATTCCGTTTGCTGGAGTCGGTAGGTAACTTTCCGTGGGATTTCTTGCCCCATTGCATGTGTCCTCAAATGACCGTAAATCAAAGAGTATGTGAAAACATTTCTTCACTATAAAAGAAAAAACCACAGACTTACCATAATACGTTTTATAAACTTTTGGTGCCACAAAATTATGTATTAATGCACTTTATGACATTGGTGCAGTTTGTTAGTGTGGCCACAATGTTTCAATGTACTGTCAAGTAAAAAGAAAAGCCATAATATACGTATATATTTCTCACAGCCTGAAAATACTCACTACAACTCAGTGGAAAAAAATAATTATTTAAATACTTGTTTCTGTTTGACCTGCAGGCGAACATTTTGCAGTTTAAGGAAGTGCTAAAGCAAACTGTTTTAACAGTATGTTTTGCACATTCAACAAACACCATACACTTTGGTGTCCATTATTGTTTTGTTTTTTAAGAATTTAAGAATTTTTTTTGTTTGTTTTTTTAAGAATTAGAGGCACTAATCTCATATTTTTGTTCTGAGATCAGTTACATTTAGTTTGATAAACTACTAACAAAAAATAGACAATGTCTTTAAAGTGAAGGTCTTGACCTTCTTGACTGCATTTGAAAATTTAAAATAATAGAAAATTGCAATTATTTATACTATCACAATTGTTGTAAACTTATTTTACATCTTTAACATAACTGTCCATCTAATTTACAAAAATGAAAAAGGATGAATGACTAAGATAAAATAGCTCATATATAATTTTGTTTGACCTAATGAAACTGACCATTTTCGAGTGTCTAAGCACCTCCTTTCACAGAATATTTATTTTTATTATTATTTTATGTGCCATGCAAGCTGTGTTCTTACTACTTACTTCAACTTTTCACCACAGTTTTGTTGACCTTTGTATAGTGCTGCCATCTATTGGTGGTTGGTGATGTTGTTGTTTCTGGTTTATTTTCAAGGAAGGCCAAACAGGGGTCATGTATTATTCAGTACACCTCCTTCACCATTTATCATCTCTGCTCTCCTGTGATTTCAATGATGCCAGTGTAAGGAGACACCATTTATAATTGTCAGGTGGGACAGCTGTGCACTTAAATCACAGGTAGGACTGAGTCCTCAGGCGCCGAGCACATCGCTCAGGGAAAGACAGGAGACAGCGTGTCTGGAATCAGAGATATGTGTATTGATTTGTACAGTATTCGCACTAGGTAAATGTCTGAAGTGAATCAACCTTGTGTGCTAAGATTTCATGTAAGACCTGGTCATAGCCTTAAAGGGTTAGTTCACCCAAAAATGAAAATTATGTCATTTATTACTCACCCTCATGACGTTCCACACCCATAAGACCTTTGTTAATTTTCAGAACACAAATTAAGATATTTTAGTTGAAATCCGATGACTCAGTGAGGCCTCCATAGCCAGCAATGACATTTCCTGTCTCAAGATCCATTAATGTACTAAAAACATATTTAAATCAGTTCATGTGAGTACAGTGGCTCAATATTAATATTATTATAAAGCGTTATATTAACGCTTATATATACGAGAATATTTTTGGTGCACCAAAAAAACAAAATAACTGTGGTGACCAGGGCGGGCGAGAGCCACGAGGCCGGTGGCGCAAGAGTTAACAAGCTACACCTGGGAGGCGCACCGGGAGTTGAGTCTCTCACGGAGGAGCTCCGGGAGCATAAAACAGTGAAGCGACGACAGTGAAGGACGAGAGAGGACCAGGCCTGGACTTTATTTTATGCTTTATTATGTTTGTGTGGCCGGCAGACGTCCGCGAGGGTCTGCCGGCATTACTTTCGTTTTGTTCTTTGTTTATTTGATACTAAAGTTTTGTTGAATGTTCGCCGGTTCCTGCCTCCTTCTTCCCATATTTACAAACTGTGTAACAATAACGGTTAATATAGTGATGGCCGATTTCAAAACACTGCTTCAGGAAGCTTCGGAGCATAATGAATCAGCGTATCGAATCATGATTCGGATCGCGTGTCTAACCGCCAAACTGCTGAAATCTTTGGCGCTCCGAACAGCTGATTCGACACACTGATTCATAACGCTCTGAAGCTTCCTGAAGAAGTGTTTTGAAATCGGCCATCACTATATATGTCTTTTTTTTTTTGGTGCACCAAAAATATTCTCGTCGCTTTATAATATTAATATTGAACCACTGTACTCACATGAACTGATTTAAATACGTTTTTAGTACCTTTATGGATCTTGAGAGAGGAAATGTCATTGCTCCCTATGAAGGCCTCACGGAGCCATCGGATTTCAACTAAAATATCTTAATTTGTGTTCCGAGGATTAACGAAGGTCTTACGGGTGTGGAACGACATGAGGGTGAGTAATAAATGACAGAATTTTCATTTTTGGGTGAACTAACCCTTTAAAGAGATAGTTCTGTCATCTTTTACTCATCCTCATGGCTTTCCAGACCCAAAGAGATGTTCAACAGACTGCCTTTTTCAATATAATGAAAGTGAATGAGAACTGGGGCTAACAAGCTCCAAAATAAGCATCACAAATACGCTACTTGTGCTATATTAGTTTTTGTGTGAGGAACATACTGAAATTTAAGTCAACATTTGTTGAAAATCTAGTCAGGAGACAATTTTGTTTAACTTAAGTTATTTAAGTCAACACAACTTGAGGTGGCATGAGTAACATTATGTTCGTTATGCTGTTTTTCACACATGACTTCATATAAAGTACACAAGTTGTATCAACTACTTTAGGCCTACCTGTATCATCCTGACAGAACAGATCTAGGCCTACACGCCATTCTGGCGAATTTATTTTGTGTTTCACTTATGATGTATGATGACAGAATTTTAATTTTTAGGTGAAATTATTCATTTAATAAGCACAAAAACACATTATAATGCGTAATTCGAGGTTTTAAAATTCATCTTTCTTTCCTTTTCACCTGAACGTCTCCACAGAAACTCACTTTGAAGAGAAGGATCCATTTTCAGGAACTGCCGTTAGCTCTCCTTCAGTCGTAATTTGTGATTCTAGCTGACACTTCCTGTACCATTTAAAGACTTTTAATAGACTTTTAAACATTAAAATAAACAGTTCCAGTGTCCCTCCTGTATCATCCACATCACATCACAGTTAATTCTTCGCCGAGTTAAAATGTCGCTACAAATGACTAATTACAACAAATGAGAGTGAACTACAGGTCAACCCAACCTAGCAGGTGTTCGCGAGCCCCTAGCGGTTCATGGTAGAACTGCACGTGTTCGTGAGCTTGCCATCAAAATACTAAAAATAATGTATCCAATTATTTTAGATTGATATTATAATTAATAAAAATATAACACATTACTCTGATATTATATATATGTTTTTTTTTAAATAAATGTCATAATATACTGTTAAGAATTTCAGGGGATACAGGGTTAGTTTAAAGGGGATAGTTTACACACACAAAAAAATTTAAATTCTGTCATAATTTACTCACCTTCAAGTTCTTCCAAACCTGTATACATTTCTCTCTTCTGCTGAACAATAAAAGAAGATATTTTGAAGAATATGGGGGAAAAATACTATGGAAGTCAACCGTTTGGTTACCGACATTCTTCAAAATACCATTTTGTGTGTGTGCGTGTGTGTGTGTGTGTGTGTTCAACAGAAAGAAAGAAATTCATACAGCTTTGGAACAACTTGAGACTGAGTAAATGATGACAGAATTTTAATTTTGAGTGAAATATCCCTTTAACTGCGTGAAAACGTTGCCATCCACAGCGCCATCTGTTGGTACGTTGAGAGATTGTTCTTTATTTATTGACATGAGCGTCAACAATTTTGAGTTAAATTGAAAATAAAATGTTTTTTATTTATCAAAAGATAAATAAAGACACATAAAACATTGTTTTAGAATACGACGTATCGGTTAAATATTAAGTGAACAGACTTGAAGAGCAAAAATGAATTTTTGAAACTTAGGCTAAAAAATTACCTCATTCAAAAGTCGAAAGGTTTGCTGTGTGCAAGAGCCTTTTCAATAATTGGCTTATAATAATAGTAATAAAATAAAGAGATAATAAAAAATAAATTCTTAAATGTGGATGTTTATTTCTGACTGCAGCTGAGGCGAACAATGGCAGGCGCGGTAGAGACTGTGGACTGAATCAGGGGCTGTGGCTCAAAACCTAGTAGGCTGCCTAACTAGACAAGGTTTTTGGAAATTTGAGTGCTTTCCGTGCAAATAGTCATCTCGCTGGGTTTTGAAACACAGCCGTGTTTACTTCCGGATTCCTGAAATCAAGCAGCAGCGGGACTGAAGCAGACTCTCAGTGCACTTGCGTGTATTACAGACATCAAGCCACGGACGGACCACCGGCATCCACAACACTGACAACTGAACCCCAGCAGCCCTGACAACACCAGCTGCTGAGTTCAAATCGTGGCTCTTTAGAAACATCATTCAAAGTCAGTGAGGAGAAGCTTTATGTCCAAAACTGTTTTAGGCACCACTCCATAGAGACCAAAAAATCAAGCCCTGGATATAATTTGAGACAGCCGGTGAAAGTCAGAGCAAATCTGGCGTGGATCAGCTGCCAGCAGAATGGACTGGTTGATGGGGTGAGTTCAATATATTGGTCAATTAAATTATAATGCTTGAGTTTGTGGCATACATTTTGCTGTCTTCACAATTGTGAATTTTTATGCTAGATTACAAATTTAAGTTGCATTTGTTTTTCTTAAAAGGTGAATGTTGAATTTTGAAGTTTAGTGGAATATAAACTGACTGTATTAAGTGACTCAATCATTCATGTAGCATTTCATACAGGTGTCCAGGACATTGTTTGGCATTAAAATTGTTTGAAACTTTAAACAGAACGCGGCATTTTGTTTTTACTTATGTGGTTTCCTTCATGACATCCTGCCACATGAGAAGCAACACCCTGACCTGTCAGGTTATTTTAGGTTAAGAAGAAATAACTTAAATATTTGAGAAAGAAGCATAAAGAAAGACTTAAATATTTGTCACCGATGCATTACAGATCCATTAAAACCTTTACTTTTTCATACATGCTTACATTTTATTCAGTTTTTGTCCAAGATGTTTTGCCAGTGGTTGGATGGATAACTAAAAGTAGATTAGTTTTACATTAACGTGACTGCATGAGCTGTACTTTATGTAAGTCACTTAACACCTTTTACCTTGTAGTTTGACAATATAAGTAGTATGTATGGTTGTTTTATCTTAAAAGGATAGTTCACCCAAAAATGAACATCCTGTAATCATTTACTCACCACATGTTGATCCAAACCTGACTTTCTTTTTTTTGTGGAACATAAAAAAAGATATTGAAAAATGTCGCAAGAGTTTTTTGTCCATACAATAATCGCCAGTGGGGTCAAATGCTGTTTTGTACCCCATTGACTGTCATTGTGTGGCCAAAAACAAATAAATATTATCTTTTGTGATCTGTAGAAGAAAGAAAGTCGTACAGGTTTGGAACAACGTGAGGGTGAGTTAATGATGACAGGATTTAAAGGATTAGTTCACCCAAAACTGAAAATTATCCCATGATTTACTCACACTCAAGTCATCCTAGGTGTATATGACTATCTTCTTTCAGACGAACACAATCAGAGTTGTATTAAAAATACCAAGCTTTATATTGGTTTTGAAGGGGGGCCACATTTTGAAGCCAAAAAAAAAAAAAAAATGCATCCATTGAGGGGGTTAATAAAGGCCTTCTGAAGCAAAGCGATAGATTTTTGTTAGAAATTATTGATATTTAAAACTTTATCAACTATAATAACTAGCTTCCTGCAGACGGCTGTACGCATCAATTTGTAGCGAAAGAGTAACCCCTGACCCGATGCATGACGTAATGGCGAAGTTTTAAATATGGATATTTTTCTTACAGAAATGCATTGCTTCGCTTCAAAAGTATTTTATTAACCCCCTGGAGCCGTATAGATTGTTTTTTATAATGGATGGATACATTTGTTTGGGCTTCAAAATCTGCCCCCCTTCACTCCCATTATAAATCTTGGAAGAGCAAGGATATTTTTAAATATATCTCAGATTGTGTTCGTCTGAAAGAAGAAAGGCTGAAGATGGCTTGAGAGTGAGTAAATCATGGGATAATTTTCATTTTTGGGTGAACTATCCCTTTAAGGGTACGTTTACATGACAACGATGTACTAAAAACAGAAAAGTTTTTCTTTCGCTTTTTTCGCGCATAGATGACAACGTCATTAAAACGATCCCAGTTCACACAGATCTGCGAAAACGATTAAAAGCACTGTATTCTGCTGCCAGGCCAGTAGATGGCGATGTCACTTTGTAAAGAAACATACGCACATATAGACTGAGCAAGTAATACGCGTGCGCATAACGTCACCGTTTTCACAAATTCACGAAGAGGCCATGTAAATGAACAGCCAAAACGCATAAAAAGTTTTCTGTTTTTAGTTGAAAATGGAGTTGTGTAATGTTGGGGTCAACTGTTCTTTTAAATGCACAGTAACTTTTTTTTTTTTTTACTGTAATACAATTTTACTTCTGAATAGTACATTTGACAAATATGTTTAAAGTGAACTCACATGAAATAAAGACTTGAGTCATATCAGTGACCTAATGAAAGCCGTTTCTACATAAGGGTGGACCCCCTTCTTGGTGGCAGCCATGTTGATATCATATGATTTACTACTCACTTTATCTTGGTAGTCTCCTATTATTGGTCACTTTTGGGTTTAAGTATGTTCTGGTATCATTATTAAGGTTTATGTGTTCCATAACTCATTATGAGTTAAGTCAAATATAAAAATCATTAATTTCATACGAATGTGACGTAATTCCATGATTCAGTGCTGATAGTGAATAGTGTACATTGTTCAATACCTTTTGTAATGATCCAAATGGATTGTTTTGAGGTCCAGAGCATATCACACAGGTATTTACTTATTCTCAATAGCCTTAATAACAGGTTATGATTTGCAGAACAGTATAGACCATTTTAAACTGTTGACTGACTGTGGTTCAAGCTTATATTTGGTTGTTTCATATCAACTACAGGTTCAGATCTGCTCTGGGCATCTCTATTCTTATTTTGTCTGATTTTCCATTTTAAAAGGCACTTATGAGCCTTTAATCCATTGATTAATTATACAGCTGACATTGCCTATTTGCAAAGCAATTAGCATTGCTCACATGAGCAGGTTGATGCTCGCTTCCTGGTCTTGTAGTTAAACCCATGAAGGGACAATTATTTGTATATGTATTTGCATTTGATTATTTATTTTGCTGCATAAATGACTGATGAATGATGTCCAGAGATTTATGTGCTGTTTATGGCCTTTGTAATTTACCTCATTATGCAATAATAAAATTAATTTGTTTGTTTTGTTTGTTTGTTTTTTTACCCTTGGAAATATTTTTATATATTGCCCCTTGTGTTTAATTTACATTTGCACTTTTTTTCCCATTTTTGGAAAAATCACCAGTAAATATTTAACAGACAAAAATCATACTGTACATCATAGGGGCTGTGGTATTTTTTAAAATTATTATTACAGGCTATAGCATGTCTTAATAAATGTTTTAACCATCTTCTGAGCAAAGTCAGAGAGCTTTGAATTTTGTGAACTCTCATCTGCACTCCCATTGGCTGTCACTGCATTATGTCACCTCTCATTTACATAATGTTGAATTCTCTGTTGCTCATGTTTGATCGAATCGGCAACTCTCAATAAAAATGAATTCTATTACCACAGATATATATATATATATATATATATAATTACATTTTACATACAACAATATACATTTTATTTTAGGCTAAGAAGCAATGAATAAGTACGTGCAAGATGAAACATATACCAGAATTTAATTTTAAGAGCATCTCTGTTGGTAACATGACGGCTTTAGCCTCTATTATAGACAGAAGGTCAGGCATTGTCAGGCATTCCTATGGGTTTATGCCATCATACAGCTGGTTTAACAGGTCCAAAGACAGTGACCATACATTCACATTCCTGTCTCATTACATAAGCACCCTCTCTTGACCTGCTGCTGATGTTTTTGTCTGTTCTGACCACATAAAACATCATGCTGGCCATTGCAGGCTGGTAGGCCAAATCCTTTCCTGTTTTGAAGTCTTGCATAAGTGACATTTTGGCTTCTGCCCTTCGATTCACCCAGTATTCAGGCAGAAGAATGGGTTTAATTGTGTTTATTCAAACTTGCAAGTGAATTTATCAATAAAGACAACATGAGCAAGCATTTGTAACTCATGGAACAGAATGTTCTGCAAGAAATAATGCAGGTCAGGTCCAGTGTTGGGGAAAGTTACTTTTAAAAGTATTACAATATTGCGTTACTCCCTAAAAAGTAACTAATTGTGTTACTTAGTTACTTTTTATGGAAATGAATGCATTATATTACTTTTGCATTACTTTTTCTCACCTGGGCTGGGCTTGATTGTTTGTTTTTGAACACTTTTTTTTTTTTTTTGCCAAATTTAAAGGCCCTTTCAAATAAAGCACCTCTGCACTTTATTTCTCTAAACATGGGGACAGGAGAGCTGTCGGTCAATAAATGTGAAAAGTAACTTGCATTACTTATTTGCAAAAAGTAACTTAGATATTTTGATATTTTTAAAGTAATGTTACTTTACTAGTTACTTACATAACTCAAATGTGTTACGCCCAACACTGGTCAGGTCCACTTCAAACCCCAACTGTAACCCTAACCATTGTATGAAAACATACAAATTAGATTGTATGTATACAGTTTCTTTTCCTTTTTTTTTCTTTTTTTTGGTTATCAGAATTGGTCAGTATTTTTATATATATTTTTTTATATAAAATTTTTTTGTATATATTGAATATTTAATGCTTATTTGCATTACATTTGACGTCATCTAACACTTATTTAAAGTTGATCTTTCAAATCAGATGCACCGATGCTAAATTTCTCTGCCAATACCAATAACCAACTATTCAGAATGATATGGTGTGCCGAAAGATGAATTGCTACAACAGAAACTAACCCCTAACCCTGACAGACAGCTTTTGCGACAAATGATAAAGACATTTCTCCAAGCCCCTACTATTCGGCATGCCCATTACTCCAACCTGCAGAGACCCAGACTTGGAGAACTGTGAACTTTGGATAACTTTCCTGAGGTAAATACATTACGTGACATGTTTTATTGTAGTCTTTCCGCAGTTGAAATGCTGATTGAGTGATTACGTGAGACATGATACAATTCGATAAGTTGTACTGTATCTTTCAACATACCTTCTGATGTTAATTCATGTTTTTTCTTGCTATAACTAAGCTATAAATTGGAAGAATTGGAAGCGATCTGTCACGTCACATTTAAGAGCGTCAAAACGGCATTTATTGTTTGGATTGCATGATCAAATGGGCATCATTTGAAAGCTTAGACTTTGTTTCTTATCAGAAGTAACAAAGCACAAAGCTATTTGCGATGATTGGATGGAAGGCGAGCTAAAAATAATGTTTGGTTTAGGGAAAAACCTGGCAACCCTGGATGTTTCACAGGGTCAAATAGAGCCTGCTTTAACGTCGCTATTTTTTTAACTGTTTATCCCTTATTGTCGCGTTAACTTCGACAGCCCTGAATTAAACATAAGAGACATTTTTTTCAAACAGAATGAGTTGCATTCAGACAAGATTTCCCGCTCCCTTTTGATTGACAGGATATAATTGGTCCTGATCATTGGCTTTTTAAAATTTTTTAATTGCCTTTATCGGCCGAAACCGATTATTGACCGATACATCGGTACATCCTACTTTCAAACATAATGTAATAACACTGTTAAATGTAACCTTTAGCTAATCTCAAATTGAATATTTATTTTTCTTATTGTACATTCTGATGTTTTGATGTTTAAAACGTGAATTTATTTAGACAAAATAGTATAGAATTTTTATCATTTATCGGCCATAACATGTCAGTAATTATCATCTTATCGATATCTGCCATAATTTTAACATCAGTGTGTTATTTTAGTTAATTTTAATTTCAATTTGTCTTTAATCTGGTCAGAAGAAATTCTGGCAGGTTCTGTCTGGTGACTGTTAGCGCTAAGTCAGGGATGCTTTGTATGCTAGCAATAGTTTTTGAGACTTTGAAGCTATTGATGTCAAGGAGGGCACTTGACACACATAGGATGGAGCATAGAGCTTTTATTTGAGTAGAGATTTCCACTATGTAGAAAAAATAGCGATTACAGAAAGGCCGGAGGGAAGGAAGCGTCTCCACTGGGTGGAGGGAGCTATTGTTTTCAGATCAGTACTTTATGGGAACTGTGTCAGATTTTACAATAGCCATGACGTTTATTATGGTAGGTCAAGACTTTTATGACTGGTCAACTTTAGTTATTCATGTAGTTGGTTTTAGCATGCTACAATGTTTAAATATTTGATTTATTTAAAAAAAATAAATAAATCTTGAACTGTTTTGTATAAGGATTTTGATGTTTGGTGAATTACTGCAGTGTTTTTTTGTTTGTTTTTTCTAGAAGGTCCTGGTCTGTCCTTGGAGTTTGCACTTGTTTTACTTGGCTACTTACTTTTTTGTTTGCTTGCAAATTCTATACTTAGTGCAAAGCCGAAATTGCCAGTACATTTCAAAACAAGTCCAAAATTGAGTGATATTAAGCTCTCTATTTTATATTTTGTTTGATATATATATATATATATATATATATATATATATATATATATATATATATATATAGAACATAAATAATATAACATGTTTAAACTGAGAAATGTTACACTTTTATCCACTAAATGAGCTCATTTCAAATTTGATGCTTGCTACAGGTCTCAGAAAAGTTGGCACATGGGCAACAAATGGCTGAAAAGCAAGACATTTTGAAAAGATTCAGCTCGGAGAACATCTAGCAACTAATTAAGTTAATTGATATCAGGTCTGTATAGAGGTGGGAATCTTAAGGCACTTAACGATTCGATCCGATTCCGATTCTGGGAGGAACGATCCGATTCCCAAAACGATACTTAATTAATTATCCTGCTGTGCAAAAAATTCTCAAAACTTTTTATTTTAACCAAAATTTGAGTTACTATGCTTTTTGTATATAGTTAGAATATCTGTTTGACAGTATTGCCAAATTAAAAATGATTATGAATATTTCTTTTTCAATACTTTTAATTTATTAACAAAGTTATTTTCAGGATGAACAAACTCTGAATGAATGGTAAGCCATACAATTGCAATGAACAATCATTAAGAATAAACAGTTCTCAATTTGTATGAAACAATTTATGATAAAAAAATTGTGTGATCAATACGCACACTGTGTAATCAATTTGCACACTCAAACACACTCAATTTGTGTGACAAAACAAAAGTGTGACAATTTTTCAGTTTATTTTGAACATTTTAACAAAAAATGTCTAGAGCCACACAAAAAAAAAAAAAAAATCTTTAAAACAGGCTAATGCAGAAGAAAAATGTCAGGGAACAAATTAAATACAAACTTAAATATTCAACATCTAGGCTGGCCTACCATAGTTTATCTTATATAATACTATAATACTAAGTTTTTGTGTAGGAACAGCACATGTTCAGAAGTAAGTGTGCTTCGCTGTGCTGTCACAATATCACCTGCAGTGGATAAGACCCTCTCTGCAGACACACTGGTTGCTGGAATGCATAAATAGTGTGCCGTAATATTGACATACGATTCTGTTGTAATTGTTGTCCATGCATCGCATGTTATTGCCACTCTGTCCGTATTACTTAGGGATTCTAAGATGTGATCTTTACACTCACTGTAGAGTGCGGGGACAGCCGTCTCACTAAAATAACGACGCGAGGGCAAAGTGTATCGTGGCTCAAGTACCTGTAACATCGTGCGAAATCCTTGGTTTTCCACAACGGAGTACGGGCGCAGATCTTTGGCAATAAAACCCGCCACTGATCGGGTAATTCGTTTTGCCTTTTCAGAATTCGGTGGAAGCTTTGCTACTTGATCCAGGGTCCTTTGAATGTAACCGGGAGTGTTCGTGATTGGAAGAGAATGCTGTTTCTCCAGCTCTGAGTGGAACCGCGTAATATGCTTCTTCATGTTAGTCGTGTTGCCGAAATATTTGAATTTGGCGCTACAGACTTTGCACACAGTATGGCTTTTATCAACGACACCTTCGGTGTCTTCAGAAAATCCAAAATGTTGCCACACATCCGATTTTAAATGAGATGGTGCAGGTCGTAGTTTGTCCATTTTATCTTAAACTAAGCTAATTCACCAGCATATGAACGGTCGTCCATCAACGTCTTTTTTGTTTGGTCACTTGAGTCTTGACAGCGCTCACATTTGAATTGAACACAGAATCGATTCTGAATTTTTGAGAATCGATTCTGGATCGTTAGATAACGAATCGCGATGCATCGAGCTTTTCTCCCACCACTAGGTCTGTAACAGGATTAGCTATAAAAGGGATGTATAAGAGAGGGAGAGTCTCTCAGAAGTAAAGATGGGCAGAGGTTGTCCGATATGTGAAAGAGTGCGTAAAAAGATTGTGGAATACTTTAAAAACAATGTTCCTCAACGTCAAATTGCAAAGACTTTGCAAATCTCATCATCTACAGTGCAAAACATCATCAAAAGATTCAGAGAAACTGGAGAAATCTCTGTGCGTAAGGGACAAGACCAAATTCCTTTATTGGATGCCCGTAGTCTTCGGCCCTCAGACGACACTGCATCACTCATTGCCATGATTGTGTCAATGACACTAAATGGGCCCAGGAATACTTCCAGAAACCACTGTCGGTAAACACAATCCGCCGTTCCATCTGCAGATGCCAACTAAGGAGGTGCATAAGTGCATATGGTATGGGCAGCTTGTATATTTTGGAAGGCACAATGAATGCTGAAAGGTATATAAAAGTATATAAATATATAGTATATAAAAAAGTATATAAAAGTTTTAAAACATATGCTTCCCTCCAGACGACGTCTATTTCAGGGAAGGCCTTGTGTATTTCAGCAGGACAATGCAAAACCACATACTGCAGCTATTACAACAGTATGGCTTCGTCGTAGAAGAGTCCGGGTGCTGAATTGGCCTGCCTGCAGTCCAAATCTTTCACCTATAGAGAACATTTTGGTGCATCATTAAACGAAAGACGACCACGAACTCTTAAGCAGCTAGAAAACTATATCAGGCAAGAATGAGACCAAATTTCAACACCAAAACTCCAGAAACTCATAACCTCGATGCCCAGACGTCTTCAAACTGTTTTATAAAGAAGGGAAGATGCTACACCATCGTAAACATGCCCCCGTCCCAACTATTTTGAGACCTGTAGCAGGCATCAAATTTGAAATTAGCTCATTTTGTTTATAAAATTGTAAAATTTCTCAGTTTAAACATTTATGTTATCTGTGTTCTATTGTGAATAAAATATTGGCTCATGTGAAGTCAAAGTTAATTTTCATTTTATTCAAATTTAAAAAACGTCCCAACATTTCTGGGATTCGGGTTGTAATATACAGAGCTTAATGATAGAGAAGACCCATGCTGACCCTCATAGCTATGTGTCATGGTAAGTAAATCTCTTAAAATATCAGATAGTTGGTCCCTTTTATGACAAAAAAAGTTAGTTCAGGTTGTAAAATGTCATGTGGTGCAACTGAAAAAATATTCAGGAATTAATAATTCAAGATATAAATAACATACTTTTTAACCTTAGAATATTAAAACAAATGAGCCTTTTTTTAAAGGCTTGTCAAATACAAATAAAAAATACAAAAAAATAAATCTTCTAAGCACTTAAACTAGATCTTTAAAAAGTTTTTATCGCAGTGTGTTCATTGACTTAAATGGTGGTAGCAGTGGTAACTTGAAAGCAGATGTGTTTGATGCATAAAATATTTTACAAGTTTGGGCTGATGTATATCTAGCAGTACAAGACGGACACTTGTGATACCTGATAACCTTTTGTGATTGTTAACCTCTTTTTTCTGAAGTGAATTTATAACAATTAGCTCATAGGGTTCACATGGCCATTAGCACCGTAAAGCAAACATCAACACTCAAAATGTCAATAAGACTAGCTTTCTAAAAGTGTCTTGAGATAGTTTGTGTAATGTTGGTCAAACAGGAGGTTACAGTCTAAATCAGTCTATCAAAACCAAAAAACATGCCATGTAGTTTTGACCTTTAGTCATAGTCTTTTTGATTGGCTGTTGAGATGGAATGTCTGCTGTCAGCCAATGAGCTTTGATTAAGCAGTCTTGTCAATTTATTCATTTTTAATTATTATTCTGTTGTCAAAGTGTTTCATATCATCATTATTAAAACTTCATCACGATAGGTTCTTTTGAAAGGCTAAATATCGGTTTTATTCAGACTGAATTACTTAAAAAGGGATTTGAACAATGAACTCTGCTAGTCAAAGCACTAATTCATTCCTTATACTGTACTGAAGTAATTACGTGTTCTTGGTAGTCTCTGCTGGTGCTTGTCCTGTATTCTAATAATGCATGTGCATAATGCCCTCTTCAGGCTGGATACTGTTGTTGCATCGTCAGTCATGAGCTGTGCAGCTTGCATGTCTGTAAACATCACTGCCTGAACAATGACCGCTGCGGGGTCACGGAAGTGTGCCTTATTAAACGACATATTGAGCTCCATATCATGTCTCCTTTATGTGTGTGGATGACGTGTCATGCTATGTTTTATGCATACATGAAGTTATGCATAAGGACTGTATTGGGCCTGTAATGTTCATGGACCTTTTTGTTATCAACATCAATTTTTAAACGTGTTTTGACTCTTACATTTTGCAAGTTGAAATGTTTCGTGTACACTACCGTTCAAATGTTTAGGGTTGGTAGGATTTGTTAATGTTTTCGTAAGAAGTCTTTTATGCTCACCAAATGTTTTTTTGAGAAAATGCTTATGTGGCTTTGGCACAGTACTATATAATGAAATGTAATTTATTCCAGTGATGTCAAGCTGTATTTTCAGCATCATTACTCCAATCTTCAGTGTCACATGTTCCTTCAGAAATCATTCTAATTTTCTGCTCAAGAAACATTTCTTGTTATTATTGATTATCGATTTTGTGATGTTTTGTTTTTTTGTTTTTTATTCTATTTTATTTGTATATATTTAATTCTATTTGTTACTAGTGTTGATTGGGTTATTGGGTGATGAGTTTGATGACTTGTATCAGGTGTGATTGATCATGTTGATGAAATGAATTGTATCAGGTGTGACTGATCATATTGATAAAATGATAAGAAATTGTCATCTTTTGATTATTTACTGTTTGCCTGACCTGACAAAGACCTTTTTGGTCGAAATGTTGTCTTTTTAATAAATTTTGAGAGCAGCAGTGGCAGTGTGCCAATTTTTGTTTGTTGACATTTAGAAAGTTCAAAAGAACAGCATTTATTTGAAATAGAAATCTTTTGTAACATTATAAATGTCTTCACTGTCACTTCTGATCAGTTTAATGCATCCTTGATGAGTAAAAACATTAATTTATTTTAAAAAATAAATGTGCATATGGGTGTGCAGAATTATTAGGCAGGTTTTCTTTTACAGATAAAATGAGCCAAAAAAGAGATTTAACTCAGACTGAAAAGTCAAAAATTATTAAATACTCATGAGAAGGACGCAATACTAATATAATACTAGAAATTGCAAAGTTAAGGCATGACCATTGGACAGTGAAATGCTCATTGGGTCAGCAGGGTCATACAAAAACAGCTGGAGAAGAAAAGACACGTTAACTGCAAAATAATTAAGAATTAAGGTGAAGAATTAAGTGTGAAACCATCAGGAACCCTTTAGTCTCCAGCGCCACCATTTCCCAGTACTGAAACCTACCTGGAGTCTTCAGACGTGTGAGGTGTCAGGATCTCAGAGACTTAGGTTAGGTGAAGAATCCTAAAAAGCGACCTGCTCTTAATAAGAATCACAAGCTGAAGTGTTATAAAGTACATGAAGACTGGGTTTTTATAGGCCTTATAGACAGACAGCTTGAGAGTGACTCCTGAAGGACCAGCACCACATCCTCTTGTACCACTGTTTGAAGAATTTATCTTCCAGAATCTGGCAGTAAGGTGTGGGAGTTCACTTTTAGTCCATCTCTTATCCTGAAATGTCCATCTTGCAGAGATGGACTAAATGATCTTCCAAAACTTACTGCCAGATTCTGGAAGATAAATTCTTCAAACAGTGGTACAAGAGGATGTGGTGCTGGTCCTTCAGGAGTCACTCTCAAGCTGTCTGTCTATAAGGCCTATAAAAACCCAGTCTTCATGTATTTTATAACACTTCAGCTTGTGATTCTTATTAAGAGCAGGTCGCTTTTTAGGATTCTTCACCTAACCTAAGTCTCTGAGATCCTGACACCTCACACTTCTGAAGACTCCAGGTAGGTTTCAGTACTGGGAAATGGTGGCGCTGGAGACTAAAGGGTTCCTGATGGTTTCACACTTAATTATTCACCTAAATTCTTAATTATTTTGCAGTTAACGTGTCTTTTCTTCTCCAGCTGTTTTTGTATGACCCTGCTGACCCAATGAGCATTTCACTGTCCATTGGTCATGCTTTAACTTTGCAATTTCTAGTATTACATTAGTATTGCGTCCTTCTCATGAGTATTTAATAATTTTTGACTTTTCAGTCTGAGTTAAATCTCTTTTTTGGCTCATTTTATCTGTAAAAGAAAACCTGCCTAATAATTCTGCACACCTGAATATAGGGCATTTTTCATTTCCATCCTTCATGAACAATTATATATCACTTATAAATGATTAAAAACAATATTAATAGTAGTTATTAAGATTGATGTGGATTGGAATTGGTAAAATGTGCTTGGAAAAAAAAATATGATCAGAAAATCAACTTGCCTAATAATTCTGCACTCCCTGTATATATATATATATATATATATATATATATATATATATATATATATATATATATATATATATATACATTTTTTATTATACATACACACACATACACACATTTTACTTAATATTTCTGTGTGGTTGATGTTCCCTAAAACTATTTTAAACTATTTTAAACAGCATTGTTCTAATCCTTTAATGACTATACTATTATGCAAACTTTTATAACCTCATATTAATCGAGACATATTATATAATATATAATATATATATATATATATATATAATATATATATATATATATATATATATATATTAGAAGACTGATAATGAGGTTAATTGTGATTATTTTATTATCATAAGTAATTTTAATAGTAAGGAAACTCAATTTTTTATAACTTTTCTTTTAACTTACATTTATAAAATGTATATTTAATATATTTATCAAATTGTCAATATAATATTTTAATAATCTATATTATTATTACTATTATTATTATATTTTATTTTTGTATTATTATTTTCGTAATTGGAGTATATACTTCATGCACTTTTATAAAACGGTTAGTTCCTGTCCTTGATTCTGATTGGTCAATAGCGGTGTTTTATTCACGATAAAACACAGCTATGACCGCTTTACCCAATGGTTCTGTGTATCACTACACAACACCCTTAGCAACCACTCTTAGCAATGTAAACTGTATGTTTTCAATTGATATTGTTCATTGAAGCTTACTGTAATTATGTAGAAGAGTATTGTGAGAAAGAGATCGAATAATACATTCAGATTTAGCATTTTCCTTCAGGTCCTATGTTCATAATAAAAATCTGTTTAAATGTCCGATGTATTATCTTGTCCTTTTAACAGTTGAGGGGTTTTCCCGTGACTGACAGCACTATCAAAGCATTTGTCAGTTGTCTTGTTCCGTGTTCACAACAATTCAATCTTTTCAATGTAAAAAGTCTTCGCTACTGACTGACACACTCATAAAGACAGTCTTTGCTGCCATCTAATGGAGTAATAATGTAACTTATGTTGCTGGTCAAGGTCAGGGATTTTTTTTTTCCCGGCGGAAGGAAGGCGTTTAGTGAAAGTTTAATTCATGAAAGTTGCATTGATACATATTCTTGGCTTTAATATTTGTATTGTGTCGTAACCGATCTATGAAAGCAATAAGGTTCTCGAGGCTAGTGTTGTATTGCATTGTACCTAACAACGCCCTTCAGCCGTGACTTATTCACAATACAGCATAGCCTTGAGTACCTTATTGCTTACCTATACCAAGATATAAACTTCTTTTTTATAGTATCAACTATTATTGGTTATTGACCATTACATGGAAAAGTTATTTTGCCATCTGTATTGGCCTGAATGTCTATATTTGGTATATACCCTAACATTCATCCATAACAGAACAAGCAGTTTGTTTATTGCACAATATCACCTTTAACTTCTTTTACTTGTTTGCAGTGTAATTATTAAAAGGAAGATTGCAATACACTGGACAGCAAGTCGAGGTCAAATCAGTTCACATTCCAGTGCCATTGGCATCGAGTCAAACCCGAACCCCTCCACACAGCTGCGGTCAACATAGTGCTGATATTACTGATCTACCTGCAGTGTAATACTATTCAGCAAAAGAAGAAGCAACCTAAATGGTATCAGAAATAAACCATTTCAATCAAAGTCTTGACTTAAATGGGGCTAAACAGCTGTGTAGAGTTTAGAAGCATCTGGACTTGGATGAATGGGGTTTAGTCATAATAATCTCAAATTTATGTATTAATTTATTTATTGGCAAGTAAATGACAAGTTAATTGGAATGCATTGAATCTGAATTTGAGTGTGTTTTAATGGTTTTGCTCTCACATCCTTTCCCTCTCATTCTGAAAGTATTGTGACACATCTGTAAGGAACTCATAGATTCAAAAAAGCGATAGAAAACACTGAACAAGCACGTAATATCTTTCACTGTGGATGTGGTCTCTTAAGTTCTCACTAGGTATTGAGAACAAATCTTGTTCTATTCAGACAGGAAATAATCTACATTATAAGGGGCCGATTACACAAAATCATGAAAATGGAAATGTTTGAAAACAGGTTTCAAAGTGCACATTTTTGAAAATGATACCCTTATCGTCTCCATATAAACAACAAAAACGTGAATTTGTGAAAACAGAGACATCATGCACATGCGTATTAGATGTTCAGTCTATAGACCCGTATAGCCGTATTTCTTTGCAAAGTGACATCTACTGGCCTGGCAGCAGAATACAGCTTTTTTTAGTCATTTCCGTGGATCGTGTGAACTGGGATCATTTTTACAATGTTGTCATCTGTACACAAAAAAAGCTAATCCAAAAAACTTTGTGTAAACGTGCTCTAAGGCACCTTTAGTGATTCACAATATGGATCCTAAAATACTTGCATGCTGAAAGAGGTACTTAAATTTAAATTTTCTACAGTAGAAAGGCAGATTTTTCATTTATTTTTTAAATCTGTGCTACCTCATTAGAGAAAACAGGGAAAAAACAGAAAAAAGGTTGTTTTCTTCCTATTTGCTAAAAGGATAGGAAAACTTCAACACTCATAATGCACTGGGCATGTTGTCCTCCAAGGCCACTCCCACCAGTCTGCTATGGATACACTTACTAGTAAAATATCACCTTGCTTTAGTAGGAAATACTTCTTGGCAAACTTTTAGTCATAATGGTGTCGACTTTAATTCCTGGGTGCAAGAATTCATATAGTAGATGTTTATTGTGAGTGAGTTATTTTCGGTTTCCAGTGAAGAATCCAGTGCGTTGTAGGCAGTGGCTAAAGGCTGCAAAGAATCGTAAATACGGAGAGAACACTGCAACAGAAAATCCGAAAAACTTTTTTTAAGCAACATTTCAAACTGGATGACCACGAACACAGTGTATGGAATATTGCAATATTTATTATAAATTATTTATTTGTGTACATATTTTTTTTTTTTTCTAATTTGTGTCCTCTTGTAATCTTTAATCAAAATAACTTCCCCTCCCTCTTGCAGCAACATCTCTTCTCTAATGACATGTTTACTGGCACAAAGGCGGGGCAACCTGTCACTCACATGAGATCCACCAATAGCAAACCACAACCATCCAATCAATTCCCCATGGACAAAATCAAGTCCCGCCCACTTTTTTTTTCTTGTTCTAGAAGACTTTTCACTCTGATATAAGTCAGACTATCACAACTTCCGCTTCATGACGACTTTAAGACTATGTATCTCTTAGTCTTAGATTTATCTGTATATAAAACTCTTTTTGGTGGTGTTTTCCAGAGGAAGCATCATGCAAAATGAAGTAAAAAGTGCAATAGTCCTCTGGTGACTGAATGTAGTTGCGGCAGTTTTAGAGGTGATGTTTGCTGTGTTTCTGGCTTTCGCTGCAGCACAGGACAGTTGTCTTATAGTGGCAAGTAAAAGCTTGACAGCTGTAAGATGCCCCAAAATGACCTCAGACAGTACAAAAACTAACAACAACTGTTTAACCAACATGATTGTAATGTAATATGTGATTTCTTCAGGGGTGGAATATTTTTATTGTGCTTCATTTTTTTTACCTAGCTGTAAAATATGCCTTAGCAAACCAAAAAAGTCAGCAGTGAAAGCAGCATTTCTGCCATTTGAGGTCAGGAAGATTATTATTATTATTATTATTATTATTTATTTATTTTTTTTTAATTGATGCTTTCACAAGGATGTTAAATTGATCGTCGCTGATTGTCAAAAAGTGACATCTATAACGTTATAAAAGTTTTCTGTTTCAAATAAATGCTGTTCTTTTAAACTTTCTGTTTATCAAAGAATCCTGAAAAAAAATCTTGTTTTCCACAAAAATACTGTTGTCAACATTGATAATAATAGTAATTTTTTTGAGCATCAAATCATCATTAAAAAAAAAATGAAAACAGCTATTAATAATATTTCACAATATTACTGTTTTATATATTTACTGTTTTATTTACTGCTTTTTCTTAAAATAAATGCAGCCTTGGTGCACATTAAAATAATTAAATGAATAAAAAGAAATCATGTAGTGGAAATGTTACTTTTAGAAAAAAAAATGACTTTATTTAACCCTAATAGTCTGTCCACATTCAGCTGTTTTTCTTTCCCCCCAGTCCCAGACATCCTGCCAAAATTTCACCCTTTTTTTTTCTATCAATCTTTCTCATGTCTGAAATGTGTTTGCAGAACGATGTGAAACTCCTAGTATCAGATGTTCTACAGCTTATGAAAGAGAAATGAAACCATACAGTGTATGACTTCAAGTGTGATGGTCTAGATTACAGGATATTGCAACGAGAAAAAACGGTTACATGGAATATACCCACAAAAACCCCACAGTTTCTCTCGAGTCAGAAATATGAAGAAAGCCACCTGATATGAAGTTTCATTATCATTCATGCAGATGGTGTGAGAGTTATTATTAAAGTGATAGTTCACCCAAAATAATTAAAATTATCACGCCATTGCACCCATATGACTTACTTTCTTACATGAAACACAAAAAGAATTGTTTATCAAATCCAGTGTCAAAAATGTTATCAAAAATGTACAGGCTGCTATTTTTCCATACAATGAAATGAGAAAGTAGGCTGTCAAGTTCCAAAAAGATAAAAATATGAATTTTATATGGCATATTCATCATATTTTCCAAGTCTTATTTGTTTGTTTCCTAAAATTTCCTAAAATCCTCATTTGTACACTAGATGGCAGCAATTCATCTTCAGTAATTCTCTCTAACAGTATCTTTTTACTACTGTAGAAGAAGTTCCATAACCCTCATGCCTATTTTTTTGCCCATCTGTTTCTTCTGTTTCAAATTCACAGTTTACCAGTCCTTTTGAAGCTAAATGAAACACATAAAGTCCTTTCTGTGTCTTGAAAAGGGATGTTGGACCATATTGGGAAGTATTCAGACATGAGTGGAATGTTCTGGAGGAGTAAGAGCAACACAGCGGCTGTTATCGTCTCTACCCAGCCTCCCACAGATGTTATCATCTGAAACTTGTGTGAAAACTAATATCGCATTCTTCAGCTATTTATCCAAACATAAATTGAGTTACGTAAGTTCGTAAACTTTCTCTTGGCGCCATATAGTTCATAGTGTCTGAGGTTTCATTGACTTAAACGGGGTTTGGATCAATTCATCACAGTGTTAACTGTGCCTCAAATCTTGTTACATTAATTAGGTTAGTGAGCCAACAAATAATATTCAGTGTAGGCTATTATTCTCGATCTTTCCTACTGTAATTAGGCTGCTCTATTATAAGAGGCAGTAACAACAGAGACTCGGTTCATCCGGGGTTGGTGCAGATTGATATGACTGTGCATGTGTGCCTACAGGCAGAATGTCCAACCAGGAAGTCTGACACATTTCAGCAAACACTTACGTCACTCTGGCCACATGGTGCACATTATAGGTCTGAGCAAAGCCACTTTACACTGTTTGTAACAGGAGATTGAAAGATGCCACAAAAGCCTACTTGTCCATTTTGTGACTAGTTCTTGTTAAATTTAAAGGGTTAGTTCACCCAAAAATGCAATTTCTGCCATTAATTGCTCACCCTCATGTTGTCCCAAACCCGTAAGACCTTCGTTCATCTTGAGAACACAAATTATTTTTGATGAAATCCGAGTTTTTTTTATTTATTTTTTTTATCTCTCATAGAAAGCAATGAAATTACCACAGAAAGTAGTAAAGACATCATTAAAATAGTCAATGTGACTACAGTGGTTCAAGCTTAGTGTTATAAAGCGACGAGAATACTTTTTGTGCGCAAAAACAAAACAAAAATAACGACTTTATTTAACAATTTGAACTGTTGTAATAAGCAATTGACGTAGTGAACACAGTTCAGCTCTTCCATGTTTACGTCCGAACACCAGCTCATTATTGGCCGGCTACAGAGCCCCGCACATGACACGCAAGAAAAAAAAATTTAATCGTGCGCACAATTTACTATTTCGTTCCCTCGATTTACTAAATCGTGCCCACGATTTACTAAAAAGTGTGCACAATTTACTATTTCGTTCCCTTGATTTATAAATCATGCATGATTTATAAATCGAGGGAACGAAATAGTAAATCATGTGCACGTTTTAGTAAATCGAGGGAACAAATTAGTAAATTGTGCGCATGATTTAGTAAATTGAGGGAATGAATTAGTAAATCGTGCGCACGATTTAGCCTACTATTTTTTTCCTGCATGTCATGTCCGGGGCTCTGTAGACGGCTCCTGCGTCAGTGTCACACGCATGCGTCGTTCTGCTCATGTGAACAGCGTCAGCCAATACTGAGCCGGCATTCGAACGTAAACACAGACGCCTCCACTGCGTTCACTACGTCAACTGCATATGACAACAGTTCAAATTGTTAAATAAAGTCGTTATTTTTGTTTTGTTTTAGCGCACAAAAAGTATTCTAGAGAAGCGTTGGGTTTTTGTAAGAAAAATATCCATATTTAAAACTTAATAAACTATAATAAACAGCTTCCGCTAGACGGCCGTATGCTGTAAGTTACGGAGAAAGAGTGATCTCTGACCTGACACATGACGCAGAGGATAGAGCAAAACAAAACACCAGTCTCTAATTAGAAGTCTAAAATGAGAATTTTTATAGAGAAATGTCTGAGGATTTTGATATAAGAGAAGAGGAGCTTGAGTTTGTTGCCCAGCCCTATTTGTTTGAACCGGAAGAGGCGTCTAAGCTTATGCTACTCCTACATCGCATCAGGGGTTATAACTATAAAGATAACTATAACGATAACCATATTTGCATCCACAACGAACGATAATGGTCTGTTTATTCTAAGTTCAAGCACTGCGGTTTTAAAGTGTACAAAACTCTAACCAGCAGATGTCCTCAGCGTGCTATGTTTTGAGTGAATAGCTAGTGTAATCGATCTGATCTAACAGTAAATTTAGCTGACAAAATCAAGAGTGGAATAAAAACAACACCACTGCAACTTCAAAGGAAGCAAGACAATGTTGTCGAAACTAGCACTGGATATCTGAGATAATTTTACTTTACACTGTTTGCTAGCCTGGCATAATGATATCATCGTTAATACTTCTCACCATTTATTCTGAGGGTATGACCGATTGTTTTCCATATATCCATTCTCAAGTATCAAGTATAATTGAAAAGGGGGGTTGACTTGTCAAAAAGTGGTGGCTTTTTCTGGACCTTGGCGATTAAAGCAGAACTAAGTAACTTTTTTTAACCTTCATAAATAGTTTTCTAAGTCCTTACGATGGATAATTGACTTTTAGTGGTGTGTTTGAGGCGAGCACTAACCCCCCCTGGCACGTCTACGCCAGAATACAGCACTTGCAAGTTGAGCTGCATCGACCCGACACAATCTCGCCTCATGTTCACGTTCACGTGAGAGTGACAAAATGCTTTACGGTAATTCAAAAACAATGTATATATAAGACAATATAAGACAATTTCGAAAATTACCCACCTCTATCGAGTGTACTGTATTTGCAAATTACCCACCTCCTGTTTCTTGTACTGTATTTGCAAAACTACTGCGCTGGTGAGCGTTGTAGTCGTTGTAGTCCAGAGCTGCGCTTGGAGTATTTATGACAGTGTGATTCACTGAAGGAAACTGTAGGGGGAGCTTCGCAAATCTTACAGAGTTCCGCTTTAACTTCTCCGCAATGTCGTCTGCCATTTTAAATGCGCAAGCCCTTGAATTAGAATGGATTCTGATTGGCTCTCAGTGTTTTATCGTTCAACAGCTGGAAAATTATTTGTTCTGAAAGTGATCCCAACAATATTGTTCCTCTATATCATTATCGTTATAGCAGTGCTATTCTTTTAAATTTAGAACGATTTCTAGAACTATATCTTTATCGTTATCTTTATAGTATAGTTATCTTTATAGTATAGTTATCTTTATAATTATCATTCTTGGTGTGAATGAGCCTTTACTCTTTCTCCGTACTCGATGCGTACGGCCTTCAGCCGGAAGCTAGTTTTTATAGTTTATAAAGTTTGAAATATATTTCGCTTACAAAAACTCCAATTATATAACAATTATATATAACTCCAATTTTGTTCATCTGAAAGACGAATGTCATATACACCTAGGATGGCTTGAGGGTGAGTAAATCATGGGATAATTTTCTCTTTAACTTGGTGCTTCAAATAACGATGTATCGACTACATCTTTATGGCACTAGGTGGCGACAAGTGACTGTTAAAAAATGTAATTGTCATTGAATAATTCATTCAAGAGATTTGTTAAAAAAAAATTGATTTAAAAATAATAATTAAAAATTAATTAGACATTTTAAAAAGACTGCAGCAATCAACATTTTGCCAGAACCTTTTTTGTTAAGTTGTCTTCAGATTATTTAAAAGAAATATTAAACATTTAAAAAAATAATATTGCTGTTTTATGTATTATGTAAAAAAAAAAAATGTATTTACATATATTCTTATTGATAATTTGTAAATCCAAATATATAAAATAATTAAAATATAAACAAATTATAGTGGAAAAAAAATAAATTGGCATTATTAGTAACCATTTGTAAAAGTTTTCTTGTTTCTGAAAAACTACTACAATAAAGAGATAATTATTTTTAGATGAGTTGAAATAACTAGTCTTGCTTAGTAAGCCCTCTGACTAGTTCTTTTTGTGTTTGTGAACAGTTTTTGAGTGCTGTTGGATTTTTTATATTGTGGAATATTTGACTTAATTCTCCTGAGATTTTTGTTGTCTAGAATCTAACATTTACCTCATGTGATGGATGGTGCATGAGGGAGACTTGCACTTGAGTTTAGTAACAGTTTGGCAGGCAAAGTTTCCCAAATCTGTCTCTAAAATGATATTGAGCATAAATTCTGCCAAAAACAGTGGACCGTTGCCCTGTTACCAGAGTAAACAGCCTTTTATTTCATAGTAATTTAAAATTGCATGTTTTAGTCCAGATTACAAACTAAACCATCTTGTCTCCATCATAACCTGTCCTATTGGAGAACAAGAGAACAGCTTCCAAAGGTTTATATGATTCAGCCACAACCAGATGTACTGCTCTTCTGAAACTGGAAGGTGGTGTGTGTTGTGTCGATGTTGCACAGTAAATAGCAGTCTGTCCCAGGATTGTCCTGGAGCACTGATGGTTCTCGCTGAGGATTGCATAACTCTTTGCAGACTGCAGCGCATTGATCGATCACGCAGGACACTGCCAGCTTGCTGTAATTATAATGATGGTGCTGCCTGCCAGCCACGCTCTCTGCAAGAGACTAACTTACAGAGAGAGAAACACATTCATCATATTCGGTGTCATACTGCAGGGTCGGGTAAAATTAAGAATGTAAGTGAAAACTGGCTCCTTTTCAATTCATGAGTGTGCATTTGAATCAAATTCGCCACACCCAGCGAGATGTTGAATGGGAATTTGAATGGGAAGGACAGGAAGAGGAATTCACTGAATGGCAGTTCAAAGAAATTAAACACAGGCACACATGAGATGAATTTCATGTATCCAGCACAACAAATAGAAAAGAAAACATCACTGCTTCAGTGTTTTTTTTTTTGTTTTTTTTTGTTTTGTTTAATGGCTGATGTAATCCGTTTCCATTTGTAAACTGATATTTAAAGGGATAGTTCACTTAAAAATTAAAATAATTTTAATCAATCACCCTCTAGTTGTTCCAAACCTGTTTTCTTGTCAGTTTCTTTCTTCTGAACACAAAATAAGATATTTTGAAGAATGTTGGTAACCAGGTCTCAGAAGGTGTATCAAGTGTGAACCCCAATTTAAAAAAAAAAATTCATATCACTATATTCGATAAAATAAAAACAATTGTAATTTTTCTTTTTTTTTTTGTGAATTATTATACCTCTAAAAGTACCATATTTTTATGTAAAATATGCTTATTTTTATGTTATATTTAATATTATAGTATTCTTTTACTTCAGTAAGTTCCATTCCAGTAAATTCAGACAGCCAAAACCTAAACATTTGGTGACTTTGGTGACGTATGATGGTATAAAAATAGCAAAATAGCAAAAATATCAATAGCCACTATATGGCAGTAGTACTCAATGGCTGCATTTAGGCTAAAATCCATAAATTTGTATAAATTTGTAACGAACTTAACCTCTTGAGTTTTAGATTTTATCACAAGTTAAAATTGTAGAATTTTTTAAAAACACTTTGTGTTGGGTGAGACTATACAGAGATGCTAAAATATGCTTACAGACAAGTAGGAGACAGAGTAATTACTTAGTTCTAACAATAAACATCACATTTTAATAACTCAAAAAAGTACCAAACAGGTAAGAATGAACAATATACCTAACAATAACTCAATAAAAGTAAATGGTAACACACAGATAAGAATAAACAATGTGCATCATGTTTTGTTTGGATGCATCAACAAATCTTGCAGTAGGATTTTAATCTGACTTTGAAGTGTGTGTGTGTGTGTGTGTGTGTGTGTGTGTGTGTGTGTGTGTGTGTGTGTGTGTGTGTGTGTGTGTGTGTGTGTGTGTGTGTAAAATTACTCAAATATTGGCTCACTCAATTCCTTTGTGTATGTGTGAGTGACAAAATGTGACAAATATTTAACAAAAACAAACAAACAAAAAGTGTTATATATGCTCACCCCTTTATTTATAGACAAATAAAAAAATTATCTGAGTTATAGCCTTATTTCCTATGGGTGCCTTTTTGGACCAATTAAGTTTTTTTTCCAAACCACTTAAAGGGTTAGTTCGCCCAAAAATTAAAATAATGTCATTTATTACTCACCCTCATGATGTTCTACACCTGTAAGACCTTTGTTTATCTCCGGAACACAAATTAAGATATTTTTGTTGAAATCCAATGGCTCAGTGAGGCCTGCATAGCCAGCAATGACATTTGCTATCTCAAGATCCATTAATGTACTAAAAACATATTTAAATCAGTCCATGTGAGTTCAGTGGTTTTACCTTAATATTATAAAGCGACAAGAATATTTTTGGTGTGCCAAAAAAACGACTTCTATAGTGATGGCCGATTTCAAAACACTGCTTCAGGAAGCTTCGGAGCGTTATGAATCTTTTGTGTCGAATCATGATTCGGATCGGGTGTCAAAGCGCCAAACTGCTAGTTTGGGTAAACCAAGCCTGATCTGCCGGCGATTTGATTTCGCTCGGCAACTCAGTCTGGAAACCCGTGCATTCATTTCTGCTGCGCTGTTACACTTTAAGAGGAACCAATCACAGACGGGCTTATCCACCTTGCTCGCTATTGGCTGGTATAACACGATGATGATAGAGGAGCGACGACAAGCAGCTTTCAAACTCTATCTGATCTACCCATCTCTCGCACGACCGTCACTCCAAAATAACAATGCACAATCACAGTGACGCCGATTGTGTTAAGCATTTACCTTATCTGAGAGAAATGTAGCAGCGCGCTGATCCGACAGTCTCTTCATAGGAAGATTACAAACAGCGATTAATGACACAAAATGATTCTCTGCTGTTATTTTGGTGGTTTGCTTCACGATGTGAGTACAGGACTCTTTTACTTCAATGCCCCTTGATGGTAGACAATATTTTTATTATTTGCTCTAACGTTATATGTTTCGTCTCCTGCTTCTTGAATCTCGCGCCGCCTGAGCTGACTGGAATTCTTTTTGGTTGTCATGACAATGACGTAGTTTAGGGCGGCTATATTCCACGTTCATTTACACTGAACCAGAACAGTATCAGAGTCGCCTTTTAACCTCTCGACGATGCTGAATGACTTCTTTAGTTAGCAAACAAATTGCTGAGACACGGTAAACCTGTCTGGAGTTTTCGCATTGCTCTGCAAAGTATGTCACCTGGATTATTGATCTGATTGGTTGAAGGACTATCCAATTGCGTGACTAATGCTCGTTGATCACGCCTCTTGTGCAGTAGGAAATACACAGCAAACTCCCCATAGTGATGGGCAGAACGAGGCTTCGTGAAACACTGAAGCAGTTTAATCAAATGTGCCGTGATGATTCAAGGCTTCGAAACAATCTGACACTTGACTCCACGGTGACCCCTAGTGGTCAAAAGAGTGTAAATGCAACAAAACTCAAACTAAACATGCAGTAAAAACACTTTTTACAAATCTATTGCAAATGTTTTATTGAAAGTAAAATCTATTAAATGCAATTAACTAATTCTCTAATAAGATTAGGCTACATATAGAGTGACTGTATATCTGTTCTTTTATCAATTTTCAAGGCTTGTTTCTCTGTTCCATGGCTCAAACTAAACAGGCCAATAAGAGATCAATAACTACCATTATTCATTTTAATTATTCTAATGTCTAATTAAAACATCTACAAATTTATAAAACTGATCAGAGATCAGGTAAAACCCATAGACACTTGTTCAATGCTTCTCAGTGAATCTGCATGATTCATGGGTTAACTTTATCATCGCCATCTACCGGTGAACCACTGAAATTTCGAACTGTTTTGAAATGTTTCGAAACAGTGATGACGTAATGAAGCCTCGTTTACTAAAATCACGTGACTTTGGCAGTTTGATACACGCTCCGAATCACTGATTCGAAACAAATGATTCATGAAGCTTTGGAGCTTCATGAAGCATGTGTTTCGAAATCGGCCATCACTAACTCCCCAGACCAATGTTATATTTTAAATTGAGCTTGGTCTGGTGATAGCCAGACTACCAAACTGCTGAAATCACGTGACTTTGGCGCTCCGAACTGCTGATTCGACACAAAAGATTCATAACGCTCTGAAGCTCAATGAATCAGTGTTTTAAAAATCAGCCATCACTATATAAGTTGTTATTTTGTTTTTTTTGGCACACCAAAAATATTCTCGTCGCTTTATAACATTAATATTGAACCACTGTAATCACATGAACTGATTTAAATATGTTTTTAGTACATTAATGGATCTTGAGAGAGGAAATGTCATTGCTGGCAATGAAGGCCTCACTAAGCCATCAATTTTTCAATTTACTTATTTATTGCTGGATTTCAACAAAAATATCTTAATTTGCAATCTTACGAGTGTGGAACGGCATAAAAGGGTGATTAATAAATGACATTATTTTTTATTTTTGGGTGAACTAACCCTTTAACATTGTTTAATCAAGTCCAATTCTGTGTGTGTGTGTGTGTGTGTGTGTGTGTGTGTGTGTGTGTTCAGGTGGCAAACTTAGGAAAAGTAGTCAAGTCTTGTACTGCTCGGAATAAGGGAACTATTTTTTTTTTTTTTTAATTGCTCAAACTTGTCCCGAAGGACCCTATCCCAGTTAAAATTATGTGACTTTTTATTTCTAAAACCAGAGATTTAAAAAGTGACCAAGATCCAGAAAATAACATAAAAGGAATGGTGAAAACAGTGCCTAACAATCTAAGAACTTAAATGTGTTTTGAGGATTTGTTCTTTAAAAAATGTTATTTAAAAAACATATATATACAATTTCAGGCTAAATAAATACTACAGACCAAGCCATATTTGTCCATGAGAGGAAAAAAAAAAAAAAACTTCTAGATGAATTAATTGTAATTTTATTTTAATATAGATTTAGCTAACTTCATCTTTTTTCTACTATGCAAAAATGCACTCTTCTTTTTGTTCTTTCAGAGCTGTACTGCTCTCACTCTTGGTCTGGGTCTATTTTTAGTCTGGCACTTTAAGTTAAGTGGAACCAGCCAGTGTTGCTGTATTGGGTGGGGTCTCGTGGTCGAGACCAAACTAAAGTACATCATTATGGTTATTTTTAGCTCTTCCCTTCCCGATATGCCTTGGGAAACAGTTAAAACTATTAGGACCATTTGAGCTTTCACCGTTTGGAACCAGATAAATTAATGGAAGTTGCTGGTATGACTCCAACATGTTTCTCTCTCTCTCTCCTCGCACAAATACATTAACACACACAAGCACTTGGCAGCATATTTAAACGCGGCTTATTTAAAAAAAAAAAAACTCGTCTGACTGGCAAAACGTTCGCCTTTGTTTGCCAGTTTCCTCACGCAATCAAACACCCCTTCATCCATGCCGCGGTTTCGCCAAAAGAAGTTAGCAGAGACAAAACATAACGTTTTATTGCCGTAAATAACTTCACAGGCACACAATGAATTGTCGCTAATCTCCTTCTCATCCCCCTGTCTGATTTTAAGCCAGTCCTACTGAGACAAACGGACATGAGAGGCGGTCTCGTACTCAGGACTCCCCTCTCTTTGTGTTTCAGCAGCTTACTGTAACATACTCCGTTAGCAGGCTGGTTATTTTACAGTTCTGGATTTAATCGTCAAACTTTTATCGTCCAAAATGAGGTTCAAACGGAACGGCTCGTACACCTTAAATAGGTAAGTTAAGCACTTTAAATATCGACCTGGCTTAATCATTCGTTCAGGTTTTTCTCGCGAAATTTTGAATTCGCTTCTTTTGTTTGTTTGTTTGTTTGTTTTTTGTTTTTAATTCGAATTGAATTACGTCCCATTCCGCTAAAGCCACATGTGTTACATAGCGCGGTTCCGTAAGGTCACGCAGGGCGTTTGAATAGTCCGCGTTCCCACTGCACGATACTCTTTTAAAACGTTTAATTTGACTATGTCATAACAAACACTAATGTTTTAGTCAGGTTTAATGAGTAACGCACGCTAGCAGCAACATGCGGAGTGATTTTGCAGCGTTGTTTTAGTTTACGAACTTGTTAAACGTTCACGTTTTCTTCTAACGAAACTCAAGCAGTAATGGGTCTGGTATCGTGAATAAACCTTGCTTTTAGAAGGGAGGGGTGTTTCTTTTTTCCCGTTTCCTTTGAGAGAATCGAAACGAATGCATAGCATCATTCGTTCCTAATGCCTCCCCGCAACTGTTATTCACTCTGGATTCAGTAAGTCCAGCATGTAGGCTCTGAGTGACCAGTCCATTCATTGTCAGATCATTAAGACACAAGACACATGCACTTTCTCTGCTCATTATGATGGTGTCCCCCCACCCCCCCCCCCAAAAATGTTAATTCTTCCTGGCAAGGTCTGGTAGAAAACAGTTGTACTCTTTGCAGCTTTTCCATCACAATGGGAAGGTTATCACAGCTTGGGCGCTGTATTCCCCAGAGCTTCTGCTCCGTAATAACTCTGTGCTGCTAGGAATAACGTCATCGAGTCTGGGAGAAGATCACTGTGGTCACTGCTTTGTTTAATACAGAGAGAGCTAAGATTTAAAACTGAGGCTTGAGATCTAGCTCCTCAGTGGTTTTAGATTGACACAGTGGGTGACGTAATCTGTTTCAGTGGTAATCTGTATGCATTTTTGCATGTATGCTGAAACAAAAAAAAAAGGCTGCTTGCACTGAGCTTATTTTTTATTGGTGTATAACATCATATAAGGTGATGATAATTTTCTCTTATTAGTAGTATTTTTAAGAAAGCCACACATTATGTAGGATATGGGATAGATTATCCCAAAAACAAAACAAATTTTTCTAGTTACCCTCTTGTTTTTTTTTTTTTTTCAAACCTGTATGCTGTTATTTTTTCAGTGGAACACAAAAGGATGATTTTTCCCCCTCATGCAATGACAGACAAAAAGGTACATTAAAAGTAGTCCGTGTGACTCGTGTGCTAAGTCTTCTGAAGTCATATAATAGGTTTACATTATGAAAAGTCTTGCCCTCCAACTCTCAAGTCAGATATGTTGCCATTTAATGTGATTCACAAGAACCAGTGGAGTCAAACATGCTTGCTTGATGCACAAGCAAGACAGAATGAGATTTCTCACGTGTCGAGGAAGTACGGTTGAGCTGCCATTGGCCGTATTAAATTACTTCAAAGCTGGTGTGATGGAAGGCAAGACTATCAATGAATAACAATGTAGTTGTTGATCTGTTTGCCAGAGGACTTGGAATAAAATAAATGAGGTTCACATGGTTAAAGGGTTAGTTCACCCAAAAATGAAAATAATGTAATTTATTACTCACCCTCATGCCTTTCCAGACCCGCAAGACCTTTGTTCATGTTCGGAACAGAAATTAAGATTTTTTTTTTGAAATCCGATGGCTCAGTGCGACCTCCATAGCCCGCAATGACATTTCCTCTCTCAAGATCCATTAATGTACTAAAAACATATTTAAATCAGTTCCTGTGATTACAGTGGTTCAATATTAATATTATAAAGCAACGAGAATACGTTTGGTGCGCCAAAATAACGACTTGTGATGGCCGATTTCAAAACACTGCTTTATTAAGCTTCGGAGTGTTATGAATCTTTTGTGTTGAATCATGATTCGGATCGCGTGTCAAACCGCCAAACTGCTGAAATCACGTGACTTTGGCGCTCCGAACTGCTGATTCGACACAAAAAATTCATAACGCTCTGAAGCTTAAGGCAGTGTTTTGAAATCGGCCATCACTATATAAGTCATTATTTTGTTTTTTTTGCGCACCAAAAATATTCTCGTCACTTTATTAATATTGAACCACTGAACTCACATGAACAGATTTAAATGCGTTTTTAGTACATTAATGGATCTTGAGAGAGGAAATGTCATTGCTGGCTATGCAGGCCTCACTGAGCCATCGGATTTCTACAAAATATCTTAATTTGCGTTCCGAAGATGAACGAAGGTCTTACGGGTGTGGAACGGCATGAGGGTGAGTAATTAATGACAGAATTTTCATTTTTGGGTGAACTAACCCTTTAAGGGATAGTTCATCCAAAGATGAAAATTATCCCATAATTTACTCACCCTCAAGCCATTCTAGGTGTATATGACTTTCTTTTTTCAGCCAAACACAGTTATATTAAATATTATCCTGGCTCTTCCCAACTTTGTAATGGGATTGAATGGTGCCCAAGATTTTGAAGTTCCAAAAAGCTCATCTATCCATAATCCACATAGTTAATAAATGCCTTCTTAAGTGTTTTTTTGTTAGAAAAATATCCATATTTATAACTTGATAAACTGGAATCACTGGCTTCAAGCAGACGGCCGTCTAGTTCTGGCAGAAGAGTGACCTCTGACCCAATGTGTGATGTATTGATGAATTTGAAAGCGCAGAGAATAGAGCAAAACAAAACAAAATTAGAAGTTGAAAACAAAATTTTTTCAAGAGAAATATCAGGGGAGCTTGAGTTTGTTGCCCAGCCCTATTTGTTTGAACTGTGAGAGGCGTCTACTCTCACCTAAGCTTACGCTACTTCTACATCCTTCGTCATATGTCGGGTCAAAGGTCACCTTTCTGCCGAAACTCGACTCTCTTGTGAAAGCGCAGATGGATGTTGCCGGAACCCAGTGATTATAGTTTATAAAGTTTTAAATATGGATATTTTTCTTACAAAAAATATATATATATTAACTCACTGGAGTTGTATGGATTACTTTTATGATGAATGGATGCACTTTTTGGAGCTTCAAGAATTCAGGCACTATTCAATCCCATTACAAAGCTGGGAAGAGCCAGAATATTACTCTGATTGTTTTCGGCTAAAAGAAGAAAGTCATATACCCCTAGGATGGCTTGAAAGTGAGTCAATTATGGTATAGTTTTCATGCAACATTTTAGGGGTGAACTATCCCTTCAACTGTCATAAGATAAAGCACTGCATAACTATTATTCAGAATTTCTCCTTTTCTTTTACATGGAGAGCAAAAAATAACATATGGTTTGGAACGTGCAGGTAAATGTCAACATTATTTCTTGGGTGAAAAATAGTTCTCCTGAGAAATAACACTGTCTTTGTGATAATTCTAAAACAGAAAGCCAAAATCAGACAGCACATTAACCAATCAGGATGCGGCTCTATTTCAACCTCAACCAATGCCGTCAGATTGGGACTAGTTGTTTCACTAATTGATCAATGAGAGTTGGGGAATGTTTGGGATTCAGCTTCGAATAGATCATTATTTTTATGCTAGAGGAGCAGAAATCAATTTCTTGATTTCTTTCTTTCTTTCTTTTTTTTTAAATAAGAGCTTAAGTCTTTCTTCTAAGTCTTGGTGCCCGAAAAGTATTTATATTTATTTTTTAAATAGCTTTGCCTCCAGAGTTATTCCCCAACATTGGTCACCTATGTTGAGGTACTGACCCATGGCGAGTGTATTTTTATTGTGACTTTTTTGTGTGTGTGTGTGTGGAGAAAGTTTTTCTGGGAAGAAATTTCCTTAAAGGCACCATTTTCAGGGGCTGTTTGGGCCCTTAAAAAATTCCTGGCTCAGAATATTCCTGCAGTGGGCCGTCATTGGTTTGCTGCAAGTCTATTTGCCAACCCGACGCTCCCGCCTCAAAGTCAGAGCCAACGGGAGAGTGAGACGGGAAGGAAAGGGAGAGAGACAGCAGTGGAATGATAGAGGGAGGGAGAGAGAGAGGATGGGAGGGGGAAACTGAGGGTATCAGCAGAGAGGAACACACAAGTGCTGAGCGACTGTATACGCTGTGCTCGCCTGCTGCGGACGCTTGTGTTTGTTTGCTGACTGAAGTGTTGTTCTGTCTGCACCGCGGCAAGGGGAATCGCCTCCTAACAAAGCTCCAACTGTGTGCGGTCCAGCAACTGAAAACATAGCGGGAAACAGGAGAGGGAGTCTGAAAGTGTGAGGAGAAACAATTTGGGGCTCTACTGCAGATCTGTGAGGATGCAATGCCAAGAGTTCATGCTCTAACGGATGCCACTCACCTGTAGTACATCCTAAAGCCAGCACAACAGAGGACAGGACAGTCTGATTGCCGACTTCACAAGCTGCATGGGGGTTCTAGTGTGTTGTGACTGCTTCTTTTACAGGTACCAGTTTTGGGATGTTTTATCATCCTCTTCCGCATGCTTTTTCACAGATGTTTTCTGGAGTTGTGGATGTTCTTGAAGCTGTGCCAGGTTTTGCAGAAATCAAGCATGATATTGTACGATGATTTCTAGAACCTTCAGCAAGAGAAAGAGCAGATAGCTAAAGTTCAAAATCAATGCAGCTCATGATTTGTTGTAGCGTGTGCGAGCTGGTTTGGACACTGTGTTCCCAACTTGCTTTTTCCCTACAGCTAAGGGCAGACTTTGCCCTTTCAAATGTTAGTTTCGACCTCTACCTCAATTTGGAAAGTTAAGCAAGGGGGCTGTTCGAAAGTTAGTGAATGTTAACAGACCAATGCATGCTCTTCACATGGAAAGCTGGAGAGATACTGTTTCCTTTTTTCCCTTTACATGTGGTTGTAGTTTTATTTTACTGCGGTACTGCTATATATAACAAATCGCTAAAGTTCCATGGTTTTTCAAGGATGCTGGCCAATGTGAAAAGTCCCAGATGTATCTGATTAAAAGGTTGAGTTTGTTTTTTGCAGATCTATTCTTTGTTCTATCTTTCCTTCATGTTCCTGTCTCCTTATAGACTTTTGTGTTGATTCACAGTTAATGTTTACGTTTGACAAGCTAGAAAACCATCACAATCTGCTTGATCTGGCAGTTTATTTTGTCTTCTGTGGCTGAGATGTTTTTGGCTGTTCGGTGTGAAAGGAGTTCACGTCTTTTTATTGCAGTACCCAAACACTGTTTTGTTTTATAACACCGCCGTCAGGTGGTGTTATTTAGTCTTTCAGGTTTATGTTGCCAATTGCAACTGTCCTCAGGGATGTTGGTTTTAGACACACCTTCTTTCTGCAAAAAACTGTTTAGCCTCTGTAGTGTCTGATGTTTAGATAACAGCTTGTATATCAAAGTTATACTCAAGTTGCAAAAACTGCACTGATAAGCGGTGTGTAGATGGAAACTGTTATGTGTGACCACGCCAAGACTTGGATGAATGGAAAATGCAACCTTGCAAAGTTCACGCTGTATCAAATATAGTGTTGCTAAACTTGTTTAGGCGAAGTCCAACTCTCAAAATCTGTAATTGCATCCTGTTTGGGATCGTGTAAACAGATTTGTTGAGTGACTGTAGTTTTCCATTTGGTGCTTCCTCAAAGGTGGTCAAAACGTGGTGTAAGATTTTTCATTGACGTGATTTGTTATGGGAGTGTAAGTAGTTTGAATTTTCCAGCACTGTCTGGTTTTGGAGTATGGTGTTATCTGCTAAGCCATCTGACTGTGTCGTCTATGTAATCTGATGTGCTTTGATTGGTCTGTGTCGGCCAGCGGTTCCTTACTGTCTGCATTCTTCTCAGCTTTGGGCCAATCTCTTGTGATGATCATGTCTTGGGAAGCTAAGGTCTATTTTCATGATCTTAGAGGTTTTCTTTTAAATAAAATTAGCATTGTGAGTAATACTTCATTGAGGGTCCCATGTGCTATAAAAGTAACTGTTTAATTAGGAAGGTGGAAATAACTAAACTGTACTAAACCCATTTTTTATTTGTGGTCTCACTTAGAAATACAAAATTCTAAATTATATGTTTAGCCTAAATGCTATTAATATGGGTAGAACCTTAAAGGGGACATATCATGACTTTTTCCATGTTGTAACTTCTTCATCAGTGTCCGACTCCAGTTTTAACAATATAAGGCTGGACATGTTACTGACAAACCTCATTTTGTCTGCGTGAGATTCTCCAGTTTTGTTGTTATTGAGCAATCAAAGCACAAGCTGTTAAAACTCCACTTTCTTTTGGAAAGTGAGCTGGAAGTAGCAGCTTATTTGCATTTAAAGGGACATACTCAAAAACAGCATGATTTTGCTCACACCCAAATAGTTTGACAAATTTGACAAATTATCTGTGGGGTATTTTTAGCTAAAACTTCAGATACATTCTGGGGACACCAGAGACTTATATTTCATCTTGTGAAAAGGGGCATAATAGGTCCCTTTAAAGATTTGCTATCATATGCCTTTATCATATCGGTCATAAAATAATTACTTAAAAGGTAGGATATACTAGATTGCTCTTAAACATTGCTGATTTTACTGGAATGCGTTGCCCAAAAGCATAGTAAGCCTAAGTTGATCAATAGCCACCAATGGTCTCTACGATTAACTCTTTTGGGAAATGCAGCCCAGTAAGTTTTTGCAATAAATAGGCAGTACATTTACCATCAGATATATTTATCCACCAGTTATCTAGTTTGTTGTATGTTGCCGTCATTGAATAATGATGTCATATTGCCTGTAGCCCCTTCAGACCTCCCAATTCCCCACTGTCTTGCCCCCTTCCGTTTCTCGTGTGAAAATTACGTAAGCACCTCCTCCCACTGCAATAGATCAGGTTGCAGCGATGCCACTCTTGCTCTGCCTCAGCATCCCGAGCTGCAGCGCGAGCACCTGATAATGCTTAATCAGCGTCAGCACCCAAGGTCACTCCATTCATTCCCACCTCAGCCGGAGACTCTGCACACATCCAGCCGTTTGACACTTAATCACATCAATGAAGAATAAATTAATGCTTAAGTGGTGTAGGGCATAATCTGTTTTGGCGGTACTCTGCAAGCCACATCCACCCCTCCCGGTACTTGTTTAATTACCTTAGAGATGTTGTTCATTCTTGACAGATGTGACCCTTTCATTTCTTTTTTAATTATCCATGATTAGTTGTGGGGAAATTGAGGGAGGTTAGGTTACTACAAGACCACAGAAGTCCTCACCACTCCCTTAGCTTGATAATGTTCACATCTCATAACGGGAGGGATGGTTTTTTTGCAGTGCTAAGCCTTTCTATATTTAGAAGACAAGAGCTTCTTGTTGGAGGAGAATTACAAGGAGGAACGCAGTATTGCTCATCACAGCAGGTTCCTATTACGTAACATCCAGAGGTCGCAGCTGTGACGTCATCCGGTTGGAAATGCCTTGGGGCCTCACTTGTTCAGGTACGCTTGCACTCTGATGGACCCATACGTTCACACTGCAGGTAAATGTGGCCCAAATCTGATTTTTTATTTTTTTTGCTCACATGTGACTTATATCTGTTTTCTCCATGACAGTGTGAACAGTACAAACCACATGGAATTTGATCTTTTCAAATCCGATTTGTGCCACTTCCATATGTGGTACTAAATCCGATACAGGTAACATGTTTGGTAATGCGATCGCAGTGTGAACAGTAATATCGGAATTCATGCGATTTTTACATCACTTGAGATCAACATTTGTCACAATTCTGCGCTCATGGGAGTATATTCAAAGATTTTATATCAGAATTGGGTTACTTTTTCATTGTTGCCACAGGTTGTTGTGCAAGTCCGTGGGTTGAAGCGACCGCACTAACGCGATATTCAACCCCCGGAACGTGATTTTTACTGGGATACCCCACAGAATGCAGTTGGGCTAGTTTTGGACTAGTTTTGCGAAGCAATTGAGTGGATTTTGTGGTAAAAATTATACAAAAAACTGTTTGTATTGTTCTTTTGTGCATGCAGTTTCAGTTCAGAACCATGATCCATTCACACTGGAAATCTGATTATTGGAACATTTAAAACAACAATGTGAACAGCTAAACAAAACAACAAAAAAAATCAGATCTTGGCAAAAATCAGAATTGAGCATTAAAGGCTGATTTATACTTCTGCGTCGAGTGTACGGCATAGCTACATCATAGGCTCTGTGTGTAGCACGCATAGCCTACAATGTAGCCTGACATGCACCTCTTCAAAAATGTAACAACGTTCTACGCGGACCGCAAGCTTCATTCAGGGTTGGTTGGTTTTATAGTTTTATAAATGACCAGTTTCATATAAATGACCATTGAACCATTTCTTTTTTTTTAAAGGAGTGATCTTTCTTTGTTTAACGTGGTTGGTCCATGTGCTTATAACAGATATGGACAATCCTACCTCTTGTAGAATATAGTTTTGGCTTCAGATGGTGTTCCTATGGACAACTCACTAACCATGCCTGTTGTACACAAATGGTACGTACTGGATCAAATCACCAATTCCAGTTTGATTGGATGGCATCTACACAGTTTAAGAGTCAATGTGTGTAGGTTCTTCTGTCAGGAAACTGATTTCCCAGATCTAATCACAAAAGTTTCTAAAGGGCATGGCTTCAAACCTGTGAAAGAAGTTCAAGAGTTTTGTTTGAGAAACCTTGTGGCCAAAAAACACCTGTAGATTCCCCCTTGTTCTTAAAGTTGTGTCAGATTTCCTGCGAGGACTTCAAAAGACTCAATCATCTGGATCAACATGCACATTGCCCAATTTCTATATCCTAATTATTGTTAATGTAATTCATTTTTCCAGGAGCTCATTGCTTCTACCTTCAGTTAAACTGCTAACAGTGATTGTAAATTAATTGCCTAAATTATTACATTATTTGCTAACTGCATTCTTTAAATTGTAATGTTGACATGCATTCTCTGTAAAGCTGCTTTGAAACGATATGTATCGTGAAAAGCGCTATACAAATAAATGTGAATTGAACTGAAGTGAAATTTTAGATTTACGCTGAACTCTGGTTAGTCACTGAATCCATTTTATGCTTATGGAGATTATCACTCATTAAAGATACCAGCTGGATAGATTTGTGTCTATAGAAGTGTATCAAACCACTTCTAACGGTGATCTGACAAAAGTCTGATGGTCACTCTTTCCGTTTGGGCTGTTCAGATCTGAGAATGAGAGGCACAAGTAATCATCACAGTTAAGCATCATTTCAGATGCGCAAACAGCGAATTGATTCCTCTTTCACAACTCCATGTGCTAGAACACACACACACACAATTATGCCAAAATACCAGTCTCGGCAAGTATTCTCGTAAACACGGTTGTGTCTTAATTGAACGCAAACAGTTGAGAAAGAAATCGGATGTGTATGATATTGGATCCGTGTATTCGGTCTTAATAAAACCCACAAAAATACAGTGAACACCTATAGTGTTATTTTACATTTAGTGTGTACTCACACTAGGCACAGTTGCCCTGAACCGAGCGCGATTGCCGTCGTAATGCATGCAAACCACGCTCAAGCCCAACCGAACCGTGCTCTGGCCCATCTCTGCCAAGCTGGCCAGGGACGGCTAAACGAACCACGCCGGGGCACAGAACGGAGCCATCACACTTGTCAAACGAACTAGGCTTAGGGTGTCAAACGCGCTCGGGCACGGTTCAGTATGTTATATGCTGAATATATATAATTTTTTTATTTTATTTATTTTTGCTGATCTTAAAAATGATCCGATCCATGAATCAAAAATAGTAATATGATCCGAACTGTTGAGTTTTAAGATCTGGAACTTCTGAAACCAGCATCAGGTTTGTCATGACTAAGCTATTTTAATATTCGCCTGGTATTGGCTACAGGGATGTGAATCTCTGAACCACAACATTCTGTTGTTGTGGATTCAGCATCCTCAGGGATGATACCAATAGGCTCTGAGGTCTGGCTGGATGAGTTTCTTCGAAACTACCTCCCTCCCAGAGGCACCTAAGCTACTAAGAGGATAACAGTTTCCATGAGCCTCACACCTGAGCTGAGCAGCTGTTTACATTTCTGCAGCCAATAAAAACCTGAGGCAGAGCTTTTCACATGACGGTGTTTTGTTGTGAGTAGACTCTCAATCCCAGTTATACTGAGGTTGTTTCATTGATTGAGCACTTACTGCAGTGACAAGGGACTTGTTATTAAATTAAATTAAAAAAAATGAAGAGTATGAACAATACGTGTACAAATTGGTAAGCTTTGATTGAATCTCCAGTTCATCTTTGTGAGGCTGGGTGGAGATGTTTGTGTAAACACCGGAAAAATGTCTGATAGTGGAAAACCTGCTTAAGCAGAATCAGGATAGCATTCAGGAAATGAGCATCTGAGGCCACTTAAGGGCCAAATTACAGTTCCTGGGTGGTTATAGAAATTGACTTGCCAAAAAAGGAATTGGGACAGGAACGAACATAACCACAGAGTGATTCGCCGAAAATAGCACGAAAAACAGCTGGAGTGCATGTCCTCAAGCTCGTCTTGCAGATTTGTGGTACAATCACTTGAGCACTGCTGTTATCAGAAAGTCCTTACTGTTTGGCATTTGACCCCATTAAGGTCAATATACATTACAGTCGCTGTCTGAGAGAGTGTTTCCTTTTCTTGCACCCCTCACCAATCTGGTAAATACGGTATTGTGTTCTGTTACTGTAGCACAACTGTATAGCTCATTGTCTTAAGCATGTTTCATGTACAACATGGCATCCCAAAGCTAAGCGGTCAGCTTCTTTAATCCGCCTTCATACACAAAGGTCTTTCTGTATTGGATCCTTATTTCTCAAAGTCGTGACAACCCTCTGTCTTGGCCCTTCTGTGCTTCTGTTTACAAAAATATTGACCTTCTCTTATCTCACACCCACAAGTCATTAAAAATGTGTCTGCCGTTCTCTGTGCTGTACATATTGAAGAAACTACCTTTGTTTAAGCACAAATAGAAGTTCAGTTTATGATACAAAATATATTTTTTTTCAATCTAATTTTGAACCTCTGTTTTAGCAGAATAAGTAGGCAAAATCCATTGCCTTGAAATTTTTAAGTTAAGAAATTCAAAGTTTAAGTTAGCAGAACTGGCAGATTTGTATTTTGTACTCATACATTTTAATTGTTCATAACTATTTGAGTACACAAACTCATATATTTAAATTCAAATTTTCCTGTAACCTCAATGTGAACATTTTTATTATTGTCAACTTAGCTAGCTATAACAAGCTAATTCAGAAAATGCTAATTTGCTAATAATAATAGCATATGGTATAGCACTTGCTGAATGAGTGCAGCAATATAAATCATTTAACATACTCTCAAACCAATCTGCATACACCAGTTGCCCACATTAACAGAAACCCTTCTAAATTAGCATAACAAAAATTAGCCCACTTAAGATTAATCTTGCGCACATAATGTTTAATTTTAGCATTTACTCACCCTTTTGAGCATGCTGGGAAATAGAAATCCCAGCCCAGTTTCAGTTAAACTTAAGTTTGTCTAAATGAAAATAAATAAGTTCATAAAACTCAAAACAATGAAACTTCTGTTCTGTTTACTTAAAATATATCAGTTCTGTGAACTTGAAAGAAAAAGAAAGTGCTACATACTAATAAAAGTTAATTTGACTGAACTAATTAGTTTAATTCAAGTTGTCCTACTCAAACCAATTAATTAATTTGAGCGTTAGGGTTTACATTGTGGGGTTCATTTGAGGCATGCTGCAAAGTGCTGTAAGAAGGTAAAGGGATCCAGTGCCGATGCCAGTGACTATTGTATCTGGAGAAAAACACAGCTATTTTTGAATGGCTGTCAATGGAGAAAAATTACTTTTTGCAGATGGTGTAGTTACAGCATTTACCAGCAGGGGCTAAGCTAACAAATTACTTGGCCACTTGTTTGTTATATTAATGTATTTCTCCAGTAGGAGGCAGTGAAGTACTTGTAGTAAAAACAGGACTGCTCTCCACTGTTTTGTACCTCTTTTGTGCTTTCAGATGGAACTTGTGGTTTAACCAGTGCAGTTTGGCATCACATGGCCATCTTGTCTTTTCATTTCTTTACCGTTTTAGTTTTTTAAGCCCACAGCTATTTTTGCTCTTGATCTTTGTAAATCTTTGCTGGAACTCGTGTCAGATTCAGTATCTGTGTGTCTGTGCACGTTTGTGACTATTCATGTATACCTCATTACTTTACATAATGTCTGTCCACACTGATGAAGCTTGTCTCATCATCTTTCATGTCTTTATTCTCCAAACAAAGACCTTGATTAGCTTTTCCTACCTCCGAATCCACGGATCAAAGGCTCTGCCTCCATAATTACCAACATTCAGTAGCTCTTTCACAGGCTGAATGAAGCCAGTTCTTTACACTGCTTTATTTTCTAGTTTCAATTGATGTTGCTTACAGCTGCATCCCATCTTTAAGTCTATAATCCTCCTAGTCCACTTGAAATCATAATGACTGTATTTATTTAAATCACTTTAATTAATGGTAACTGAAGGTGACAAAAGGTAGCATGATTAAACCTGTTTTAATTACCAATATTGATAGGGAAGGGATTGTGGCTGATATGACAAGCTGATAATTTTTATGTCCAACAACAGATAAATGACAAAATTTATCTTTACGCAATTTAAATTGACTAAAATGAAAAATCTTTATTAATTTGTCTTAATACACTAAAAACTAAAACCAGTCATTTTAAATGCTAAATGCTAAGTGAATATTGGCATCACAGCATTACAGTTTGAAAAATGGATATTCATTTTAAGATTTGCTGAAATATGAAACGTGACGGTGTTAAATAATTAACTAAATGTGGTGGAAAGGAAAATGATACCATCATCTAGTAAGAAATAGCATGTTAAAAGCTGATTTGGTTTTGATGGATTTATATTAACTCTTATTTTAAATCAGTTTAAAATATGAAATTTCTGTCTTTAATTACTCACCCTCATGTTGTTCCACACCCATAAGACCTTTGTTTATATTCAGAACACAAATTAAGATATTTGATGAAATCCAAGAGGTTTTTTTTTTTTCCAAAGAAAGCAACAAAATTAACACATTCAAGGTCCAGAGAAGTAGTAAAGACATTGACTATTTTAACAATGTGACTACAGTGGTTCAACCTTAATGTTATGTGCAATGTGTCTTCAACGTAAACTGCACAGGAGACTGACAGTGTAGAGAGGAAATTGTTGAATAAAGTCATTATTTTTGTTTTGTTTTAGAGAGTATTCTCGTTACTTCATAACATTAAGGTTGAACCACTGTAGTCACGTTGACTATTTAAACAAAGTCTTTACTACTTTTCTGGACCTTGAATGTGGTCATTTTGTTGCTTTCTATGGGAGATAAAAAAAACAAACAAATTTCGGATTTCATCAAAAATATCTTAATTTGTGTTCTGAAGATGAACGGTCTTACAGGTTTGGAACGACATGAGGGTGAGTACTTAATGACAGAAATTTCATTTTCCGGTAAACCAAACTTTTAAATCAGAAAATGTGTATTGACAAAGCTGTCACTAGATTTTGGAGTGGACACCAAGCAGTTGATCACTTTTGTTCATTGGCTAATTGTTTATAAAGGTGAAACTGTGTCGCTGTATAGCTTCAGGGGGATTTTGTTGGATGGTTTCTGCACAATTGCTTTGGGTGCATACAAGTTAGAACTGCAACTATTTTGAGACTTTGATTAATCTGTCGAGATTCCAGGATAAGTTTGTACATTTGTTTTCCCCGTATCTAGATTCCCAAACTGAAGCCGAATCCTTCAACCGCTGGAATGCTGTATGTGTGTGGTGAAGCCTTTTGAACATGCTACAACATGCTTTGTCTCACTGTTTCCTTCATTTTTAGTTTTGTTCACTTTCTTTTTCTGCCCATCTGGCCTTTTAACTTTACATGTGCATTTTCTGTTTTATTTTATCTGGGAAGCTTCACATAACCTTTTAACCTTTTTTTTTTCAGTTGTAAACAGGCATAGTGATGTCACACTTGCTCAGAATCCAATTTTAAACCTTTCTGGAATTTATATGAATTCTGCGTATATTACAGCCAAAAAATGAAATGAAATCTCACAAGCAAGAATTATAAAATGAGTGCTGTAAATATGATTCCTGAAAGATTTTCTTCCTCATCCATCTCCCTCTTGCTTTCACTGCTCCCTGCCATGTGTTTTGTTAGCCGAGAGCAGAGCGTGTTGGTGCATGCAGTCGCTCTCCTGCAGGAATGCGCTATAGGATGCAGGACCATGATGGCCATCTTCCAAAATCTCTTCAGGACAGCAGGGGAGATGAGGAGATTGTTGCAACAAATAATTTATATATATATATTTCCAACAGTCATCAACTGGTCACACTGTACACACTGGTCACACACACAAAGATGTAATGTTACCTTTAATTTCATCAAGCTGATTGCTCACTAAAACCCCCCACAGTCATCATGTTTTTAGGCCATTTCAAGTTCTATTTTGATGTGACAAAGCGGTGATATCTAAGTGATACTTGTTTACTTACTTTTTAATTAGTCTTCCATTAACACCATCACTGTCTTCATTCAGGCCAATTCGACAAGAATGGGCACGAAAACGAGGTGGGATTTCTCGCAGGAACCAATCATATCCAATCGTATCGCAATGGTGACATTGCCTCCTCTCACGTGACTTTCGACCATTCTTTCTTAAAGGTGCAATATGTAAGAATTTTGCGGTAAAATATCCAAAAACCACTAGGCCAGTGTTATATATTTTGTTCACTTGAGTACTTACAATATCCCAAATGTTTGCAACTATTTGTAACTCATGAGAAAATTGCAATTTTAACCAAGGCTCCGGGACGTGTGAGGAGTCGCCTGTCAATTGCGTCATACCCGCGTTACCCTCGTTTTCCAGTTTTTATTTTGTAGAAACCATGGAGACACCAAAGACGCTTTAACATATTACACATTTTAATAGACAAGGGAACAACTGTTTTGATACATTTATAGACAACTAACTGTTGTTATATAGCTCAACACGTTTAGTCTTATTGTTTAAATCTTGATTTTTTTGTTTTTTTTTTGCGAGTACCATGTTTTACCATGCCTCAGAGAAAAACACTCTTTTGTCAAGTAGCTAACATAGCATAATCAGATGCAGCCAGTGAGGCGTGTTTTGCCCAATCGCTCCAGCGGCCTCGTTCAGCTCCCACAACACTCGGTCCTGCTCTGCTTCATACTACAGTAACGTTAATAATCGCCTCCATGAACATGATTTCTTCCCGAGTCCTATCCCAATTATTCTGCACCGTCCATAAGGTGAAGACCACATGTCCCAAAATTCTGCGCTCAAACTTGGTGTCATCAAGCTACGCCTTTGTTTTGAATAGGCCTTTAGCGACCTCTAGCGGACAGAATTCTTACATACTGCACCTTTAATTACCCCCACCAAACCAACTGCAAACTTTAGGGGTTCTGTTTATAACTCAGAGGGATCAAGGGAGGCAAGCTTCCCTCTGTAACTTTACCTGCAGGTGTCACTGTTGGACATTGTTGTTTTATAAATACGATTGGCTTTTACAATACAATGTCACATTTCTTGCCGCTTCTGTACGCCCCTGTATTGAACTATTGCCAATGTTGCAAAGTCTGCGGTTTTCCCACAGAATTGGACTACTTTATCACCATTGCCACGGGTAGTTTTTCATGTCCGTAGCAAAAATGGGGATTTTACCCCCGGGAGAGAGATTTTTCCCAGGGAACCCCCTGAATGCGATTGGGCTAGTTTTGAGTAGCATTTGGGCAGGTTTTGTTGTGAAAACCTGGCAACCCTGACTATTGCTGACCAGAACAAAAATAGATCTTGTTTGGGAAGTATTGCTTTTGGGAGTGTTTTCATGGAGGTGCATCTCATGATGCTTAGAATGAAACCGTTTAAATGCTCCAGATCATCAACATTGATTGAAGTAGGATTAACTCCTTGATCCTTAAGCTATCTGAATTGAAACTAACAATTAGGTGTTGAGAGATTCTCGCAGCATTTAACGTCTTTTCTCCGACTGCAGCAGGATTGTGGGCAGGTTCTTATCTCTCTTGTTCATCTCATGTCGCCCTCGGCTTTTCAGCAGGGCTGGATTACTCATCTGCTGGATGCTTTAGCTCCGGGCCTAATGTGCTGTGTCTGAGAGGATTTTTTTTCTGTTTGCTTTGTCTAAGAGGAATGTTCGTTGACTTTCTTACCGAACGAGTCGAGCCAGCCATGTGACCAAATGTATGATCAAGCTTGAGGGGGAAAAAAAAAAAATTTTTGGATACTGGCACAAACTAAACTCCTTTTTACTCAGTTTTTCTCTTATTGAATGATATGAATGATGTGTGACATTTGCAACCAAGCTCTATGACTATTACTCACACTGGCCTGATGTCATTGTCTCAAACCATGATATCTATTCATACAGTACATTTGTTCTGTTCTATAATTGGTAGTTGGACATATGCGAACATGACTAAATGCTAAAGACTGAAAGTAAAGTCTGAACAGGAAGTGCATCCTGTAAATCAGTGACTTATTTGTGTTATCAGATATGGCAGATGTTGCTGGTATGTTGTTTCAGTTGTCGTGAATCAAGTAGTCAGTAAACATCTCATGAAGTGTGTGGGTTTGTGTTGGGTCTCAGCTGAAAGATAACATTTGGCTATGCAAGTCCTCCCGCTCATGTATTTTTCCAAAAGATTCTCTTGCATAATATGTGTAGATTAATGAGATAATATGCTTTTTTTTTTTGCCGTAAGGAACTTTCTAAATGTGGTAATGTTACTTATTGTTAGAGTATGTCAGACTAACACTAGTTCTTTTGTGGTTTTATGATTCACTAGCTTCCTGATTAAATATTTTCCTTTTGGCTTTCATTGAAAACGCACAAGATTCCAATTATGAAAATGCTTTTGTAACAACTACATTATATAAATATCTTTGCAGTGAAGAAAAAATAAAGACTTGTTTCACTTCATAGTCAACTAGATCTTATCTTTTCTGTATCATGGGGCAGTAAAAGGAAAAAGACTATTCTTTTGTAAAGTATAGCCTACTAGACACCCCTAAATGCTCAAATAATTACTGTAACTTTTAAATAATTTTGTTTCACTATCATCAGCAGTCAAAGTAAAGTTTAAACACGTTTCTGACTGGAATTTGTGTGTAGTTTGGCTTCAGGCACAGTTCAGCATCAGGCACATTTCTATTGACATTTTCTTATGTTGTTTAACCTTTAAAACATTACCTAAACTCTTTATTTGTTTGGTTTTGAGTTTGGAATTGTCCTCAAAATATTAAATAAAGATTTCTGTGCATGATGTGACTGATTATTTAACTTGACATTTTTAAATGTGGCTATTCTAGCTTTTATAAAGGATTTGTTTTCTGAACAAAGACTAAACAAGTAGTGCATTGTTATGTTACCTCAGAATGTCTTGAAATAATGCAAAATGTTTCCTCTTAAATGTAATTATAAAGAAGTAACGTCATTCGGAAGCTGGTTACACCACATTGGCCGGAATATAAAACGCACTGTCTGAAAGAGAGCAGACCTTCAAACTGCATGTTAACCCAAAACACGCCCCGCTCACGCGTGCGTATGATTCGCAGTCATTTTGCATTAACATATCATGCCCCGCCCATGGACTGCTCTGATTGGCTGGCCTTTGGTAGAATGAGAACTTCAGAGCAAGAACTTTATATGCACTTAGTACCTGCCAAGTCTTTGAAAACATCTACGGAAGAGAAGGGGAAAGACCGGTCAGTTCAAAACACTTTGGACACTCAGTCCATTTTTGTTGACAGCACTTCGGATATGCACTCGCAGAAAACTCCCAGAAACGGATTAAGTTGCAAGATGGTTCTTCAGGCAGTTGGTAAAGTTTTAAGGTAACGTGGCTTTGCTGTTTTTTATAAATACATTAGATTTACATGTCTAATGCAGCTGCATGAACATAAATATTGGCTATGTAATTAACAAAGTAACAATATTAAGTTGATAAATATGTATCTGAATAATTTATTCATATTTAATTAAGACTAATTTTATATATATATATATATATATAAACATGTAACTTTACACGTAGCCTACACATAAGCAAATAGTTGACTGAAATTATTTTTTTGACTTTCTTACATGTTAGATCAGTCTACATGATAGGCTTATAAGAAATATTAAGAATCTTAAGATTTAAAATGTTACCGCCATTGATTGAAACATTTCACGCTCTACTTTATAGGAATGTAGCCTATTATTCGCACACCATGAAAGCACGCGCGAACAAAACATTCCGATAGCAGATATCAGATAGGTTGAGAAATATTACGTGGCTCATACACAATAATGAACAAACATGAAACTCTTATAGAGTCACCGTTCATTTAAATTGTTTGAAATCTTCGAGCAATTGCGCTGGTAATTACTGAAATTTACATAATGAGTGCTTAGAGGGAAAAACAGTCATAGATTGAAACAGTGACACTGTATATGTGTTTGAGTATTGTGTACCATGTTTTTTTTTTTAACTTCTTTGGGAGACCATAATAATAATGTGGCACTTACATTATTTTTGCATATTATTGAATTTAAACCATTGAAATAGAAACGAATAAAACAGTGACAAGTACTTTAAATGTGTGAGTATGTGTGAGTGAGGGATGAGGTCCCCTCTCTTCCCCCCACCTCTCTGTTGTGATGATGACCTCTTGTTGTCCGTCCCCATGCTGCTGTTGCTGTGTTTAACGCAATACTGTCATCTCAGTGGCTCTTCACACACTCTTCATGCCTATAAGAACTAGGAAGTACAAACTTGGCTAGACATACTCATCCAAAGACCAACAAGTACTTTTGCATTAACACTGAAGGTCACCAAGTTTGTTTGAAACCATTATAAATAGTTTGAAGCAAATACATATTCATCCTGACTATACAGTGAGGCACAAATGAGTTTAATTTTCTTCTTCTTTTTTTTTTTTTTTTTTTAAGGGTGATATTACATTAATCAAGGAAGGCTGTAAAAACTACATGGCAATAAATGTTAGTGCTTATATTGGAGCAGGATGATGACCAAAATTGACATAATGCTAGATGAAATTATCACTTATTTTACACAGTTTTATTCACTTAATTATTAGTTAAAAGGTTAGTTCACCCAAAAATGAAAATTCTGTCACCATCATATCGTTCCAAACTACTTACATTTCGTTCATCTTCGAAGCACAAATGAAGATATTTTTAGTGAAATCTGAGAGATTTCTGTCCCTCCATTGACAGCTACGCAACTACCATTTTGACGCTTCAAAAAGTTCATAAAGAGATTGTAAAAGTAATCCATATGAATTGAGCGGTTTAGTCCAAATTTTCTGAAGAGACTCGATCGCTTTATATGATGAAAATGAAAAGATTGATTTTAGGCTTTTATTCACATACGTAGTTGCATAGCTGTCAATGGAGGGACAGAAATCGCTCAGATTTCATCAAAAATCTTAATTTGTGTGCCGAAGATGAACGAAAGTCTTACAGGAGGGTGAGTAATTAATGACAGAATTTTAATTTTTGGGTGAACTAACCCTTTAATGGCAAATGTCAAAAAAATGGACAAATATCAGCCATATTAATCAGCATGGCCGATATATGAATCTATCATTTGACAGGGATCCTTAGTGGCTTTTATTTGGGCTGTTTGGACTGAAATTAAACATTTATTTTTATTTTTTTTCCAGATTGCTATGTCATGTGACATTCAATAATGGGTTTCTTTTGTTTGTAATTTTCAGCCTAATGAAGAGTTTCTTGCTCAAAACGTTACTCAGTTTAGCAATTTTGTGAGGAACATTGCGCTGAAACTGTTTTGGTGCTTTTTATTTTATTAATTGATTTTATAGAATAACAATGTTTAAAGAGCAAAAGAAACCATCCAGATACAGATGCTGGATTGTTTTACTGCTGGTTACCGATTTCCAGATTGTAGTTTTGGTATGCATATGGCATACCAAAACAGTTTCCAGCTCTGTTCTCAGAGTTTTGTTTGAGTCAGAATGATTTAGGGATGTTTAGATGTTTTAGCTGCTGCAGATGCTGGATGTGAGTGTTGCATAATGTCAAGCCTCATGCATAGTTCATCTTTGAGATTCTGAATAGCACGCTGCAATTAATAATTGATTTTGACAAGATGTTTACTTGGCAATGAAGTTAATTGTTTAATTGTTTCAGTTCCCACTTGTGAACCTTATTTATGCCAAACCTTTGAGGAAAACCAGTGAACGTTCCACATGCTTTAAGACACTGCCAACAAACACTGTGTTAGAAAAAATATCTATAATTTTTTTTATTTTTTAAAATTAATCACAAGATGTCAAAGTCTCCTGACTTATTTTGATAAAACAAGTAGTGCATGGGAATGCATTTTGAGGATCCAGAACACCATGTTATGTCAGTTCCCCAATATAGTTGGTTTTTACAAGAAGAAACAGTTTGTGCATCCAAAAATCTGAACGCACATTGTTTCATTTTAGCCTTCCCTGGGTTTCGTAATTTTCCAGGAAGCACTGTTTTCGTGAATTATGTGGCGCAGGGCAAATTCTCAAGCCATTAGCTAGTTTATTTTAGGAGAAAGAAAAACTTTCTAGCTGCCAGCGGCCCTCCTGTTACACACACACACACACACACACACACACACACACACACACACACACACACACACACACACACACACACACACACACACACACACACACACACACACACACTTCATGCCCACTCAGAGCAGTTTCCCGCAGATATCTTTGCCATAAAAGGCATTGTAATTCTCAAACTCAAACCAAGCCAAGGTTTCAACCAAAGACCTGTAACATCCACTCAGCTGCAGAAAACCATCTGTGTTTGTGTATCAAACACTAAACTCACGTCTCACTCTCACAACATAGTTTTACAGACAGACAACCATTCTTGGCTCCACTTTGGTAGCGTTCACACTACAGTTAAATATGGTGTCACTCCACTTGTGAATTTGATTGTTTACAGAGTGTTTCGACTTCTTATTAGCAAATAAGCAAAAAAAAAAAAAAACATGCTGACAAAATGTTAAAACATGTTTTTCCATTTTTATGAGCTGTTAGATGTAAAACTTTGCTATAATTAAGGATGTAGCCTTCATTTCAGATATCCTAGGTTCTACCAAACATCCAGAGAGGATGATGGATTGTAGGGTGATAGAAGATTTGTTAAATATACAGGCTAAATCATTTAGGACCTTATAGGTCAGTAGCAATACTTTGTAATCTATACAGAACCTAATGGGTAACCAGTGTAGAGATGATAAAATTAGGGTTTAATGATCATGGTTTCTTGATCTCGTAACTCTAGAAGCTGCATGTTGGACTAACTGTAGCTTCTGAGTGTAACCTTTAAGAAATTGTATTCTCTTCCTATTAAATTCTGGACATTAAAATGTCTTAGCGGAGGGATGTGTTTTGTGGAATGATTGAGCTCAGCTGCGCTGATCTATCAAAGATTGTGGGAGATGTTCAGATCTTCCAGCTGGCTCAAGCCTTGAGTTCATAGTCTTAGATGGACCTGACAGCTGCCTGCTTGCTTGTTGGCTTCACTTTTACTTGATATTGGTTGATCCTTTAAGCTGGTCCGAGATCAGTTGTTCAGGTTCTTTGCTAATAATTTAATTCAAAATATGTAAAGCAAAACTCATCCCAGTTGTGAAGAATGATTTCATGAATTGGATGCTTCATTTTCTGCTCAACCGTTCTCATGAGAAAACGTAACTATATTACTAGGTGCCAATTTTGTATTAATTCATATGATGTGAATTATACAGAAACATACATTTAAAAAAAAAAAAAAAGGTCCCAAACCCTATCTGTCAGTGGGATGTATAAACATGATCATTCTTAAACATGACTGAGTTTGTACAAATATGAATTATCCACACAAAAATTAAAAATATTTACGAAGTGCCATGAGAGCGTTTTAATAACACTATCCACCATGATGCTACGGTTTCTGGGTGGTTGCCAGGAGGTTGCTATGCAGTTGCTAAGGTGTTCTGAAAGGTTAATCTGTTGCTGTACAGTTGCTATGGTGTTCTTGGTAGTTGCTTACTGGGCCAAGTCAAAAGAGCCCACCAGGCCTCTATTATTCTGGTTTCTATAGGGTATGAGTCCGTTCTTCTGTTGTCATTCGTCATTTCGCCGTTCTGATCATTCAGGTATCAATGTCCATAGCACATGTGCAGGATGAGTTTTCCAAAGTTTATTGCCTCTGCGTTTTAATTTTAATAATGAGGCGGATTGTTATTATAGGGTTAGTTCGTTATGAGCTACATTTACATGGACACCTTTTGTTTCAATCCGAATAAATTCATTCCGATTGCTGAATCTGAACATAGTGTTTACACGAACGCTAAATAAAGTGATTGGGTACTTAAAGGGATATTTCACCCAAAAATGAAAATGATCCCATGATTTACTCACCCTCAAGCTATCCTAGATGTATATGACTTCTTTCAGACGAACACAATCAAGAGTTATATTATAAAATATTCTGGCTCTTCCAAGGGAATATATATAATGGGAATGGTGCTCCTGATTTTCCTGGATTCCAAAAAAGCACATCCATCCATCATAAAAGTCACCTCCTGGGGATTAATAAAGACCTTCTGAAGCGAAGAGATGCATTTTTGTAAGAAAAATATCCATATTTAAATCTTTAAAACTAAAATAACTAGCTTCTGACAGAAGGCTAACTTATGCCAAAAGAGTAACCCCTGACCTGACGCACTGACGAACACCGAAGCACAGAGGATAGAGCAAAACAAAACATCGGTCACAAATTAGAATTCTAAGGTGAGAATTTTTAAAGAGAAACGTCGGAGGATTTCAATGTAAGAGAAGAGTTTGTTGCCTAGGCCTGTTTATTTGAGCCGCGAGAGGTTTCTAAGCTTACGATATTCCTACATCCTACATGATATTTTGGGGCTAGTCAACTAGGCAGCTAGTTATTTTATTTTTTAATATGGATATTTTTCAGAAGGCCTTTATTAATCCCCTGGAGGCGTATGGTTTACTTTTATGATGGATGGATGCACTTTATGGGCTTCAAAATCTTGAGCGCCATTCACTCCCATTATAAAACTTGGAATATTTTTTAATATCTCTGATTCGGTTTGACTGAAAGAAGGAGAATTTTAGAATGACACAAGTCATTTATGACAATATATTCAACAATAACAACATTTTGTTCCACTCGTCATACATCATTACGTCATTTCTACATCATTGCAGTTTTCAATCTGATTAGAAAAGGTTTAAACCACCCCTTACAATCAGAATGAAATTTTAATTGGATTTTGTCAAATTCCTTCCGATTGACGTGGTTACATGCGACTTTTTTTATTCCGACTGTGCTACTGGTCTGATTACAATCAGATTATTAGCATCCATGAAAATGCTCTACTGTTGAAAGATGAACAAGAATCATATTTTTTTTTGTTCTGTCTTTATTTCCTTCATATTTTGAATTTTTCCTATCTTTGACCTTATTAGCCAAGCATTAAATTGGCTCATAGTGTGAATTCCCCTGGTGATTTATCATCATCTCTTTCCTGTTTTACACAGAACACTAATCCTGTGTAGTTAAACGGAATGACATGCAAGTAAAGTTGAAGTTTATCAGACTTCCCACGCTCCAATGATGTTTGATCAAAATGTACTCCATGATTAACCCTTCTAGACCTTTGACACGAGTCAATTTAGGACCTTGATATGGATGATAAGATCTTTCCCACTCAGAAGCAATCCAAAACCATTCCTTTTGTCTTGGCTTCAATTTAAAAACACTGTTTATGGACTTTGGTCTCCGTAATAAGTCCTCTTCCTGCTCCTGTGATGAAGTGTTGTGTGTGAAAAAGAGGAAATGGTGAAGGTGGTCAGAAACTTGAGGTTGGGAATGAGGTGTTTATAGTGCTGAGAGACAACAGGAAATCAAGTTGGTGGATGAGTAATAAATTCAGATTCTTTGTCTGAAGTGAAACACTGATTTAAGGCTGCAAGAAGAAAAGGGCTAAAATTAACGAGTGGTAAAAAGAAACTCAACCTAATTTGTTCACATAAACATAATAAACCAAATAGGGGTCAAAGTGAACGCAAAGAAAGGATTTAAATTCTTTATAACCCTTCCTTGCCTGTACTCTTGTATTAACTGTTTAATGACCCTATAACCTTTGTCCCAGCCTGCTGCAGGATCTGCCACAGCAATGCGATTCTGGCATTTACATGTTAAAACTAGCACTGGAAGTCTGTTTTGACACCTGAGTTTGAAACAGAGGAGAAATGTGATTTAGCCCAAAGAAGCAGAGATGTAGGACTACTTTGGGAAGTTTTTCAAAGTCTTTCTTGTCTGGATCTTATTTTATAGATGTGATTTACAGATACAATGACTTGAATGCTCCTCTTCTTTGATGAGCATGTTTTTAATTTCTTACTTAAAATTACTTTTGATACATTTTTGGTCAACATTTGTACAACAGTTCTGGGGGGAAAAAAGGAAAGAGAAATGAAGAAAAAAAAAAAAACAATTAAAACCAAATTAAAAAAGAATGACATTCTTAAAAACTAATTAAAACTTATAATGAAAATGTTATAATATTTTACATGATATGTCATTTATACAGTCATTAAATTGAAATGTTTGAAAACCACTTGTACATTTGGTACAACAAGAAAAACGCACTTCACCTATGTTCCACTCTGTGCGTCTCATCTTAACGTATCTGTCTTCTTCTGTCTTGCAGGAAATCCAAAACGAAGCCCAATGGAAAGAAAGCACCCGCTGAAGAGAAGAAGCACTACTTGGAGCCAGAGTACACAAAAGTACGGGTCATGGACTTCGACCTGAAAGATTTGGTGGCGCTTCCCACCAAAGAGATAGACCTCAACGAATGGCTCGCCAGCAACAGTGAGTTCCTAACCAAACATTAAAGCTGTTATGAGTGTTTGCCCTGTATTTTGAGGCTGGGAGTTTTTGTCCGTCTTCAAAAATAACCTTCTCTCAATCAGGAGTATGTAAATCAATTGCATTTTAGTGTGTGTATGTGTGCGCAGAGTACACAAAGCCATTTCAGAGCACTACCTTCTTAAATAGTTTATGCTGTGAAAAGAGATAATTTCATTATTAAACAAATTATTTCCGAAACTAAAAGAGTTGGAACAACAACAACAAAATACCAGAGACTACAACAACAACAGTTGCCCGCATTGACAAGCGCTTGTAAGAGCGCAACTTTAGTTTAAAGACATTTTTATCTGTCATAACTTCTGGAGAAAAATAGCGCAGACTCTGGACAAAGATGAAACTTTCTAGAGTGCACGCGTTGACCGCCTATCAAATGGACTACACATTCGACATACGCTAGCATACCAGTAAAAAAACGAACTATACTTTGGGCTTACGTGGATTTTGACCTGGCAAACAATAAAACGTTCAAGTTTGATGTTAGCTAACGATAGTCAAAAAACAAATGATGTTACAGGTTATTTTTTTGTCCAAAGGCCTTAATAATAATAATAATAATTAAGATATGACATCCAAAGTATGTAAGGTAGTACAACTATATCTCTTTTAATGAATCTATCAGGTTTTAATTATATTTTGCTACATATAAAGGTATTTTTAGATTTTGAATTGTCAAAAGGTCATTTGGTTTAACCGTCCAAAGGCCAATACACCATTTAATTTGTGATTAAAATATCTCAAAATGTAATAAATGTATATATTTTTTTTATTCTGGCATGATTTCATAACATCATATATCAACATAGTAATGACGTAGATGTCTTTGCTTTGTTATGAGAAAAAATGAATTTCATTGATGTCATTCGGAGTAACCAATATAAAGGGATAATTTTGGATCAAGTCATGTGTTCAATATCATGTGACAGGGTGTGACATCATTCAGACACCTGCAAAGTAACACATGGTCATGAAGCAAAGTAACTAACTCTCTGTAACTATTTGAAAAATTCATGTTTTCACTTGCTCATACGCATGTCCTGAAACATCAGGTCATTCGGTACAACCGCTATAAAACATAGAAAATTTTGTAATATTTTAAAAACTTGTACTAAATATAAAATGTTTGATTGTCCTTTTGCTAGCTAGCTAGATATCAGCTTGATAGCGTTGTTTGAAAATTTCGTAATTTGGTATAACCAAAAGTGCCATTCGGTAAAACCGAAATTTTGGTTAAACCGAATGACTTTTATGGTGACAAATTTTGTCCATCTTGTAAAAAATGACAAAAGCAATTTATTGATTGATTATAAAAACCACATAATCTTATTGTTAACACTAAATAAAACTTCAAAAATTAATTATATTTCCATTACAGTTTTAAAAACCTTATTCGTCAATGACCCACAAATTTCATTATGCGCCAATTAAAAATTTCAATTATGAACCAAACTTTATTTCCTAGTGCTACATGCTAACTAATGCTCATCTTAAGCGTTAGTGATTTGAACAAACCCCTAACCATAATCACTTCTGATTTTCACCTAGCAAACAATAAAAATTTAAAGTTTGATGTTAGCATTTTTGCTAAGCTAATGACAGGATAGTCATTTATTTATTTAACTTTATTTATTGTTAATGTAGAGTATTAAATAAAATGTATTTATTTATAAACAACATTTCTCTTGCCTCATCCAAGCTTGTTGCAATGCATTCTGGGATTTCATGCTAAGAAACGAGGCATCTTATGAGGCACCATAATTTGCCGTTAATGAACGGACTTCATGCCACGAGCCTGACTGTGATGCCCTAACGTTCTTCAACTTTAGTGATTGTGAAATATCAGTGAAAATCTTCTCTGAATGTCACCTCTTAACACTTTTCTTTTGTCCTTTGCAGCAACAACCTTCTTCAATCTCATAAATCTGCAGTATAGCACAATCTCAGAGTTTTGCACTGGGGACACATGTCAAGCCATGACGGCCTGTAATACGTAAGTGCTTTCATTTTCTTTTCTCTTTCTTTGTTTTGTCTGTCTTTCTAGCTCTTTCTTTCTTTAGACGTGTCCTGGGGCGAGAATCAGAACCTTCCTTTTACGAGAACTGCTTCTGGATCAAATATTTCTCATATTCACAAAGTTTTTCCATTTTAAGGCCAGATCCCAGATCAGCACACTGGCTCTGTAAGAATCTGGGTTTGTAGGGCTGATTCAGGTTAATGCATGACTGGAATGAAAGCTGACACACATTTTACTGAAGCCAGTGCTTGTTTGGCTTTCAGATGTGTTTTGAACTAGAGAATACAAGGGAACTATTCTCAGGACTACAGGATTTGTACGTTTGCTTGAAGCGGAACCAATTAAATGGCCTTAAACGCCTATAGTTAAATGTTCTCACAGGTTATATGGGTGTTTCAAAAGATCAGGAGCCTGAACTTAAGATGAAAGAAAGATCAGTTATATAATTACTTGTAAGAACATTTACCTTACAGCTTTAGTCTTTTGACATTACTCTGTGAAAGTAATAATTACTTTCTCATTTTTAAGAGTAAAGAGTAAAATGTTTCAATGATTTCAATTTCCCAGAATGTCTATTTTGTGGAAAAATTCAGAAAATCCACAGTACAGTATTTTACCTAATACCTATGTACATTATTTTGTTTATTTGAATAATTTGTAATGTTACTGTAACATTTGCTGTCTAAAATACTGCTGTCATTACCATCACACCGAATATGTTAGAGATCAACTAAATTTCTATAAAATAGTTTAAACTCAATTATGGTGGAAATGAGAAGCAACAGAAAAGCACATCTCTGCCAGAGCCTATCAGTGAGAAATGTTTCATTCTCTCAAGATTTTTACCGAAATCATTACCGAAACGCTCAGTATTTGAATAATCTTCACACAGTTAACTGAATTATTGAACATTTTCTCTGAAAAAGTGAAAAACATCATTACACAAAATATCTATTTTTATGATTTAAAAATCATCTATTTGAAGGTTAATAAGAGTTTTAAAGAGGAAGTATTATGCCCTTTTACAAAGTCTTGATTTTGTTTTTGGTATTCACATTCAAAAATGTTTTTTTTCAAAAAAAAACATTTTTTTCCCCATATTTCCATATTTGACATTGTTGCAGCTCCTCTCTTCCCAGTCTGTCAGTATCACTCTGTTTAGTTCATGTCTCTATGAAGCCCCTCCTTCTGAAAAGCTCAATGCACTCTGATTGGTCGGCTGGATTAGTGTTTTGTTAATGGTCAGCCGCTTCGAGCGTGTTTCAGAAATGTCATGCCCCTTACATAACCACATGTTTCAACACACTACTAACGTAGCTCAACCAAGCCTCATCCGCTTTGTTACACGTAAGACTTTGGCGAGAATTATTTAAATGAATATTATGTGTTCATTCCCAGAAGAAAACTCAAGACTAGAATCGAGGCGTTTCAGGGAGTTCAGAAACAGTGTTACTGATATAGATAATAACTCCCTTTGGAGTGACTTTGTAACTTTGCAGATCTTTTTCATGCTCAAACAACAACATTACTCACTAAAGAAAGCTGAAAATGTAAAATAGCATAGTAGGACCCCTTTAACTCTGAACGTAAAACATAGTTTGAAAGGTTTCATTTTCAAGATTAAGCATTCAAAAAATGCCCCATTTGTAGAATCACTCAAACAGAAGGACGTTCCTCGGACTGTACACAGTCCCACATGTAACCATGTAGACGTTTAAAATCTTTGCTCAACTTGTTTGTCCTGTTTGGCCGGAGCGAAGCCTGGGTGTGAATCGCTAAAGGCTTGACTCCTCGCTTACACTGGCCCTGTAGAACCAGATGCTTGACTATTAAAGGACAAGAATTGCCAACACACAAAACACAAACAATTGCGCACTCGCCCCAGGCTTACCACAAAGGGCAAGGATGGGTGTGCTCATCAAAACACAAGCCTTATTTTCCGTCACTACCGGTTCTTCAATTGGTAAATCAATTACTGATGAAATGGCTGGGAGGAAAGGGAGGGACAGTGATGCACAAACAGACCTGATGTTCAGCTTGTTTCTGATTTGGTTTTCATTTGTGATTTAGTGCAGAGTTATGCGTTTATATGCTGAGGTATTTTATTAGTATGATTATGTTTTTAGTGTTTCTTCAACTATGGACACTTCTCAGGGTTTTTTTTTTTTCCCTTAACATTTATTACATCTATTACATTTATTTATTTATTTTTATTCTTTTCAAATTTGTTTTAAGCATAAATGTTGTCTTATTGTCTCAGACACAGACTTTCAATCTTAAAATATGAAAATTCTTCATAAAAATCATCTAAAACTATGATAATCTGAACAAATATTTATTTTGCGAATATTTATATCAGTTTTACATAAACTATGACAGTCCCTCAGTTATAGTTTTGCTCCTAATAATTAAAAAAAAAATTCAGTGATCTGTGTGGAAAATAAAACTTAAGGTAAACAATTTGTGGCAAGCATATTTTTGTGAATGTTTAAAAATAATTGTAAAAAAAAAAAAAAAAGACATTTTTGTGTTTTAGGAAAAATTGGCCAATTTATTCCAAAAATGTTTATTCCAAAAATGTAATTTTCACCACTTAAGTTAATTAAACAAACATGTGGTTTAAAAGACATTGTGGTGAAAATGTTTGTACAATTCAAAATGACAATTCTCCTGTGTTGGACATTTGATAAATTAATTATTATACAAATTAACCTAGTTGAGAATGAAAATTGTTTTAAGAGACTTATTTTCTAAACATCCAGTGCCAGAAGTGCCCATAGTTTAAGAAACACCATAAAATGTTTTCTACTTCTTGTGCTATTGCATAAATTGTGATTTTAAAAAAATATTCTGTTTCCAAAGTCCTGATTTTAGTGGGCGTTTTTACTCTAAATATTTTGAAAAAACTTTTGTTGGAGAGTTTTGTACAGGTAGATTTAGTACTCAAGGTTTTGTGGTTGTGAAATTAACTGCCACAATTTCCACTTGGAATTGAAATCTGTAACTCGACCGTGTTATTTGTAGATATTCGAGAACATTGAGAAACTTGTTGGCACTCAGCCTCCCATTTGCTTGAAAGTCCATTCAAACACATGTAGCGTCTGTGTTTACACGCTAATGCACTTTAGTTTACCCCGACGGTTATTTCAGTTAACAAGCGATCTTTTTTTCATCCCATTTGGTTGGTATTTGAATTTGCTCATCCATTGAATGCATCAGGTCACTGGGTCCCTGCTGTAAGGTCAGTTATGCGGACAGGCTGCATTCCAAGAGATTTGTAATGTCTACAGCCCCTCGAACCCATGCTACCCTCCCAAACTCTGTTTCACGATGAGCAATCCTCCTTAAAATCTGATAGAAGCTGCATTCCTGTTTCTCTAAACAGTAAATTGTTCACTTTGTCCTAATGTGCTCGAAATGTGACTCACAAGAAGTTGATTTTCACAGTTTTTCATCTTTTTTTTTTTACAGAATATACTACTGGTATGATGAAAGGGGGAAGAAGACGAAGTGCACTGCGCCTCAGTATATCGACCTTGTTATGACTTTCGTGCAAAAATTAGTGACGGATGAAGAAATCTTTCCCACAAAATATGGTATGTGTATAATTACTACCCTCTAGCAGCCATAGAGAACTTCACAATTTGAGATTAAAACTTTTGAAGTAAAATCCCTTAGATCAAAAATATAGCTATAATGAGAGATATGATTAATCTAAAATAAACTGATTAATCCCATACAAAATAAAATTTGAGTTTACCTAATATATGTGGGTGTACTGTGTGTAATTATTATGTATATATATAAATATAAATACAAACACATTCATGTATATATTTGAGAAATATTTACAAGTATTTATGTATGTATTTATTTATATTTTTATATAATTTATATTGTATATAAATAAAAATATTTTGTACATATAAATTACATATTTCTCTTAAATATATACATTAATTTGTGTGTATTTATATATACATATTATTTACACACAGTACTCATGCATATATTATGCAAACTCAAACTTTTATTTTGTATGCAAATAATAATTTAACAGCCCTAAAATAAATAAACATATATAAGTTAATAATATAATATAATATAATTAGAATTTATTTTTAGTCCTAGATTTTGTATATATTATTTAAACAAATTATTCATTTTATTTAAATGTTTTATGCTTTTTTATTTTTAATTTTGCTAACATTTTATTTAATTTCAAACAACTTAATAATTTGCATATTAATTAAACCTGATTATTCTAATACATTTTATTTACTTTTTTTCTTTTGAAAGAAATACCTGTTGTCAAAGTAAAATAAACCTTTTTAAGGAATAAAATAATAATAATAATAATATAATGATAACTTAATTACATTATTTTCTAATCCTAGCAGGTTTCCTAATTTCCTAACAATTGATTTAATTACAAACAATAAATGACATTGTTTGTAAATGAATTAAACCTGATTATTTAGCTGTCAAAGTCAAAATAAACCTTTTTATAAGGAATAATTCTTTATAGAAATCATTATAATTAATGATAATTAAATATATATTTTATATATATATATATATATATATATATATATATATATATATATATATATATATATATATATATATATATAAATAAATTACATTAAATTACATATAAATTACATTAGTCATTCGTGACTAATTTGTGAACAAATCTGATTATTTATTTTAATTCCCTAACTTATTTTAGTGTCTGAAAAAGTCCTGCAAAAAAAAAAAAAAAAATTAACAATATTTATTTAATTAATTTGTATTTCATTTGATTAAATAATAATTAAACATTAAATAAAATCAATAATAATAATAAAAAAAAATACTAACTATCTCAATTTCCTTCCAGGCAAAGACTTTCCCAACTCGTTCGAGTCTCTGGTGAAGAAGGTCTGTCGATATCTGTTCCACGTATTGGCGCACATTTACTGGGCGCACTTTAAAGAGACGGTGGCTCTGGAGCTGCAGGGACACTTGAACACACTGTATGCACATTTCATCGTCTTCGTCAGGGAATTCAACCTGATCGACCCCAAGGAGACCTGCATCATGGACGACCTGTCGGAGGTGCTGTGCGCCCCCCTACCCCCCCATCCACACAATCACGTGACCGAGAGATGAGCCGACAGCAGATCTGACAGAACTCCTCAGAGTAAGAACAAAGGAGGAAGATGACAAAAAAGCGGGAGGCTCCCTTGGACGGGCCCCTCCATCACTTTTCCCTCACCGACTTAATGTGAACTTATCAAAAGGTGGGGACGGGGGCCGGTCGTCTGCAGTCCTTGTACCAGCACAGATTGGTGTGAATGTTTCCTACAGGACAAACAATCTGTCAACATTATCATTTATATAGGATCATTTTATATTTTAATTTGCTTTTTTATTATTATTTTTGCGCATGCGCTCTTGGAGGTTTTTATGTTTTGTTTTATTTTAGGGAATGGTTTTTCAGCTCTGCTCTCATCAGTGCCTTAGAGATATAGCTAAGGTATTGTCTGTTTATATGCAACACTGTTTAGAAAATTATCATTGACCTCTGGCTCCCCCTTGTGGAGGGAGTAAAGTCATGTACCGACTGACTGTTTATGATCTCTGCAGCCTTATTTCACATACAACTGTACCAGAGCCTCTCTCTTTCATATTCCAGACATCATTCATTATTCAAAATGTACTCTTTAGCTTTTCAAGATTATGTTAAAAGGGTATGATGGTTTGAATGATGCTCTAGAGGAAGTCTGGACTTGCTTTGTAGGTTTCTGACAAGGATATTAGCGATATCTGCGTGTCTGCTCGCTCAGAGAGATGATGCAGACAGGGACAAGTAATCGTTGCATGGCAGTTGACTTGCTGTGTTGTATTGATGAGAGAGCACATCCTCCAGTGTCGCAACCATAATTTTTAGTTCCACTTTTTATCTTTTTCTTTTCTAAATTATCAGGTCATGAATATTGTGGCAGCCCATATGTGTAGAAAATGCACATTGTTTTTTTGTCTCCCAAGAAATAGATTGTGACTATATATATATAAAAAAAAAAATCACAATAATTGCCTTTAGCAAGAGAGCATTTCTCCTTATTTATTTTTTACTTTTTTTTATCTATTTGCAGAGTTCTTCCGTTCTTGCTTTCTTTTTATGTATTTTAATTATCTAAGTTAAAAGCCACTTAATATTTTAAGCTCTGCGAAGCATAATCAAATAAAAACAAGAAATGCCACGTTACATCTGTGTTGTGTTTACTTCATTAATGACACTGTTCAGGTAAAAATAGAAAGATAGACCTCAATGTATCAGCATCCTTAGAAACTTGAGGTTAGTTCAGATTTGAAACTTAGACATTTAAAAGTGCTTGTTTTAAATGTTTCATACATTTATGCAAATGACCATATGGTATGGTGGCTGAAATAGCTCAACCCACTGCAAATGAAGAATCACCAGCAAATTAAGAAAACATCATCAATTTGACAACATGTGCGCTGCAAATACTCACAACGCAACCAAATACACAGGCATGAAAATCCCTCACCTTTCGGCGAAATTCGCCGTTTTGAAACCAAAATAGGTGACCTACGTGAATCGTGTAGATTCGATGAGAAAAAATTTTTGAAAGGGGGGGGGGGGGTCATATTCAGTGAACTGTGAACAGATGCATGGAAATATTAACGCAAAAGGCCTTGCATCACCAGTGCAGACCACCATCAGAAGCTGAAAGCACGCCTGGCCTCGGCGATTTACCTGACTGTATTTGGTGAGTGATAGCAGGGCTCGACAGGACTGCCCGATGGCCTGGGGCCAGTGTGAACGACGCTCGGGACAGTAGACGCACCGGTCACTTGCCCGATCGGGCCAGTGCTGTATGGTGTGCGTTATATATCGTCTTATCGTAGGCTAATTGTTGATTTAACGATCTGAAATTATCGAGTATGTCCCTCACTTTACAAAAACAGTCTAACGTTACTAGACACAGCATTATTGTTACCAACGGTTAGAGTAGTGTGTGCATGCTTACATTAAAGTGTACGCTTTCACTGCGTGATTTAGTTATTAAAATGCCCCCAAAATTCATGATAAGGGGCAAAAATGCCCCTGTATATATTTCATATATAATTTAATAAAGTTAATCAATATTACACAAAGAGCTCCGTTTTTCTCCAAATATTAGCATGATTACAAATGTGATATTGGATTTATTCAGCATACAGTTTAATGAACAAGAACTTAATATCAAGTGACACCAAATCGTCTGTTTCGCTGTATTTCACCAACGAAAATAGTTCCAAAGTCCACAGAATTGTTTTGCGTCTCTGAGCAACACTTCCTGAATGAATCAGCCGCTTGAATGAATCAGTTGAATCTCAATGATTCGCTCATTAACAGTGATTCGATGCCACCTACTGGCGGGTTAAATTTCACATTTAAAGTGTCTTCATTTTTTAAAAAATTTCAAATAACAGTATTTAACGTTTTATATTTTGAACATTAAAAACATTTTTTTATGCATCTGTAACTGCTTTTGATTAACTTTAATAAAGTTATCTATTCTAACTTTATACATTCATTACAATTTATGTACCTGAAAATCTTATGTTTAAACCTACATAAAAAACTTGAAAAGCACCATTTAATTTATATGTTTGTTCTGTTGTATTTATTTGTGCTATTACTCATAATTTGATTATTTGTTACTATTTTACTACTTACTGTTTATTTGTCTAATATTTAAAATAAATCTAGTAGCTTTTGGTGTCATAACCTTATGTATTGAGGTTAAATTTATCAAAAACAATGAAAACAATAACTATGCTTATTTTATAGGCCCATTTTCTTGTCTTTTACTTTTATCAATTTTTTTGTTGTGGGGTCTGGAAAATTTCGGCGGGGCAGCAGAAAAAATCCTTAGCGTTGAGCCCTGAATGGTTTCAATAATTTTAATATTTTCTGGTATATAAGTTACCCAGGAACTCTGTTGACATAGACTTAGCTAACGTTAGCTACAGCTTGATGAATTGAGTCACTGAACACAGCAGGAGAGAACACATTAGCCAGCTAGCTAAAGCTCCGGTGGAAAATTATTAGCTAATGCTACTGTTTTTGAGGAGTTAGATTTTGAGGTGAGGGGACTGACAAGGCAGAAGGTAAGTGGTCCACCGTATCAATAAGCAGACCTGCCAACCTGTACACAATTTACGTAGCGGATACGCATTTTGACTTCAAAGTATGCTGGTAAGATTTGTCACTCTAAACTATGCAAAAACTTGGTGACGCCTCTGTGCACGTCCACAAATCAAGCAACAGCAAAAGAAGAGTTCGACCAATCATAGCGCTAGGTTCTTCCCCCAAATATACTGTAAATGTTAGACCCAGTGACAGGCTGGCATGAAATGGCTTGCATAATACTTAGTAAGGAGGCCATAATAATTTTTGACTCATGGCTGAAGTTAAGTTTCTCCAGCTCTCCCCAGGTTGGCAAAAAAGCATCTCAAAATGCATCAGATTGATGCTTTAAAATGTGGAATATTTAAATTTTTCTTCCAGGGGAGCATGTGCCCGGACCCCCCTAGAGGGGTAATATCCTTCTCACCTTTTTCACCCCTGACCCGTTTTCATGCCTGAATACAGAAATGCTGCAAATACTCACAACGCAACCAAATACAGACACGCACTGCAAATACAATGCAATCAAATACTGAAATGCACTGCAAATACAATGCAACCAAATACAGAAATGCAGCAAATACTCACAACGCAAACAAACACAGAAATGCTGCAAATACAACTCAACCAAATACAGAAAAGCTGCAAATACTCACAATGCAACCAAAATTCAGAAACACACTTCAAATACTCACAACACAACCAAATACAGAAACGCACTGCAAATACAACGCAAACAAATACAGAAATGCTGCAAATACTCACAATGCAACCAAATACAGAAAAGCTGCAAATACTCACAACGCAACCAAATACAGAAACGCGCTGCAAATACTCACAATGCAACCAAGTATAGAAATGTGCTGCAAATACACACAACACAACCAAGTACAGATATGTGCTGCAAATACTCACAACGCAACCAAAATTCAGAAACACGCTTCAAATACTCACAACACAACCAAATACTGAAATGTGCTGCAAATACAACGCAACCAAGTACAGAAACATGCTTCAAATACTCACAACACAACCAAATACAGAAATGTGCTGCAAATACTCACAACGCAACCAAATTTCAGAAACACGCTTCAAATACTCACAACACAACCAAATACTGAAATGTGCTGCAAATACAAAGCAACCAAGTACAGAAACATGCTTCAAATACTCACAACACAACCAAATACAGAAACACACTGCAAATACTCACAATGCAACCAAATACACACAACGCAACCAAATACAGAAACGCTGCAAATACTCACAACGCAACCAAATACAGAAACGCACTGCATATACAATGCAACCAAATACAGATACGCTGCAAATACTCACAACACAACCAAATACAGAAACGCTGCAAATACTCACAATGCAACCAAATACAGAAATGCTGCAAATACTCACAACACAGCCAAATACAGAAACATGCTGCAAATACTCACAATGCAACCAAATACAGAAACGCACTGCAAATACTCACAGCGCAACCAAAATTCAGAAACACGCTTCAAATACTCACAACACAACCAAATACAGATACGTGCTGCAAATACAACGCAACAAAGTACAGAAACATGCTTCAAATACTCACAACACAACCAAATACAGAAACGCTGCAAATACTCACAACGCAACCAAAATTCAGAAACACGCTTTAAATACTCACGATGCAACCAAATACACACAACGCAACCAAATACAGAAACGCTGCAAATACTCACAACGCAACCAAATACAGAAACGCACTGCATATACAATGCAACCAAATACAGATACGCTGCAAATACTCACAACACAACCAAATACAGAAACGCTGCAAATACTCACAATGCAACCAAATACAGAAATGCTGCAAATACTCACAACACAACCAAATACAGAAACGCGCTGCAAATACTCACAATGCAACCAAATACAGAAATGCACTGCAAATATTCACAAAGCAACCAAGTACAGATATGTGCTGCAAATACTCACAATGCAACCAAAACTCAGAAACACGCTTCAAATACTCACAATACAACCAAATACTGAAATGTGCTGCAAATACAACGCAACCAAGTACAGAAACATGCTTCAAATACTCACAACACAACCAAATACAGAAATGTGCTTCAAATACTCACAACACAACCAAATACAGAAACGCTGCAAATACTCACAATGCAACCAAATACAGAAATGCTGCAAATACTCACAACACAACCAAATACAGAAACGCGCTGCAAATACTCACAATGCAACCAAATACAGAAATGCACTGCAAATATTCACAAAGCAACCAAGTACAGATATGTGCTGCAAATACTCACAATGCAACCAAAACTCAGAAACACGCTTCAAATACTCACAATACAACCAAATACTGAAATGTGCTGCAAATACAACGCAACCAAGTACAGAAACATGCTTCAAATACTCACAACACAACCAAATACAGAAATGTGCTTCAAATACTCACAACACAACCAAATACAGAAACGCTGCAAATACTCACAATGCAACCAAATACAGAAATGCTGCAAATACTCACAACACAACCAAATACAGAAACGCGCTGCAAATACTCACAATGCAACCAAATACAGAAATGCACTGCAAATATTCACAAAGCAACCAAGTACAGATATGTGCTGCAAATACTCACAATGCAACCAAAATTCAGAAACACGCTTCAAATACTCACAACACAACCAAATACAGAAATGTGCTTCAAATACTCACAACACAACCAAATACAGAAACGCTGCAAATACTCACAATGCAACCAAATACAGAAATGCTGCAAATACTCACAACACAACCAAATACAGAAACGCGCTGCAAATACTCACAATGCAACCAAATACAGAAATGCTGCAAATACTCACAACACAACCAAATACAGAAACGCGCTGCAAATACTCACAATGCAACCAAATACAGAAATGCACTGCAAATATTCACAAAGCAACCAAGTACAGATATGTGCTGCAAATACTCACAATGCAACCAAAACTCAGAAACACGCTTCAAATACTCACAATACAACCAAATACTGAAATGTGCTGCAAATACAACGCAACCAAGTACAGAAACATGCTTCAAATACTCACAACACAACCAAATACAGAAATGTGCTTCAAATACTCACAACACAACCAAATACAGAAACGCTGCAAATACTCACAATGCAACCAAATACAGAAATGCTGCAAATACTCACAACACAACCAAATACAGAAACGCGCTGCAAATACTCACAATGCAACCAAATACAGAAATGCACTGCAAATATTCACAAAGCAACCAAGTACAGATATGTGCTGCAAATACTCACAATGCAACCAAAATTCAGAAACACGCTTCAAATACTCACAACACAACCAAATACTGAAATGTGCTGCAAATACAATGCAACCAAGTACAGAAACATGCATCAAATACTCACAACACAACCAAATACAGAAATGTGCTTCAAATACTCACAACACAACCAAATACAGAAAGGCGGTGCAAATACTCACAACACAAACTGTGGCGAGGGGGACGTGGTTCCTTCTTCCTTCCCGGGTTTCGGCACCAGTGTAGCAAAGTTCAATGTCAGGAAGGAAGAGGACAGGGTCGGCTTGACTACTGACTGCTTTATTGTCTTCACAAATAAACAAAAGGTGTGCAGACGGGCACAAGACGGTCAAATATCATAACATAAAAATAACTCCAACAGACAAAGTTTCCAGCATCCGGCAGGTTAGCAGTCAGTAGTCCTTCTCTCTCTCAGCCACTCCTGTTTCTCCTGGTGTTATGTACTCTCTCCACGCCAATTACTGAAACGAGATAGGTGTTCGTCATTTGCATTTAACCCACTCATTCACGGCTCGTCTCCTGCCTCTCTCTCCCACTGCAGACTTCGCTGAACCACGCCCCCCTCGCCACACAAACAAATACAGAAACGCACTGCAAGAACTTGCAACGCAACCAAATACACAAAAACTCTTCAAATATTCACAACGCAACCAAATACAGAAAACACGCTGCAAATACTAATGCAACCAAATACTGCAAAAACTTGTTGGGGTTCACTTGAAACATGTATTTGGTTGCGTTATGAGTATTTGCAGTGTTTTTCTGTCTTTGGTTGCATTGTGAGTATTTGCAGCACACGTTTTCAAACTAATAAAGGTGTTTTCTTAATTTGCAGGTGTGTTTTCTATTTGCATGCGTTTTCTTCATTTGCATCGTGTTGAGCTCTGTCGGCCACCGTAAGATGGGTTTTTCAGAGCAAAAAATCAAATATGAAATCAGATTTTTACAGATGCGTCTCAGGGGCCATTTACATTACATCATTTTCAACTAAAAACAAAAACCTTTTAATGGCTTTTGGCCACTCATTTACACAACAACGGATTTTTGGGGGCCTGAAAATGCTAAATTTTGAAAACTGGTTTTAAAGTGCAAGTTTTTGAAAACGATACCATTATTGTCTCTGTGTAAAAGACAAAAATGTGAATCTGTGAAAACGGTGACATCATGCACATGTGTATTACGTGTTCAGTCTAAGGTCGCCTACTACTGGCCTGGCACCATGATACAGCGTTTTTAGTAATTTACACAGATCCGCGTGAATGGGGATCATTTGACAACGTTGTCATCTGTACAAAGAAAACCTTTTTCCATTTTTAGTAGTACATCATTATCATGTAAATGTACCCTCAGTCTGGACGCTCTGGTTGCTCAAATCGGATTTCAAATTGTCTTTTGCATCACTCTTAAGGTGTGACACAATGATAACACCAAAACCGGTGATGGAAATGCTGTAAGTATTCATATGGTGTTCAAACGGTATGTTCAAAGATTTCGGCCGTGACTACAGCATGGAACAACACAATACATGCCAGTAAAATTGCGGTGCAGAACTCCTCTGGGTGCTTATTTGGAGAGCAAGATGATGCACCTAACCAAAGCAACCCAAGTATACACTCACACAAGATTGTATAATCAGTGTTCAATAGATTGCTTACAAATTGTAGTACATTACTAAATGCTAATTAGCCTACATGACAAAAAATATTTAGTTGGTAACAATCTATCACGTTATACATTTTAGGTAATGTAATCTATTATTGATTACTTTTAGATTACTTTTGACTTGCCTCATTAATCACAATGATTTGAATAGGATAATCTTGTATATAAAAATACAAAGAAACTTTTTTTAAAATTATTATTAACAAAAGAGTATGTTACAACTATTAGAGAATGCAAGAAATAAACACTGGGGGGGGGGGGGGGTCTTAATGTAGATCTACACAAAGATATTGAATTGTTTACAAAGTTTTCAAAGTCAATATAAAGTTCAATTAATTTCTTGAATTATATCAAATGAACTGCAGTTTCAGGGCATCTGTCACAAAAAGGGCAAATAAAATCAATATCACCTTTACATTTTACAAAGTAATGTTTCACTGGGTAATTAGTTTGAAATTATTCCTTTGACTTTATAATTAAAGGATAAATTCACCCAAAAATGAAACTTCTGTCAATAATTACTCGCCCTCATGTCGTCATCGAAACACAAATTAAATATTTTTGCTGAAATCCAAGAGGGTTTTTTATACCCCATAGAAGCAACATATTTACTGCTTTTAAGGTCCAGAAAAGCAGTAAAGATGTTGTTAAAATAGTTAACGTGACTACAGTGGTTCAACCTTAATGTTGTGAAGAGACAAGAATACTTTTTGTGCGCAAGAACAAAACAAAAATAACTAATTTTTTCAACAATATCGTCTCTATACCCTGCCATTATCCTACACTGTTTATGTTGTATAGAAGTTTTTGCGAGGGAAAGTTTCTCAGGGGAACGCAAACTATTTGAGAGCAAACACAAAAGCATTGGTTTATTATTTTTCCTCCCATCTCCTATTTTTTCAACCACCATGTCCCTTTTGGGACTCCGTACTAGTCAAAGAACTGCTGAATGCACCATTAATATGGTTGTAATGGGAAATAGATACTTAATTACTAATAAGATAAGGGAAGTTTTATTTCGTATTATCCATAGTGTATATCCTGTTAATACTTTCATGAAGAAATTTAAAAAAGATATTGACACAAATTGTTCTTTTTGCAAACAACACCCAGAGACCATTTTGCATTTGTTTTGGCTTTGCCATTACTCTAAAATATTGTGGAAAGACTTTTCCCTTTTTGTTAATGAACACATTGATAAGGATTTCTCCTTACTTTGGGAAAATGTTTTGTTTGGAATTGTTAATTGGAAAAAAGAGCATTTAGTGGAAAACAAGTTATACTTACTAAATCTTATTTTATTAACAAAATTGTATATACATAAATGTAAATTTTCAGGTCAGAAACCACTTTTTTGTGTTTTGCTTGCTGAATTGCGGCATTACTTTGGGACTATCCTTAACTCTTGTAACAAGAAGGCTTTAAAAACAATCGAAATTTGTAAATTTTTTAAATCTTTTCCTTTAAGGTGATCTTCTGTGATTAGTTATATACCCCTGTCATGTACCTTTTATTTTATTTTATTTTATTTTATGTTATTTTTCCTACATTGTGACTGCTTCGTTCTTTGTCTATATAATGTTAATAAAAAAAAAATAATTAAAAAAATATGGTTGTAATGGGTGTGCCAAAAGGTACACAATCTACAGCAGAAACTAACCCCTAACCCTACCCCACACCCTGACGGACAGCTTTCGCCAGGACAGTAACCACAATAGACATTGAAAAGGACTAATCCCCCCAGTAATTAGAAATGGCCAAACTGCACCCCAACCCAATATTTGAAATTCTTGAGGTTTAAAAGTTAATATTTTAGTCTGGACTGCCTAACAACGCTCATCAATGTCAAAATGATTGAGATGACCAATCAAGTCAAAGTAGGCGGGGTTTACTGTTCACAGAAGCAGAACATGAATTCCACAGCGAAGTGTCGAAAGATATTTGGGTAAGATGTAAATAACGAAACATTTAATAGCCTACTTGTCAACTGTTTTGTGATAGAAATGTTAAACGAACGACAATAACATCCAGTGATGCAAACTACTCTACTTTTTTTCTCAAATATGGCCGTTTTGAATTGAAAATATGCATTACTCCAACCTGCAGATACTGTATCTCGATACCAAGGGTATGTGGGTCAACTTCATATCTAGTACAACTTGGCCACAAGGTGGCAGCGTTTCTCAAGTAAGGCGGTGTTCCGCATATGCCTTACTACTTCTAAGGCGGCGCTTTGGCTCATAAATATTGATTGAAGTTAAGTGACTCCCAGTCACCTCAGGATGGTTGCCACGCAACGTCGGCATGCATGTGCTAATTATATTCTGGTAAATCAGAGTAGGATTCGCAGCACTCAAATGTAGGCCTATACATTAATATTAACAAGGCAAACATTTTGCTAGGCTATACTGTATACTGGTAAGAATTACAACGCAATTCAATACAAACAGGCTGGTTTATTATAACAAGGCAAGCATAAAACAGGGATTTTTATTAAACGTCATGCGCTTCCTCAAAGCATGTGCATAGTCATTCAATACCCTGAGAGCTTTATTCAAACGTGCACATCTCTCAATTAGAGAACTTTATATAAAGACAAAAACAGTGCATTCATATTTCTTAGAACCGAATATCCTCACTAAACAAAAATATGTAATATTATTTGCCTATGTAATATTGCCCTAGTGTTTTACTATACATACAAACGTAGTATTTCAGCATTAACCTCCTGAGACTTGCCATTTTTTTTCTGTTCACTGTAGTGGACATAATATGGACGCTGTTTTGTTGTTATAAATATATTTTAATGTTTTTGTGATCATGTCATTCTATAAATGTTTGTTCTTTTTAACTGATTCCATCTCTATCTATCTATGTACCTATCAACTTTATAGGCTATATAAATTATTATTAGGCTACTAGATAGATCGATTTTTTTATTTTTTTATTAAAATAACCTTTAACACAAAGACTAGTCTCAGTAGGTTAAATGGTTCACCCAAAAATGAAAATTCTGTCATTAATTACTCACCCTCGTGCCGTTTTACACCCGTTAGACTTTCGTTGATCTTCGGAACACAAATTAAGATATTTTTGTTGAAATCCGATGGCTCCGTGAGGCCTGCATAGCCAGCAATAACATTTCCTCTCTCAAGATCCATTAATGTACTAAAAACATATTTAAATCAGTTCATGTGAGTACAGTGGTTCAATATTAATATTATAAAGCCACGAGAATATTTTTGGTGCGCCAAAAAAACAAAATAACTTATTTAGTGATGGCCGATTTCAAAACACTGCTTCAGGAAGCGTCAGAGCATAATGAATCAGCGGTTCAAAGCGCCAAAGTCACGTGATCTCAGCAGTTTGGCGGTTTGACACGCGATCCGAATCATGATTTGACACGCTGATTCATAACGCTCTGAAGCTTCATGAAGCAGTGTTTTGAAATCGGCCGTCACTATATAAGTCGTTATTTTGGTTTTTTTTTGGCGCACCAAAAATATTCTCATCGCTTTATAATATTAATATTGAACCACTGTACTCACATGAACCGATTTAAATATGTTTTTAGTACATTAATGGATCTTGAGAGAGGAAATGTCATTGCTCCCTATATGCAGGCCTCACGGAGCCATCGGATTTCAACAAAAATATCTAAATTTTTGTTCCGAAGATTAACGAAGATATTACGGGTGTGGAACGACATGAGCGTGAGTAATAAATGACAGAATTTTCATTTTTGGGTGAACTAACCTTTTAACGACAGAATAAATTCATGATATTTCTTTGGTTTGTTGATGTTTGAGGATTCTTCTCCTCATTGACGCGCCTGCGCTGCTGGACTCCGGCAGTTTGAACCTCTCCAACCCTCCCGCCTCATCCAGCGCCCGCGCGCTGCAGCTCGGCGTTGCCACTTTGATGGTTTTTCCAAACTTGGAATAGTCCACAGCATACATCCCTTCTTCTTCAGACACCGTAGGCACAAACCTCTCACCCCATAATATCTCATCGGACAGGTAAGAGGTCCGCGCTTGGGTGGTGATGCCGGTGGTCTCCACCACACCCTCCAGTATGACAATCACCTCAATGTTCTCGTGCTGCAGATCAGCCGCGGATAGATCATACAGCGGGCTGTTTTTGTCAATGACGTGACTGATGATGAGGGGAGACACCAGAAAGATGCTGTTGGTGCCTACCGGGTTGTCCATCTGGATGTCTATCTGATCCAAAGGCACCATCTCGCCCTCATTGGTGACGGTCTTCCGCACCACCTGCACGTGGACGGTGGCACTGATGATCATGCTCTTCCTCAAGTCACCGAGGCGAAACATGAAGCACAGCTTGTTGTTTCGGACTGTTATAACCGCGTGTTTGCTGAAGATGAGCGTTTCCGCCCGCCGGTTTGCTTGCGCTGTTTTCATGAAGATGCATCCTAACATGATGGCATTGATCACCAGACCGACTATGTTCTGAATGATCAGTATCACGATGGCCGAAACGCACTCCTCAGTGATCATCCGTCCGCCGAAACCGATGGTCACCTGGACTTCAATGGAGAACAGGAAGGCGGAGGAGAACGAGTGGACGTCCGTTACGCACGGCACAAAGTCGTCACCTTTCGGGTCCAGGTCTCCGTGTCCGAAGGCGATGAGCCACCAGATCATCCCGAACAATAGCCAACTGCACAGGAAGGACATAGTGAAGATCAGCAGAGTATGAAGCCATTTTAGATCCACTAGAGTGGTGAACACGTCCTGTAGAAACCGTCCTTGTTCGCGTATGTTCGTGTGGGCGACGTTACACGCTCCGTTCTTGGCGACGAATCGCGCCTTCCGTGGTTTAGACTTGAATTTGGGCTGTAACACATCCTCCGCCAACCGAGTCAACAAATAGTCTTCGGGAATGAGTCCTTTTCTGGACAACATAGCTGGTCCATACTACAGTTACGCGGCTGCGCCACTAAGTTGTATCATGGCAGGTGCGCTCATCTTTTGCGCGCTGCGTTCGGTGTCCGTTCAGGCGCGCACATGCGGTGAGGAGGTCCCGTGGGAAGAAGCCACTTTTAGAGCTCCGGCTGTCGCTGCCAGTCAGTTGAAACCGGATATTTTCTCGCACATCCTCAGATGTGACTTTGGGCCGGACAGAAAGACTCGTTCTGCACAGGGCATGCGTGCTAAATGTCTTTACTACAGTAACGAAACCGCTCTGCGTTAACAATTAAAAGACATACTATAGCTATACCACACTAATATAGTAAGGGCTCCAGTTCTAAAGAGGCAAACTATACTATAATATAGTCAGCAGTGCTGTACTACACTATAGCCTGCTGAATTATGCTACTGTACACTTTACTCTGCATTAACAATGTAACTTTAACCAAACCTACTAAAAAGAGCATTCTTATTATTTTTTAATAATTTAACTTTTTTAACCTATTAAAATATCTTTTTAATTGCATTTCTCTTTATTATTTTTATTAACAGATTAGCGTACCATATTATAGACAACAAAGCTGTACTCTATCCTGCTATATTATGCAACACTCTGCATTAACAATAAAAATAGTGTGTAAGTGCACTTTTGCATGAGATAAACTACACTAACCTGTACTATTTGTGACCCTGGACCACAAAACCAGTCATAAGTGTCATCATTTGGAAGCTGAATAAATAATCTTTCCATTGATGTACGGTTTGTTGGGATGGGACAATGTTGGACGAGATACAGCTATTTGAAAATATGGAATCTGAGGGTGCAAAAAAAAAAAAAAAAAAAAAAAAAAAAATATATATATATATATATATATATATATATATATATATATATATATATATATATATATATATATATATATATATATATATGAGAAAATCACCTTTAAAGTTGTCCAAATGAAGTAATCTATATTTTTGACCCATACAATGTATTGTTGGCTGTTACACCTATGCAACTTATGACTGGTTCAGGCTCACATATAACTAATAACGTATATACTATAACTGTACTACACTGTAGCTTACTATACTATGCTAATTAACAGTGAATTAGCAACACATTTAGCTTTTAAAGGATTATTTCACTATAGAATTAAAATTTCCTGATAATTTACTCACCCCCATGTCATCCAAGATGTTTATGTCTTTCTTTCTTCAGCCAAAAACAAATTATGGTTTTTGAGGAAAACATTTCAGGATTTTTCTCTGTATAGTGGACTTCAATGGGGTTGAAGGTCCAAATTGCAGCTTCAAAGGACTCTACATGATCCCAGATGAGGAATAAGGGTCTTATCTAGTGAAATGTTCGGTCATTTTCAAAAAAAAATAAATAAATAAATAAATAAAAAAAATAAATATATATATATATATATATACTTTTTTACCACAAATTCTTGTCTTGCTCTGTGATGTGCCACATCACAGAACAGATCATGTGTGACGTGGTGGAAGTACCGATCCAGTGTCTTCAAAGCGAAAGTGCAAAGACTAAGCCAAACGCCCTTTACAAAAAAAATAAATAAATAAAAAAGGTAAAACAACGTTGTCAGATGATTTTGAAGTTGGAGGAGAAAATGGGATGGAGTTTTTCACCCTACCATGGTACTTCCGCCTAGTGTGATCTTTCCAACGTGATTACATAATGTGTGGTGCATCGCAGAGCAGTGCATGATGAGCATTTGTGGTTAAAAAGTATATATATATATATATATATATATATATATATAAATATATATATATTACAAAATGACCAATCGTTTCACTAGACAAGACCCTTATTCCTCAGCTGGGATCATGTAGAGCCCTTTGAAGCTGCAATTTGGAGCTTCGACCCATTGAACCCTGTTGAAGTCCACTATATGGAGAAAAATCATGGAATGTTTTCCTCAAAAAACTTAACTTCTTTTTGAATGAAGAAAGAAAGACAAATCTTGAATCTTGAATGACAGGGGGGTGAGTAAATTATCAGGAAATTTAAATTCTGAAGTGAACTAATCCTTTAACAGCTACAAACTACAGTATAAAATACACTATAGCCTACTACTGTGCTATACTTCACAATTCATTAACAATAAAAACATTTAGGGCTGTAGTTCTAATCTAAAGTGAATAATTATACTATAAATAATGTCTAATACTACACAAACACAACAGCATACACTACAGAAAACAATTCCGTACTATAGCATACTATACGGTTACACTTTAGTTTACAGTGCCGTAGTTATTGGAATTACTCAAATAAGTTATGAGTACTATTAATTAACTACATGTACTTACTATAGAGTTACAGTTAGGGTTTGATTTATGGTTAGTTACTTGTAATTATGCACAATTTACTGTTATTACTATAGTAAGTACATGTAGTAACGTGTAACTACAGCACTGTAAAATAACCTGTGTGTTTAATAAAAAGTGTTACCTGATGTACTATAGACAACAGTGCTGTATACTGTGCTCTTCATTAATAATATACATTTAGCATAACTTCTAACTACAGTTTATTATACTACAGCCAACAATACTGTACTAAAATACATTACAGGCTACTAGTACTATAAGTAAATCATAAAATGTTTTATTCATGGGTTTTTTGGGGATATGAATTACACACTGTATAAAGGTATCAAGTCATTTTTACAACTTGCAACTTTTAAAAGATGGTTTTATGGAATTTTGGTCTACTGAAAGTTTTTTTTTTTTTGAAAGACGTTTCGTCAGCTGAACAATCAATATTTTTATATGATGTTTCTTGTTTTCATTTGAATCTGTTAATTCTATATAAAATTCTGTAATTTTTATATACAATATAAAAAAATAAAAATGGAAAGTTCAAAAAGAGCATACAGGTTGTTTATATATTTTTATTAATAAATGATTAACATTTTATTTACAAATGTGATGATGATAATTACAGTAATAAATAATTTATTATTCATGATACAATTGCACTTTCAGTAGAAGGTCTCGGTGCTCATTTATCCGCTCGCACGAACGACGCAAAGATGCTGTCCTCTTGATTCAGGAGAACCTCTGGTTTATCAAACTCCAGAATGACTCCTCTCTTCATCACAATCACCAGGTCTGCATTCAGGATGGTGTGCACACGATGCTGTGGAAAAACACACACATAATGAGGTTTAATGGCTGTGACCTTGTTTGACCTGCTGAAAGGCTGAAATGCCTCTTAATCATTAAAAGCATTGAATGGTCGTCATGCTGTTGGGCTTTAACCACAGACTTTAAATATTAAAGTCAGAAAGCAACCTAATAGGCAACTTACAGCGATGGTGACTACAGTTCTGTCGGCGAAGGCAGTCATCACAACCTTCTGCAGAATGCTCTCCTATTAAAAACAAACAAAAACAAACAAAAAAAACATTATTAACATAAATATATTAACCTATAAACGGAATCTATTAAAAAAAGAGCATTATATTATATATACAGTATATATCTTTTTATATATATATTTTTTTTATATGAATTATAATTTAATTTTTAACCTAACCTATTAAAAAGAGCATTATTATATTATATTATATTATATTATATTATATTATATTATATTATATTATGTTATATTTTTAATAATTCAAACTTTTATAATTTTTAATATATAATTTATATTATAAAAAATGGCAGAACATTTTTTTTTACCTAACCTATTAAAGAGAATTATTAACAATTATTTAACCATTCAAACTTTTATTATATATGCTTATTTTAAATTAGATTTATAATATTTATAATAAATTTAGTATTATAAAAATGACAGAAAAAATAGCTAAATATAATTTATATCATTAAATATAATGTATATTACTTTATAGTTTTTATAATGTCAAATTATTTAACCTAGTCTATTAAAAAGAGCACTATATTATATTATATTATATTTTGTAATAATTTAAACGTTTATAATTTTATATGTAATTTAGATTATAAAAATGGCAGAATATTTTATATATATATATATATATATATATATATATATATATATATATATATATATATATATATATAAACTTTTAAACTGTAGCCTATTAAAAAGAGAATTGTATTAGTTTAATTGTATTAAGTTTTATAATATATATATATATATATATATATATATATATATATATATATATATATATATATATATATATATATAAATAAAAATTATTTTAAATGAGATTTATATTATTTATATTAAATTAAGTATTATAAGAATGGTATAAAAATGTCTAAATATAATTTATATTATTAAATATATTGTACATTACATTATATTTTTTATAATGTCAAACTTTTTAACCTAGTCTATTAAAAAGAGCATTATATTATATTATATTATATTATATTATATTATATTATATTATATTATATTATATTATATTATATTATATTATATTATATTATATTAATTATATTTGTTTAATAATTCACACTTTTTAACCTAACCTACTGAAAACAACATTATATTATTATTATTATAAACTAACCTATGAAAAGAGCTTTATTAATATAATTATTATAATACGTAAACTTTTGTATATAATTTCACATAACATAACATCATTGTTTTTTAAATAATATTGTTAAATGCATTTTTCCAATTTAATATTTTTATGAACAAACTGTATAATTGTTATAACAATTTAAGTGAAGGATTTAATTGAAAAATTAATATGAATTTTTGTATACATTATATATTATTGTTTTATTGATAGCTTACATTCAAGCTGGCATGGCATTTTTATTTTGAATTCTTTACATCAGTCTGTAGGTGGTGCAGAAACACCAGTACTTTTCACACAGACGCTTTCCTTTCATTTTAAATCTATCAAATTGACCCTCAGTGTGTGTCCGTTCCTCTATCAAACCAGCCAGTATATTTAGTACAGCCACGCTTCATTTATTCAGGAGAGATGAAGGCAGAGGAGCAGTCGAGGGGAAGGGTGCTTGAGAATGTGAAAGGAATTGAGGTTGTGGCCCCTGGGGTTTTCCCTTCTACCTCTTAGACTCTCTTACTCTTTATTGTACTTCTAAACACACACACACACACACACACACATACACACACACACACACACACACACACACACACACACACACACCGTAGCCATGTCTATGGAAGCAGTGGCCTCGTCCATAATCAGAATACTGCTCTTCCGCACAAATGCACGCGCCAGACAGAACAGCTGACGTTGCCCCTGGCTGAAGTTCTCCCCACCTTCAGTTATTATGGCATCTGAAACACAAGATAAGAGTATCATCTATCATATATTTACATTAGTTTGATAGCTTTTGGAAAACTGGAAAAGTGTGAAATGCACAGCTGGTTTGATGTCCGGAGGTGATGTGATTATCCCAGCTGACCGCACAGTCAATTTGATGTGCATCCTTTTAGAAATGTAGCCATTTTTCTGCCAGTCACTCCAAAATGAGATATAAATTCTGCATGAGACTGCTGAGAAGTATTCGCAAGCTCATTCATTCATAAAAGCATAAATGCCTGACAGTGAAAAACTCAATCTTAACCCTAAAAAGGCAAGTTCACACACTAAGGATGGCAGCTATAACTATAACGTTTTAAAATATGTTCTAATTCTATGAGAATAGGGAAGTCCTATACGATTTATATTTCTAACCCCCTCTCCCATAATTCATATTAAGTGATTAAATTATGAGAGAATGTTAATTTTTTTCCTTTAACATTTGACTTCTATCAGTATCTAGCATGTTTTATGAGTCTTAGGTGTCTTACCTAGTCCTCCAGGCAGGGTTTTAACTACTGGTTTGAGTTGTGCGATTTCTAATGCCTCCCACAACATGCTGTCTGTGGCCTTCATCTCTGGATCTAGATTAAAACTGAACACAAGAAAAATGAGATATTATAGAACTTCATAATAAATTCAGTTTGCCCCAGAAATCCTCCAGCTCTACAGCCCCATACTGCTTTTAAAAACACTGAAACAGGACAAAAAGCTATGGTGATTCATAATATATGAATGCTAATTTATAATCTGTGAAATCACATCTCAAGTGTCAAATTCAAACTGATTATGTTGATCAAAAGTGCATTTGTTTTTTTCTTGTAAATGAATAAAATGTCTAGGACAATTTCATTCACTCACGCACCGGATGGTTCCGCTGAATAAGAAGGGATCTTGTAGAATAATAGAGAAGCGCGACCTCAGAGTCTGAAGAGGCAGCTTTGCTATATCGATGTCATCAATGATTATTCGCCCTGTTGGAGTATAAAGACTTAAAATCCATGCCACATATTATACTCTGTAAATTCAATTATTTTAGCTTGACCTTAATAGAAAGAATTAGAGTCACCCTCAAACGTGTCCACCATCCGGAAAAAGGCCAATGAGAAGGATGACTTGCCACTTCCTGTTCTACCACAGATTCCAAGCTGTAACAGATCAACACAAAGTACTTATTAGTACTTATTAGTACTTATAAAGAACATATTATTGCCTAACCATATTCTACATCCCTTAATACCTAAACATCCCAATACCTAAACATAACCACTACATCAACTACCTTACTATTAATAAGTAGTAAAATAGGAGTTTATTGAGGGAAAAGTTAATAGTGAATATGTGTTCCTTATACTAAAGTGAGAGGGGGTATGCACTGACGTCACCCGCCCGCAGTCGCATGAATGGCAAAACATCCTGCAACATGACTGGCTTTAATAGGGGAAGCTGTGGTTTGACTCGACTTGAGGCAGTTGGACTCGACAGTGATCCTCACAACTCACCAAACAACCAGTGATCCATGGACATTGATATGTGGCCACTATCTATTTCACTATTTTATCTATATGCTACTATCTATTTATTTATCTATCTAAACTTGCTTTGTATGGTAAAATGGGTTTGTCCTACATTATTCAACCATGGTCGTCGTGATTTTGGCAAGTAAGTCATGTTCCTGGATCTTGGATCAACATTCCTGTCTGAAACATAGTCCTAACCCTATACCTACACCTTAACCTAATCCTACCCATAATTTATCCGAAAAACCAGAGGGAAATGACAGATGATTAAGAATGGTGTAGAAGCCCCTAACTTTTCTTGTAAACCTAAACTTGACATTAACTGTAAACCTATCCCTCAAATCTGACTGGTTGATTGGAATGTTGTTCCAGGATCAACAAAAATGTTGATCCAGGAACATGTTGTACTTGAATAAAATCAAGTTCTTCATCCAACCATACCCCTTTGTAGAACTGAAGGCTGATCGTAATGGACATTTTTTTAATAAACACTGACAAAAACTTTACTTCTGTCAGGATAACTATCATCAGAGATGATTGACATTTAGCATACAGTTTGGATTGGTGATGTGGTTCTGTTCTGAGCAAGAACTCCCTGTCCATCCATGCAGCCTAGCATAGAAAAGAGCAGGGAAAGCAGATATAACCCCCTAGGGTAAACAGAACAGAACCAACATAAATGTACTGCAGATATCATTAATGTTCAATAATTTAATGTACAACATAAATTGAAAAATTATGATTCAAAGGATAATCAGAAGGCCAAATCCTGACTGATGAGAGGAGGAGCTAGGGAAGGAGGAGGGTAATTAGCTCCTGAGCAATGCGATAGCTGCTGATAATACAGATGGATAAACTCTGCAGGACAGAGGCCCTCCAGGACCAATGTTCCCCATCCCTGCTATAGGTTGACGTGGTTCAGCTGAGAGTCAGCTGATGCGAGCTTGACAGACGTGACCTGTCAGAACTAACGCTAAGTTTGATCTATTTGTCCGGGAGGGTGAGGGTCACGCCAACCTCACCACCATAAGATCAGACTCTGGTCAGCTGGGCAGACTTGACCAAGAAACTCTGCATCCCAGCTGAAATCGCAGCCACCAACCTGCGAGCAGACCTTGTTCTGTGGTCAGCCTCGCTCAAGCATCATCGAGCTCACCGTGCCCTGGGGGGGTGCAGTGGAGGAGGCCTATGAACGGAAAAGGTTGAGGTACGCTGAACTTGCAACCGATGTGCAACAACAAGGCTGGAACGTGAAGGTACGTCCAGTGGAAGTAGGCTGCAGAGGGTTCGTAGCCACCTCAACATCCAGCCTACTCAGGGAGATGGGAGTGCGAGGAAAGGCCCATCGGCAGGCAGTCAACGACCTCTCCGCGGCTGCAGAAAAGGGAAGCCAGTGGCTATGGGTGAAGAGAAAAGACTCCGCTTGGGTCTTCAAATGAGTTGATGGCACTTAGGGAGTGAACCTGGGACACTGGGATTCACTGCTGAACCCTCTAGAGGTTTTGTCGGCCTATCAGTGAAACACCAAGGAAGGAGGGCGCCCACTTGACAACCCAAAGGGTGCCATCACTCAATGGACCATCCCACGGAGTCTCATCGGTGCTTCAAGTATGCATTAAGGGATATCAACATCAAGTCCTATACAACAGGTCAGGTTTGATAGTTATGGAGAACATATTGTATTGGCAACTCATCTCATCTCAACTATATGACCTAGGGCAGGGGATTTCCCTAGGGGGCTGCCAGCACCCGTTAAGGGTGAAGTGTTAATTCAGAAGTGAAATTCCCAAGTGAAACAGCTGTAGATGTGAAATTTTACTAGCAAATCTTTAGTCATCTGCAAGAGGGGGGAATTTGACTATTCTCCCAGCTAATCGTTTCCTATGGTTACAGCAGGTTTGTCGCAACTGGATTTGAGCAAAAACAACTAAAACAAAATGGACTTGTGGCTTGTAAAAATCAAGAATATCAGAGATGATAAAAAATAAAGGTTAAAAATAAGAAAACATGATTCATCTGACCAAGCCACCTTCTTTCATTGCTCCTTGTTCCAGTTCTGAAGCCCGCGTGTCCACTGTTGGACACAGTGGACAGGGGTCAGCATGGGCACCCTGACTTATCTATGTAGCCCCATATGCAACAAACTGTGAAGCACTGTGTATTCTGACACCTTTCTATCAGAACCAGCATTAACTTCTTGAGCAATTTGAACTACAGTAGTTAATCAGATGGATCAGACCACATGGGCTAGCCTTCGCTCCCCACTTGAGCCACACTGACCCTGTCGCCGGTTCACCACTGTTCACAATTTGGCCCTTGCCAAAAACTCACTCAAATCGTACACTTGCACATTTTTCTTGCTTCTAACACATCAAGTTTGAGAACAAAATGTTCACTTGCTGCCTAATATATCCACTAACAGGTGCCGTGATGAAGACTTCACATGTCAGTGGCCAAAATTATGCCTGAATGGTGTATATTTAAATAAATTAAATATCATTATTTTACTTTCTTAGAGTAAAATTCTTAAATGTACCTTTTGTCCTGGGCTGATGTGTGCATTGACCTGTTTGAGCACAGGCTTCAAGGTGCTGTCGTACCTCACGCTCAGATTCTGGATCTGAATCTCACCCCGCTGAGGCCAGCCTTCTGGAAGCTGTGATGCAGCTGAGAGAGGAACATTTAATCAAAGAGATAAGAGGTGTAAGATATACAGAGAATGACAGAATGTGCGAACACAGGAAATGAAGGCGACAAATGCTGAGTGTGCGAATCCAGTGAAATTGAGAGGCATCTGTAGTCAGTAAACGTGGCTCAGTGTGTAGTGATACTCACACAGCAGACCCTCGTAGCTTTCAGGTTCTGTCTTCAGCAGAGCTTTTATTCTCTTCACAGCTCCCAGCTGCACCTCCATGTCTGCCAGATTACGCACCATCCAGTTCAGATAATTGGACACCTGAGAGGTAAAATACAGAAAGAGAAGCTATCTAATATTGCTGATGATAAGCATGTAGAAAGTTAGATGTATGTGTGTGAGGTCTTGCCATGAGGGCGTATGTAAGTCCCAGCCCCACCAGCCCAGTGGACAGATGATTGTACTGGGAGTTTGTGATGGAGGCCACAGCTGCTATTAGGACAATACAGGCCCCAATGTACTCCTGCACAACAGATACAACAGTATAGCAGTTAATGTTGAGTCGATCAGTAGGTAAAATCTATTTTAGCTAGCATTTGTACCAACACATACAGGTACTGGTCATATAATTAGAATATCATCAAAAAGTCTATTTCACTAATTCCATTCAAAAAGTGAAACTTGTATATTATATTCATTCATTACACACAGACTGATATATTTCAAATGTTTATATATTTTAATTTTGATGATTATAACTGACAACTAAGGAAAATCCCAAATTCAGTATCTTAGAAAATTAGAATATTAATTAAGACCAATACAAAGAAAGGATTTTTAGAAATCTTGGCCAACTGAAAAGTATGAACATGAAAAGTATGAGCATATACAGCACTCAATACATAGTTGGGGCTCCTTTTGCCTGAATTACTGCAGCAATGCGGCGTGGCATGTGGAGTCGATCAGTCTGTGGCTTTGCTCAGGTGTTATGAGAGCCCAGGTTGCTCTGATAGTGGCCTTCAGCTCTTCTGCATTGTTGGGTCTGGCATATCGCATCTTCCTCTTCACAGTAGCCCACAGATTTTCTATGGGGTTAAGGTCAGGCGAGTTTGCTGGCCAATTAAGAACAGGGATACCATGGTCCTTAAACCAGGTACTGGTAGCTTTGGCACTGTGTGCAGGTGCCAAGTACTGTTGGAAAATGAAATCTGCATCTCCATAAAGTTGGTCAGCAGCAGGAAGCATGAAGTGCTCTAAAACTTCCTGGTATATGGCTACGTTGACCTTGGACCTCAGAAAACACAGTGGACCAACACCAGCAGATGACATGGCACCCCAAACCATCACTGACTGTGGAAACTTTACACTGGACCTCAAGCAACATGGATTGTGTGCCTCTCCTCTCTTCCTCTAGACTCTGGGACCCTGATTTCCAAAGGAAATGCAAAATGTACTTTTATCAGAGAACATAACTTTGGACCACTCAGCAGCAGTCCAGTCCTTTTTGTCTTCTGACGCTGTCTGTTGTTCAAGAGTGGCTTGACACAAGGAATGCAACAGCTGAAACCATGTCTTGCATACGTCTGTGCGTAGTGGTTCTTGAAGCACTGACTCCAGCTGCAGTCCACTCTTTGTAAATCTCCCCCACATTTTTGAATGGGTTTTGTTTCACAATCCTCTCCAGGGTGCGGTTATCCCTATTGCTTGTACACTTTTTTTTCTACCACATCTTTTCTTTCCCTTCGCCTCTCTATTAATGTGCTTGGACACAGAGCTCTGTGAAGAGCCAGCCTCTTTTGCAATGACCTTTTGTGTCTTGCCCTCCTTGTGCAAGGTGTCAATGGTCATCAAGTCAGCAGTCTTCCCCATGATTGTGTAGCCTACAGAACTAGACTGAGATACCATTTAAAGGCCTTTGCAGGTGTTTTGAGTTAATTAGCTGATTAGAGTGTGGCACCAGATATTGAACCTTTTCACAATATTCTAATTTTCTGAGATACTGAATTTGGGATTTTCCTTAGTTGTCAGTTATAATCATCAAAATTAAAAGAAATAAACATTTGAAATATATCAGTCTGTGTGTAATGAATGAATATAATATACAAGTTTCACTTTTTGAATGGAATTAGTGAAATAAATAAACTTTTTGATGATATTCTAATTATATGACCAGCACCTGTACAGTACCAAACCACATAGTAACTGACTTGTGTGGCATATAAACTCACCATTCGAACCTCCAGCCAGCGGTTCGCCGCTGTGAGGAAGAGAGAGGCCATGTTATTGGCATCTGTGAACTGTAGAAGTCTCTGTCTGAATCTAGGCTCATACCTAAGAGAGGAAAATACAAGAAGAATCTGTTTAATACATTTATATGGAAGGCATTTAGCAGATGCTCCCATCCAGTGACTGAAAAAAACTACCATGGTCAACAGATGAGGAAATAAAGCACTCAATCATAACATTTTGCCCACCTGAACGCTCTGATGGTTGTGAGCCCCTCTACTGTCTCGGAGAAGTGTGAGAGTAGAGGAAGCTGTGTGCTGTCTTCTAGCTGCTGGAGATCTCTGGAAATACAAGCACACAGATAAACGTAACAGTAAACATCTCAACAGAAAATAAAGACTCAACATCTACTCACCCTCATGCCATCACCAAAGGAAATGTCTTTCTTTTTTTAGATGAACACAAACAAAGATTTTTAGAAAAATAACCCACCTCTTTAAGTCCATATGAAGTTAAACAATAGGTGGGTGTAAGAAAAACATTAATATTTAAATTATTATTTTTTTAACAATAAACCATCGCTTCCAGACATTGGCGTACATTTCATCTAACAGAGATGGGGGGGTTTTGCTGGAGTTTTTCCCTCTTTTCCATCTCACTTTTAAATCTCTTATTTTGTGTATTTTATGAGTGCGCATTTTACTTTCGCTTTCAAATTAGCAGCAATTAGGGGCCGGCAATTGCTTGAATGGTGGGTTCATTATCATTCTTAACAAAAAACACAACAACAAAACAGTACAATGAATGCCAAACTTGCTTATACTAAACACAGAACTTTTATTAACAAAACGAATAAGACAGCTTTATTAATGGCCTCACAACGAGCTTACATCATGAATTCAAAAAAAGCATTTACATTTACATCAACTGTAAACTCAACCCTCTTAGGAATATTTAAACTTTTTTCAAATAGAAAACATCACTTCCGGCAAAGTGTGTGTTCTTCCAAGAAAGGGTAGAGTTTACACTTGAGAAGTGACGTTCCTCTGCAGTTCCTTGTCAAGTCAGCTTCACATGGATGTATAAAAAACAAAACAAGACAAGGCAATGTAGCAAAAACCAATAAAGAATACCAGTCAATCATTCTTTCCTTTGCACATCCAACTCAGAAACTAAATCGATTTTTTTTTTTTCAGTAGTGTCGTCATTCACAGTAAGAATCAATGATACCACTACATTATGCAGATTCTGGTTTTGAAACCGCTGAGATTTAAATTCTTGAAGAAATGGGATAACCTTTCACAGGTGAGAATGTGTTGGTTTCTTTTTTTATATACTGTATATTATCTCAATATTACAGGGTTTTATTCTATGCTAACTTTTTAATGTAATGTTAGCTGATGCCTTCGCCTTGTACAGCGTTAGTCTAGCAAAAACATCAGCTGAAGTTTATTGCAGATATAGATATTCATAGATATTCTAACCTTGGTTGTAGAGGCAAAGTCAACTTACTCCCGAGTTTTGACGGACCAACTTTGACCTGTTCCATTATGGTGGATGGCTTACATAAAGCAGCCCAAAGAAACAGACGATAATGAGGCATCCTATATCTATGCATCAAGCACTTGCACTACTTCTCTGACATGAAGAGCAAATTGATTTGGGACGGTCACTTTGTCGCATCCAGTGTTGACAGCCTCATGCTTTTGCTGTGCTGCGGGATGCGACAATTGTCATGTCCGGTGTAGACACGGTGTCAGGGCTCTCTAAGATGTTTGCGTTCATTATTATGGTATTATGTGCTTTGAGACATGAGGTAATTTAACGCCGACTCTCATGACACTTTGCAGAATCTGCTCTGGCTGTCATGTGTTTTGGAGGAGGCGTGGCTTTGAAGAGCGTTCAGAAGGGATGGTGGGTTCTTATGCTTTCAAGGCTAGCTTGCTATTGCTAGGCTCTATGAAACTGCACACCCTAGTTTTAAAGCGGTGGTTCAGTGTTTTTTTTTTCTAGGCTTGATTGTGTTTTTGGGGCGCAGTTTAACATGTTTTAATGGTTCGTTTTTTTAAAAAAGCAGAATTTTTCATACATTTTACCTTTATTCTACACCGCTGTTTCCATTGTCATATGAACGGCTCATTTGACTTCCTGCTTCTACAAACCCGATTCCAAAAAAGTTGGGACACTGTACAAATTGTGAATAAAAAAGGAATGCAATAATTTACAAATCTCATAAACTTTATTCACTATAGAACATAGATAAAATATCAAATGTTGAAAGTGAGACATTTTGAAAAGCCAAATATTGGCTCATTTTGGATTTCATAAGCAAAAAAGTTGTAGCAATAAGAGGCCGGAAAAGTTAAATGTACATATAAGGAACAGCTGGAGGACCACTTCTCTCAGAAGTCAAGATGGGCAGAGGATCACCAATTCCCCCAATGCTGTGGCGAAACATAGTGGAGCAATATCAGAAAGGAGTTTCTCAGAGAAAAATTGCAAAGAGTTTGAAGTTATCATCATATACAGTGCAAAATATCATCTAAAGTTTCAGAGAATTTGGAACAATCTCTGTCCGTAAGGGTCAAGGCCGGAGTTTTACTTTATAGGTAAAAAAGTAAAGAATATTCATATTTTTCTTACACCAGCCATTTTGCTTCAGAAGGTTCATTGACTGGGGTCATAAGGAGTACCGTCATGATTGTTGTTTCGTTGTTGAATCGTTGTTTGTGCTGCTTTGGGCGTCAACTTTTGGATACCCATTGACTTGCATCATATGGACATATGGATGGATTATTATTCTAAAAATCTTTGTTTGTGTTCATCTGAAGAAAGTCATACATCTGGCACATACTGTATGAGGGTGAGTAAATGATTAGAGAATTTTCATTTTTGGGTGAACTCTCTTTTTAAATGTGTAGCTATAAAGGCATTTTTCAATTTTTTTTTTTTTTTAATGAATAAAATTAGACATGAATTTCACCAATATCTTGGACAAAAAGTTGCAATGGAGAAGTAAATGGCTTGATTACTTTGATGCAACTCTGAAGTATTTCTGTATGAAGTAGCAGGTGATGGCTAGTGGTACTAGTACAATGAGGAAAACCGGCGTGACGTAAGAGATCACACCCAGAGCCGACACACACAGCAGCGTGGAGCGACTCAAACACTCCAGGGTAGCGGGAATGTGCTGAAACATAAAGAAACAGAAATATACAAATGCAGATACTAAATGCTGTTTCTGTTAGTCACCAAAGGAGGAATATTGACTCACACAGTAACATTTTATGGTTTTTGTATTGTAGATCATACCTGATCTATCGTATTGGTATCGGAAGAGAAACGGTTTACTATGCTTCCTAAAGGAGTGGTTTCAAAGAGCCTGGAAAAAAAGAGGGAACAATTTGGAAACAAAAATCAGTTTTAAATGTTAAATCACTTGACTCTTAAAGAAATATACTTAAAAGAAGAAGAAACATCATCCCACTTTCAACTGCTTTTTTCCAACAAATTTCTCATTATGTGTAAATATTTGTATGGACATAAAAACCCAATTTTTGGATTTTACAAAATGATCTTTCAAATCCAGTATCCTGAAAAAGGGACGTTTCTTTTTTTGCCGAGTTTATTTCACCCAAAATTTTGCATGTCAAATTATACACAGTGTAATTCCACATAAACACTTCAGGAATATGAAAGTTTCTTATGTACCTCATTGGGGCAAGAATAATATTATTCAGCAGATTGTGGTGCAGTTCTTTGGCCACCCGCAAGCCTGTCCACTCCACGGCCACTGATGTGGCCAGACACAGCACGATACCCAGACAGCAAAGCAGGCTGAACACCAGCAGGTATGACGAGTGACTGAAACCAACGTCCTGTGGGGAGAACAAGGGGGACACTTAAAAAACACCAACTCACTTGGTACGAAGTACAGAAAGGATTGGTAAGCAATTATATCATGCTGATCTCACTGTAACACATTGTCATGGTTATACTTTCAAAACATCCAAAAAAGCATTTATTTGCAATATTATTGTTTCAATGTTGCTAAAAATCTGTTGTTAATGTCTGTGCACCAAGAACAATAACTATAATAATAACTACACCAATCAGGCATAACATTATGACCACCTTCCTAATATTGTGTTGGTCCACTAGACCCCTGAAGGTGTGCTGTGGTATCTGGCATCAAGATGTTAGCATATCCTTTAAGTCCTGTAAGTTGTGAGGTGGAGCCTCCATGGATTGGACTTGTTTGTTCAGCACATCCCACAGATGCTCGATTGGATTGAGATCTGGGGAATTTGGAGGCCAAGTTAACACCTCAAACTCTTTGTTGTGCTCCTCAAACCATTTATAAACCATTTCTGCTTTTTGGCAGGGAGCATTATCCTGCTGAAAGAGTCCACATCCACCAGGTAATAACATTTCCATGAAAGGTTGTACGTGGTCTGCAACAATGCTTAGGTAGGTGGTACGTGTAAAAGTAAAATCCACATGGATGGCAGGACCCAAGGTTTCCCAGCAGAACATTGCCCAAAGCATCACACTGCCTCTGCCGGCTTGCCTTCTTCCCATAGTGCATCCTGGTGCCATGTGTTCCCCAGGTAAGCGACGCACACGCACCCGGCCATCCACGTGATGTTAAACAAAATGTGATTCATCAGACCAGGCCACCTTCTTCCATTGCTCCGTGGTCCAGTTCTGATGCTCCGCTCACCACGTGCATCAGTGAGCCTTGGCCTCCTTTGACCCTGTCGTCGGTTCACCACTGTTCCTTCCTTGGACCACTTTTGATAGATACTGACCACTGCAGACCGGGAACACCCCACAAGAGCTGCAGTTTTGGAGATGCTTTGACCCAGTCTTCTAGCCATCACAATTTGGCCCTTGTCAAACTCGCTCAAATCCTTATGCTTACCCATTTTTCTACTTCTACTTCTAACACATCAACTTTGAGGACAAAATGTTCACTTGCTGCCTAATATATTCTACCCACTAATAGGTGCTGTGATGAAGAGATAATCAGTGTTATTCACTTCACCTGTCAGTGGTCATAATGCTACGCCTGATCGCTGTATATTAGCGGCCACAGCAATAGATCATAATGTTCTGCACATGCTGCAGTTTTGTTGCCTGTCACTTTAAATGCTCATGCTATTTAAATTCAGGTGGATTCTGATTGGCTGTCAATGTTTTTTTATGGTTTATAAGCTAGAAAAAAATCCAACGTCTTCCCAGCTCTTATAGAATTATAACGATTATTTAAATTATAAACTTTATAGGTATCATTAGAGTTATCATCTGTGGTGTGAACGAGCCTTAAGTGAATTTACTGTAGACGCTGCAAACAACGCTGCTAGTAGGTAAATTATTTCAATTACATATAAAGACTGACTGATTCTGATTTATGTACTGCAACCTTCCAAATGCTAATCGTACACCCTGAAGAAATAAAGTGAAAGAAAATCAATCTGGCAATCAAGATGACTAAAAGGCTATTCATTATCGTAAAACTCCAACAGAGAACATCAATAATGTGAATCAACTCAAAAACATAAGAACTAATTAGTGGAAATCTAAATCAGGGGTTAAGTCTACTTTACATTTTGTGTGACGGCAAAGACTGCAGCTTAAATGGGTTAAGCAATTACCTGAGCATTGATGGAGAATAAAGTATTGATCGGGATGAATTGGTTTGTGAAAATATGGAAAGTACACCTCTGCTAAAGACAAGAATGTGGAGTGGATAAAATTAGATTTTTTTGTGCGGAGAGGATATTTAAACAAAATTTGACCTGTGTGTCTGGTAGCATATTTTTAACCACCTGACTGACTTAAGCTGAGGTTTATTAAATAAATTGCCTAGCTTATAACTCTGAACAACTGGAGTCTAGTCTCACTGTGTTATCTGAGCTGTCACAGCACACGCCAGCTCAAGGCTGATTCACCACAACATGCTCTTCCTCAGTGGCAGGGTGGTCTATTAATAAAGTGAAGTGTTTGTATCTGGCTCTTAACACCTTCTCTTGTTTTTTCCTATGTGCCATTCAACATGTATGTGCCTCATGGATATATAAAACACACCTTCTTTTGTAGGATATTACAGTTTGGCATATTTATCATGGAGAATTTTTTTAATCAACCCAAGCAGCCAATGACATCATGCATCTAAGCTATCCGAAAACGATGAACTGCATCTTCAGCAGGTGCAAACCATAAATTATGTAAATTGGAGCCTAAATGATTCAAGAGGGGATCCATATGCAGAGTAAATTTTCAAAGTAGAAATCAAAGCATGTGTCAGATGTACATTTTTATACATTTTTCAAATTTTGAACAAATTTGACAAGAATTAGAGAAAAAACTATCAACCATCCATAGCACTTCTGCAACCCGCATAGCATAGCAACCCCTGACAACCACCCACAATGCATTTAAGCCACTCACATTCTTCAGAAAGTGTAAAAATCAAGTTCATACGTATGACCGTCTTAGCTTTACCTGCACTAAAGAGCAGTTGTGTGCAGCTGCGTCAATTTTGGCTGTGATGACTTTGGACGTCCAGTAAGCAAGCCAGTAATCGATGGCTACCAAAAAGGAGTGTTTGAGGAGCTGGGACAGCAGGAGCAGGAGAAGCAGGAGGAGGCCTGCAGAGCTCAGGTACGTCCCACAGGATCTCCAGGGAATGGTGGCTCTGTGCCTCATCACTCGAGACATGTTATCTTCATCATCGCTCTCCACAGACTCTTCTATAGATATGAAAAGAAAAAAAAAGTATAGATAGATAGATAGATAGACAGACAAACACATTATTGAATTCAGGTGTTTTAATCAGACCCATTGCCATAGGTGTATAAAATCAAGCATCTAGCTATGCAGTCATCATTTACAAACATCTGTGAAAAAATGGGTCATTCTGAGGAGCTCAGTGAATTCAAGCATGGTACTGTGATAGGATGCCACCTTTGAAATAGGTCAGTCAATAAGTCATGAAATTTCATCCCTGCTAGATTTCATGGTCAACTGTAAGTGGTATTATTGGAAAGTTGAAGTGATTAGGAACAGCAGCAACTAAGCCACTAAGCGGAAGACCAGGTAAAGTCACTGAGAGGGATAAACGAGTGCTGAGGAGAAGCATTGGCGTAAAAGTTGCCAATGCTCTGCTGATTCCATAGCTGAAGAGTTCCAAACTTGTACTGGCATTAATATTAGCACAGAAACTGTGTGGCGAGAGCTTCATGGAATGGGTTTCCACGACCGAGCAGCTGCATACAAGCCTCACATCACCAACCCCTGAAAAAAATGCCAAGAGTGCCAAGATTCTGCCAAGACTCTTGGCAAAAAATGGCAAGAGTTGGATGGAGTGGTATAAAGCATGCCACCACTGGACTTTCCACCTTAGTAGTGGAAAGTCTGGTGAGTCTGGGTTTGGTGGATGCCAACAGAACGTTACCTGCCTGACTGCATTGTGCCAACTTGTAAAGTCTGGTGGAGGAGATATAATGGTATAGGGCTTTTTTTTAGCAGTTGGCCTAGGCCCCTTACTTCCATTGAAGGGAAATGTTAATGCTTCAGCATACCAAGACATTTTGGACAATGCTATGCTGCCAACATTGTGGAAACAGTTTGGGGAAGGCCCTTTTCTATTCCAGCATGACTGTGCACCAGTGCACAAAGCAAGGTCCATAAAGACATGTTTGGATGAGTTTGGCGTGGAAGAACTTGACTGGCCCACACAGAGCCCCAACCTAAAACCCATCGAACACCTTTGGGATAAACTAAAACGGAGATTTCGAGCTAGGCCTTCTCATTCAAATTCAGTGTCTGACCTCACAAATCCCTGTTGGTGTAATGGTCCGGTGTCCCAATACTTTTGTCCATATAGTGTAGTGATAGATAGAGAGAGAGAGTGTGTGAGAGAGAGAGATAGTGTAACATACAAAACAACTTATCCCATCAATGTAAAACTTATCCCATCTATGTAAAATATCCTTGTCCTAAGAACACAGTTCAACCTTTTGAACAAGTGCAAACTTGAATGTAGAGAGCACACCACACTCGCTGCTCTAAATGTAAAAAGCAGCGTCATACTGGTATTTTAAAAAACACAAGTGTAGGTGGATAGCAAAAGAGATACTGAAAGAAGGAATAAACAAGAGAAAAAAAGCTGTAAAGCCCACAGGCATGTAACACTTGCACTGTGCCAAGAATACCCTTGAGTGCCAGAGCAGTGATGATATGTGTATATATCATGTTTAGGTCAGTAGAAGAGCATTTACTACCACAGCAAATTAGCCGTCATGGAGGGGAAAAAAGCAACCCACTATGGTTTAATCCCTCAGCACAATCTCAGTGCTGAGGAGACAGAACCATCCCCACATTCATTATTCAGTCATTCCAGAGTGGTCTAGTCCGTCAGCAGATGCTTTTGCTCACTCTCCCACACTACAACTAAAATCATAGAAAGTGTATTATGATAGCCATAAGAAAGGAGGTCTATAAGATTAAAATGACCGTTGCACAGAGAATACAACATGTGAAGTGACACTTCTAGAAGAGTTTCTGGTCGCTTGTCGATTTTAAGTTTACTTTTTCAGACAAAGCGTGGAGTCCATTATTTTGTCAGTCACTGCAGTGAGAAGGCTAACCTTCCAATATAGCTTTAGTACTGGAGTATACTGCCATTTGGCCAACTGCCATATATCTGGCACATAGCCTATGCCTTCCATCTAGAGAATAATCAATTATGAAGGTGAGGGGGTGTAGAAATGTAGAACAAATTCGGCCTTGGTGGGTAAAAAGTACACGGCAGCAGGTCAGGTCATTCTTGCAGGCATACCAGGCCAACCTGCTCAGAGACCTTGATGAAGGCGAGAGGGCGGGCACGGATGCTATTAAAGAACTTCACCGGGTCATTTGCGCTGTATTTGTCTCTCCGGGCCACCAAGGAGATGGCCAGAGCCATTGATCGTTCTATGGCAGCCCTGGTGGCCATGAAGAGGCATCCCTGGTTAAATCTTTCTGGTATTAAGGAGAAGGAAAAAGCATTTTTTCTGGATGCCCCGCATTCACCTGCTGGCCTCTTCACTGACGCTGTCACCTCAGTTGTCGAGAGGTTTCAGGAGGCGAAGAAGCAAGCGGTGGTGTTCCAGAGGTACTTCCCTCACCAAGCTCAGGTCTCAGAGGATCCTTCGTGTCTCAAGCTTGGCTCTTATCCATCTAAGAGCTGCTCATACTGCCATCCTTGGGGCTTTGGGACACAGTGGTTTCCAGAGTGGTTTCCTCAGTGTCTGCCCAGAGATGTTGTAGAACCAGTTTGGTTGTTCCCTGCTGGTTATCCTCTTTAGGGCACCGAGCTAACTACTCAAAATACACCAGAGACCAGGCTGGTTCCCTTAGTAGACTATCTTGCAGCATGGACACTTCTGCCAAATGTGTCTTAGTGGGTGCTGTAGACTATAGAGAGGGGCTACAGAATTCAGTTTGGTTTTTGACTGCCTTGATTCAATGGGGTCCTGCCCACAGTGGTGGGTCCTGAGCAAGCTCTTTTAATGGAACAAGAGATTATAGCTCTCTTGGGGAAGGAGTCCATAGAAACCTCCCTAAAGAGAGTGTGGGTTCTATAGCCAGAATTTTATTGTTCTAAAAAAGGATGGGGGGGTTGCGTCTAATTCTAGATCTACGCTAGCTGAATCACACTTTAAAATTCAAGTTCAAGATGTTAACACTGAAGCTAATCGCGACTCAAATAAGATCAGAGGACTGGTTTGTCACGTTAGATCTCAAGGACGCATACTTGCATATGAAGAGTTCCACTGCAAAAACCTCTAAGTCCGTCTGACATGTTTTCTTTTAAATGGGCATTTTTACCAGGCTCCTATGTTTAGGTTCAGTAATTTCACTTTAATGGCAAGGTTATGAGTCAGTTATTGAAATGCCTTATTTAAAAAAAAATCATTTTAGTCAATTCACTGGTATTTAACTTTCTTTTCTTTTTTTTCTTTTTTTTTTTTTGCAAAAACCTCTAAATTCACCTCCTTGGACAATAAAACATAGTAAAACGTCAGTTTCTGTCAGTTTTACAGCAGCAGTGTTTACTTGCTACTCACGAAATCCTGTCATTGCCACTGTAACGATGGACAAAACATGATAAAAACTTGTAGCTCAGCACTTGAAAGCCGGTTCATACGCAAACCGCCAATCATCTTGAAATCATATGATTTGATTCACATCTTCTGATTGGTTCTTCTGTGGACTTAGAGGCTTTTGCTGACAAAGGGAAGTGGTGTTTAGAAGTTTCTGCCAACAAACTGGTATTTCTGAATGGACTGACGCTGGGATTTAGTGGATTGAAAGTGAAAGTATTTGATGAGTGCGCTTGCACTAGTCTCGCCTACTTTGTATAGGATAAATTGTTTTTCCGGTGTTTTACTTAATCTTTGCAATCTGGCAACCATGCGCACACATTTTCTCGACACTGCGGAAGTGATCTGAAAACACTGACAATCAAGTAAGCTGGAGTTTAGATATTCTGTCACTGAACCAGCTAATTAGGATTATTTGAAAATTATAGGTGTATTGGAGCAGGGTTGTTACTGGAGTCTGCAGCAAGGTAGCGGAAGCAGGATTTGCAACCCCTGCTCTATATCAACTGCAATTTGCTCTTCTCAAACATAGACCTGGATGATGCCAATAGTTGCTCTGTCCCACTAGGAAGGAGAATTATGTGACGATCTTATTTCTTAATTACAGATTCTTTACAACACTCAGTTCCAAGACCAGTGACCTCGGCCATCTGTTAGTGGATCCTGGACTTCTTGACAGATGGTGAGGGTGGGCATCCAAACATCTTGGCATAGATCATTCACATCAACAGCTTGGTCAGAAATGCACAGCAATGAGTATATTATCTCAAGAGCCTGAGTAAGTTCAATATGCTACCCCAGGAAATCCTTTCCAGAGGATTTGAGGAAGCAATTATACAAGACTGAAAGGAAGGACTAGCAGAGAGTGCTATAATCAAATAATTGTTTTTTCCCCCCTCAATGCTACAGTCAGCAAAAAAAACTACAAAGAGGAACTAGTGGGTACTACGCTCTTGTCACCCAGATCTTTAATGAAGATTTATGAGGATTCCTACCAGGGGCTTGGATAGTTAACAATGCAACAACCCTTTGTCCTTTTTTGCAGATAACTTGCAGGAACAATCTAAAAATTATTGTACCAGATGAGCATGTGATATAAACTTTGTTAAAACATATATTTTCTACATGTTTATTCTACTCTTACCTTCTACTTCCTCTTCAGTTTTTAAAGCCTCTCTGGAGTACATGGCTCGCCTCAAGTTTTTTCTTTCCAGGACCGTCATATTCTCATCTACTGTCTCCTGGAACACAACAAAAACATAATGCCTAAACATCTATGGAGAACAGGGAATTATGTTTAGCATATTTGGCTAGTTAAGCAGCCTAAATCAAATCAAGTCAATTTCATTATTTTCCAATTAATTCCCTGAGTATTTGGGTCTCTTAAAAAGTACATTGGATAATTGTGACATGGAGCTTAGTGACCTGTTCTGCTAGAACATCCTCCTACAAATGTTAAAAGATCTGAGCCTATAATGAAGGGATCATTTACGAACATCTCCAGGTAGTTTGGACCAAATACTCTAAGATATATCATATGGAAAAAGAAAAGGAAGGGGCCCAACACAGTTCCTTGAGGTACTTCAGTGTTGTTTGATCTTCAACACAGAGTTGTGTATTTTTGGACACAGAAAGACAGTTTTGAGATCTGATTGGTAGCTGTGTTGGCCACTAGATGGCATATTAGACACTTTTTTGGAGACTTGAGTTTATTACAGTCACTTTTAGGTCTAAGTCCCAGTCCCACTTAGTGTATCCACAAGCTTGTATTTTCAGTATAAACAGAGATTGGTTTTCCAATCTCTCAAACAATTCAAACAAATGTCAACAAAAAGGTCAAGAGAGCATTTGGCTTTACAAAGCAAAACAAATGATCTTGCCCTTTAAATCGCTTCCTTTAGTATCTCATTAATTTTTTGCAGAGTACCTTCTCAAATTCTTTGTCTTGTCTGTGCATCAGAGTCTTCCACTGCTCGAATAGCTCAGGCTGAGAGTTTTGGATGTCCTTCAAGGTTCCTTCTGCTTGTATGCTGCCATCTTTCATCGCAATGATCTACAAATAAACAGCAAACATTCAATTATTACTTCAATCTCCTGACAAGCCACTGACACCACATAAAAGAAGGTGGACGTTTTTAATGCCCTGTGAGATGTAAAGCCAATATATAATGGCAAGCCTGTCCCTTTTTATTTGGCAGCTTAAAGTGGCTATGTTTAAATAACCGGGAGTTGACAAACTCTTTTCTGACCGCTGGTGATTTATTGAGCACCAGGAGGAGGAAGACTTTAACAAGGCAATTCATCACCCAGAGCCAGGGGGAGAGAGACAAGGGACTTCATTCATTTCTAATAACAACAAGGTTGATGATGACAACAAATTGGCTTGAGAATATGTTTCATGAGTTTCATAAAAATACACAATGCCTGTAAGCTTTCTCTGGTTAGGTATGTTGGGTCAAAGCATTTGGAACTATGTATATTCTCATAAAGGATTAGTTCACTTTCAAATAAAATTTTCCTGATAATTTACTCATCCCCACGTCATCCAAGATGTCCATGTCCTTCTTTCTTCAGTGGAAAAGAAATTAATGTTTTGGATGAAAGCATTCCAGACAAGGAATAAGGGTCTTATCTAGCGAAATGATCTGTCATTTAAAAAAAAAAAAAATGTAAATGTATTTGCTTTATATAAACAAATGATCACCTTTCAATTGGTTCCGCCAAAACCGCACTTTCGTTTTCTTCAAAAAGCTTACGCTGTATGTCCTACGCCTTCCCTATTCAACTTACGGAACGAACGCAGTTCCATTTCTCTAGATAAGACCCTTATTCCTCGTCTGGTATCATTTAAAGCCCTTTGAAGCTGCACTGAAACTGCAATTTTGACCTTCAACCATTTAGAGGCCACTGAAGTCCACTATAAGGAGAATAATCCTGGAATATTTTCATCAAAAACCTTAATTTCTTTTCGACTGAAGAAAAAAAGACATGAACATCTTAGATGACATGGAGGTGAGTAAATTATCAGGAAAATTTTATTTGAAAGTGAACTAATCCTTTAAGTCTCAATATTATCCAAATTTAACTTCTAAAGTAAATGTAACTTGTTTTTACTAGAAATAAAAAAGCAAAGCAATGGAAATGAATGGGGCCCATTTGTAAACAATAAAATACCCACTGTTTCAAAAGTATGACCACAGGATGTGAACAATATGCACGTTGTTTGCCATGACAACATAATGCCTGAACCCTAAATCTATCTAAAAGTTTTGAGAACAACTTTACAGCTCAAATAATATACAAGTTTTAACAAAAAAATGAATGTTAATGTTTTTAAAAAACTGTAAGACCTATATTTCTGCTATTAAATCCTCCAAAAATCCTACACTTGTACTGAACCTGCAATTTTCCTTTAAAAAATGTTTTTGGATGTGTCTGGATGAGGAACATAGGTTAGGTAGAAGAGAATTATTTGCTTATTCTAAACCTGAAGTGACCTTATTTCGGTTAAATGGCTTTGGTTTGGTCAGCAGTTTGATTCCTGTCATTGCAAACAGTGGCCAAATGGGGATTTAATTTGATTTTTTCTTTTTTTCTGTAGACCAGATGGTCTATTTTGCTCAATTCGATGTATAATGAATTGTGTTAGTAGGATTTGCAGTTGAAAACATGACAGAAACAAAATTAATTCATTCTTTACAACAGACTCTTGTACTGGACTATAAATAAAATACATAACGGGGTTCCTCTGAAATAATTTCTATAGCTTCATCGGGTAGATGACAGGTGATGAATGAAGGCGAATTCATAACTCAAGCTTTGTGAGATTTGACTTTTAAATTAGGCTTCAACATCTCATAGCTCAACTATTCAGTAATTCCTTTGTGTCTTCACTCTACCATTTCCAATTTACCAGAAGAGTCAGAGATCCAGGTCTGCTGTTCTGCCTATGAGGATTTTTAAACCTGGTCTACCCATCAAAATTCTGACCAACTGTTTAAATGACGTTCTATAGGGGAAGAAGTTTGAATAAGTGCGTTTGCATATGAGGTACCCAGTCTGCGTGAGGGAGATACTGCAGTTTGTGTGTCACGAGCACCACCGTTCTCTTCTCCTCTCTCAGTAGTTTAAGAATACCCTCCTGCATCAGGTGATCACTCAGGTGAATATCCAGTGCTGAGAAAGGATCATCCTATGATAAAAGAAAAAAAATTAACTCACTAAAGTCTCACTTCATTGCTTTGTGTGTATAGATGGTTCTGGACTTACCAGAAACACCACATTGGTAGTTTGATAAAGAGCTCGAGCTACACTGATTCGTTGCCTCTGGCCTCCAGAAAGAATAATGCCCTGGAAAGAAGAAAGAAGAGGAAGAAGAAAGTTAACAGCAAGGCTGTATTGATTACACACCTCAATATGGAGGCAGCAGATGGTAGAAGTTGTTACGGTAACTGTTCCACACAAAAATGGCATGTGGATTGATCATGTTGACTTAGTCGACACTCTTTAAATGAGGCTGCTTTTAGGTACAACCTGAAAGTCATTTACAACATTAAGCTGCCTTAAATGTGACCTGAGCCAAAAACCTTAATGAGTGAGAGTAAACAACGAGACAGCTGTATTTTAAAGGCTACCTGGATACTAAATCATGAGGTTGTCTCAAACTGAATATGTATGTTTATTAGTGGAATTCAATATGACACATCATAACTGAAATTCAACCATACGCAGTACTAAAACCATTCCAGATGGCTGGTAATGAAATGCGTCACATGGGCTGCACACTGACCCGCTCTCCGATCTCTGTCTGGTCCCCTTGGGGCAGGATGTCAATGTCCGGCTGGAGAGAACATGCTTCAATTACTGCTTTGTACCTGGAAACAACAAAAGATGAGACAGAAGCATAGCTGGCTAGACACTTAACACTATGGGGTAATCTACCTTTATTACTTTTTAAAATATTGATGTTGAAATAAAATTGGTGGTTAATAATAAATGACTGATTCACAGCATGGACACTCTCATTGATATAATAGTGTTTAAACATTTCAACCGTTATTAAAATTACAGACAAACAATGTTATAAAGTATGCCATTTTGGACTGGGCCATGAACCAGAAATGCTTATTTCCCTCCAAATTTTACTCAGATCATTTATTGAAATTTCGGTGTCTGAATAATGTGCAAGTTTTAAGAAATTGCCTGTCCACAATAATGTGAAAATTTACATAACACAAATCACAGTCAGTCAGAACATTTGTAATGTTTAATATACAGAAATACTAAATGGGACAGTTGAATCTCAGACCAATGAGTTTTCTTTGTGGGCGGGGCTACCAAACAGAAGTGACCAGCACAATATCTGCTCATTCACTGTGATCGCAGTTAACTAAGAGAAAACATAGAATGAGATGATAATTGTGTAAAATTTGATGGTACACAAAGATAATTAAAATGTCATAACTGGATCTTCCGGTCAAATATCAGAATTCTCTCTGGTGTCTTATCCCGGATTCCTCCAATCATTTAGCCTGCTTAAACCTGCCGCTTTATACAATAGTCACATTAAGATCTGCCCACATCCAATCATCAACCGATAGATTGAAAATGTCTCAACCCTACATTTTTTCCCTTTTGCGATACACTGTAAAAATGAATTGTTGGTTTAACTTAAAAAAGTAAGCTACCAGGTTGCCTTAAAATTTTGAGTTAATACAATGAAGGCGATTGGTTTAATCAACAGAAATTCAAAATGTTATGTTATCTGAACCAAATTAATTAGCTAAGTTGATTTAAAGGTGCAATATGTAAGAATTTTGCAGTAAAATATCCAAAAACCACTTATATATTTTGTTCACTTGAATATTTACAATATCCCAAATGTTTCCAACTATTTGTAAATCATGCGAAAATTGCAATTTTAACCAAGGTTTATCCAAGGCTCCGGGACGTGTGAGGAGTCGCCTCTCAATTGCGTCATACCCGCATTACCTTCGGTTTCCAGTTTTATTTTGTAGAAACCATGGAAACACCAAAGATGCCTTAATATTTACATATTTTAATAGGCAAGAGAACAACTGTTTTGATATATTTATAGACAGAAAACTAATTGTTGTTATATAGCTCAACACGTTTTTTTACATGTACCATTGTTTACCATGCCTCATAGAAAAACACTACTTTGTGAAGTAGTCAACATAGCATAATCAGATGCAGCTTTATTTTTAGTAACAGTAATACAGAATTTTCTCCATGATACAATATGTTTTAAAATTAATTTCATGCCATTTATCAACACAAGCCATCCAGCGTTGAATATGATATTCTAAAATCGATCTAGCTCACTGTAGTGTGCAGAGCCAGCCCTCCCTATAAGCGAACTAAGCAGCTGCTTAGGACCCCGCTGTTTAGTGCCCCTCCGCCACCAGGTGGCCCCCAGGAGCAAATTAAATGACAGCTTTATTTTTACAGCACTTATTCGATCAGTTGCAGTTCTGGCGCCTCCTTCCCAATACTGTACAACTCGACGTACTTTTTTATCACGTTAACACAGCGGTAGAGTTACACTCATGGGACTCTGCACTTCGCAGTCACAAAAGTTCATTATTTGCATGTGATTCAAAGCCTTGTCAGTTAAACATTTCATTCTGACATGCGTTTTTTCTGAGCGCGTAGACCCAAAGCGGGCGCGCGTACACTAAAAGCCTGCAAACAGCGCCCGAATAGTGGACTTTATCTTTCGCGTCTGATTGCACTAATACTGTTAAATACACACATGGTTTACATAAACACAGTTGCTTATGTCTAAAGTGAAAATAATCAGTTGAGAGAAAATTGGATGCGTGTCTGTATTTTAGATGTGTGCAGGTATTAAAGTAACAGCCGCCAAATAGTAAACATGCTGCCCTTGTCCTTAAAGGGACAGTTCACCCAAAAATGACAATTCTGTCATTATTAATGCTCTCATATTGTTCCAAACCTGTATTAATTTCATTCTTCTGCTGAACATAAAATAAGATATTTTGAAGAATGTGGGTAACAAAAGAGTTGATGACCAGCAACCCACATTCTTCAAAATATCTTATTTTGTGTTCAGCAGAAGAAACAAATTAATTTAGGTTTAAAACAACTTGAGAGTGAGTAAATGATGAGAGAATTTTTATTTTTGGGTGAACTATTCCTTTAATGTTAATACATTTATTATTGTCATCTTCCTACAGGTCCATCTGAACTGTTCATTTTATATCATTAAGTATTTAATTTAATATTGTCCATTTTGTACATTTACATTTATTTTTTTATATAAGAAGATACTGTTTATTTTAAGTTATTTTAACTAAGGGGCCCCCAAATAAAATTCAACTTAGGGCCCCATAAAAGCTTAGGCCGGCCCTGGCAGTGTATCTAATATGATAAACAGAGCTGTGTTACCTCATACGCTTAAAAATGAAAAACCGGAAAAGCGGAAGCAGCGTCGGCGACTGTAGCATAATAAAAAGGCAGCTGGCGGCGTATGTTGCGCAATAACCCCAACGGCCTCGTTCAGCTCCCACAACACTCAGTCCTGCTCTGCTTCATACTACAGTAACGTTAATAATCGCATCCATGAACATGACTTCCTTCTGAGCCCTATCCCAATTATTTCCACCGGCTGTGAGGTGAAGACCACGTCCCAAGACTCTGCGCTAAAACTTGGCATCATCAAGCTACGCCTTTGTTTTGAATAGGCCTCTAGCGACCTCTAGCGGACAGAAAATATTACATATTGCACCTTTAACAAAAGAAAAAATGATATGATTGCAAATCATGAAAATTTTTTTACAGTGTAGTTTCACTCAGATACGAAAGAAAACTCGCTACTTCCATTTCTACGAGACTTCAAGAAAGTTGTCTGTCCACAATAATGTGAAACTGTGCAAAAATTTGTGATGTTTAACATACAGCAATATTATATGGAACTGTTGACAAATAAGATTTCTTTTGCGGAGCTACCAAACAGACCAGCACAATATCCTTTCGCTCATCATGATCTCAGTTAATTAGGACAAAACTTACAATAAGATGAAAATAGTGTAAAATACACTGGTATGCAGAGATTAGCCAATCATAACAGAGATCATTTACATATAAAAGTCTTAAAGGTATGATAGAAACAGACAGTTTAATTCTAAAGGTCAAAAAGAGGAAAATGGTCATGCAAAATTAAATGAGAGGAAGAAATCTTGTAGAAATCTATAGTATATTTAATAGAAAGCTGCATAATCTGGAAACTTTTCCCACACATCGAGTTCAGTTTTTCACAGAAATTTGTGCATTAAGCATCTGAGTGCTGCTTGGTTTGACAGTGACTTATGTGTGAACTGTGCTACATACTTCACTACATTAACAATGGGCTTTTTCGCCAGACAATTTTCGCTAATGTGACCGCACCATAACATTAAAAGTGGACTGTAAACATAGAATGTGTCCTCATGTACTGCACATTGAGTACAGACACCATTGACATGTGCCAGCTGCTGAGGCTCCAGGGAAGGTGAATATACAACAGAGATTATGAGAAGCGTCAACTCAGAGAGACACTTACTGAGGGACACATCTGTCTAATGACTGTAAAATTTAAAGAGGCGATAACGATTGAGTGTCAGATGGAGAAAGAGGACGCTTTTCTCTTGACAAATGGACAATGGGGAATATAAACGAGACAAAAAGGATAGTAAACACTTGACTTTTGTACATCACTACGGTAACAGGGAGCTAGACACAGGTTAATGCATATGGAAGGCACATTTGGCACAAATGTTGTACCCAGTTGGCATATGGTGACTTTTTTAGTTATATTATTGTGTGGGCAGAAAGTAAATGAAGGTCATTTACCTTTGCTTTATTAAAGGCATCTCAAAAGTGATGTTCTCCGCTAGCGTGGTGTTTAGGAGCCAGGGCTTCTGGGAAGCGTATGCCACAGCACCTCTTTTCCTGTCAGAGGGGTTGCCATAACATCAGTGACCTCCTTCACAACACCAATGTTGCTCTTAAATATAAAAGAAAGGCTTGTTCAAGCTTTTATTAATATTTTTTTTTTTATATATATATAAATCTGACCTACATAAAGAATGATCATTTAAAAAAAATATATAATTCTGTGATAATTTACCTCATGTTGTTCCAAACCCGAATGCTGTTGTTTATCAACCCATGAACTCTAGATCTCAAGTCACACCCAACCTGCACTATAGGTGCCATATTTAATTTAAGAGCTCGAATGGAGGTATTTATACTTACATTTCATCTGCTACTTACACAAAGCTTAAATATGGCACACAAGTCATAACTTTTAATGTTTTTTTTGTCCTTGGTGGTCAGGTCTGTTGTTTGGTATGGTGATCATTAATATTTGGTTATTTTAGCGATATTTATATACTATTAAAGTATTATTTCATATTTATATACTATTAAAGTATTATTACATTTAGTGTCAGTTTAATACTGGACAAGAATTTATTAATACTTTGAATTAGCTTTTATTTTTACATTTTTAGTTTTCATTTATTTAAGTTTTAGCAATTTTATCAAGTACTTTAATATTTTTTTGTTTTTCATATACATTTTTATTTAGCTTTAATTTATTTATTTATTTTTTTTTTTATTTTAGTTTTAGTTTTTGTTAATAATAATCCAATTCTGTACAATTGGCTTGTTAGTGCATTAGCACTTTAAAAAAAAAAAAAAAGTTCCAAAAATTATATATATATATATATATATTAATAAATTAATATATATATATATATATATATATATATATATATATATATATATATATATATATATATATATATATGGAGCCCCACACATGACATGCGGACAAATACATATATAGATTGGGGCTGGTAAGCAATTAAACTTTTTTTTTAATATAATTAATTTCATGATGTGGCGTTTAATCAAAAATATACCGTACATCAAATTTGGCTGAGAAATTATGCCCAAAAGGTAATTTAAAGTCATTATTGTGTAAAACATCAAATAGACATTACAAAAAAAAGATTCAGAAAGAAATATTTAATTTGATTTAACATAGAATGGGGGGCGACGTGTCACGCAGGCACTAGTGCTTTATGACTATCACTTTTATTTCCTTTTTCCCTTTTTATTCAAAATATTCACAAACATGTTAACTATAGCCTATCATGAACTATAGGGTATACAGGCGCTGAGCACCCACAGAAAAACATGAGGTATTCTCTATTCATTTTAACCAATAAAAAACGACAGCAGCTTTCAGACGTGACATTCTTTTCATCTTTATAGTTTACTTAAGAAGGTTACTATGGCTTTTTTTTAATGACGCATGTTGAGTGCCCATCAATGTAATACATTAACATGAGTGTGGGCACCAACCAGCAGAAACATAAATCGGCACCTATTGTCAAATATTTGAATGTGTTTTGTCGTTTAAATCATGTCAATTGATCTATAACGCGTGATGGGTGCTGCCACCACAGTCGGATCTGTCGGATTAAAGCCTAAATTCAGCAAAATTTTCCCAAAATAAAATAAGGGGTCGGTGAGCTGGGAAAAGAACAGAGCAAACTTTATAGTTAATAAACATTTCCAAAAACATCAGTGTGTATTTAACCAAATGGATATTTGGCTAGTAGCCTATTTAATGTCTATTTAAATGTCTGACACGTAAAATAAACTTTAGGTGGTTGAAAACACTGAATATCTTACCAGTGTTGTTGTACGCTTCATTATACTGTATAAAATGTCAGATGACCTAGGTAGGTTTAGGGGTGGGGGAAGTGTGTTAAATGAGTTAAAAATTTTAACGTGTTATTTTTTTCCATAATTAATTAATGTAATTAACGCATTAAATTCACAGCCGTAATACATTATATATATATATATATATATATATATATATATATATATATATATATATATATATATATATATATATATTATGGAGAAAAAAATTGTCGCCATGAATTCATTCTCTCGTTGTTGAATTGTGGCCATGATTCTTTTCCCACGACTTAATTAATTCCTTCAATTTAGTAAATTGTGGCAACGTTGTACTAGTTAGTTCCCTCATTTTAATCTAACTAAAACAAGGGAACAAATTATTACACTGTGGCCATGATTTAGTAAAATGAGGAAACTAATTATTATCTGGTGTGCAGGATTTAGTCAAATAAAGGGACAAATTGCTATATCATTTTTTCAAACTCAAAACGAGGGAACTAATTAGTAAAACATGCTGACGTATTAGTAAGTCCTGGGAACTAATTATTAATCCGTGGCCACAATATACACATTTTCCTCACATGTCAGGCTCAGTACATATAAGTTTGGAACGACATGAGTTAAAATGATAATTTTTAGTGAACTGTTCCTTTAAAATTTACTGTGTGTTCTAACAAACAGTTAGATGTCAGTATCCATGTCCTATGGTGATAATTAACCTTTCTGATTACTGATTAATTTCTGATTACTGATTACTTTCTGATTACTGATTACTTTCTGATTACTGGTTATTTTCCCTTTAGTATATTCTGAAATAGCTTTAAAATAACAACATTTCAACTAGTTAATCATGTCTCATGTGGCATGTGTGTTGGCTTACATACCTGATATCCCCCTCTGCAGCAGCATCTGTGGGGCTGAAAACAAAAATACATAAATACCACTTTAAGAGACTCCCCTGAAGCATCATAAAAAGACATTTACACACACAAGTGTTGCCGAGCATATCACAGTGACCCCTGCCGTACATTTCTCTCAGCACCACGCTTCATATAAAACCTGAATTACTGCTGCTGATGCCATGTAATAGGAGGCTGGAGAAGTGCTGTGTAATCATGTATGGGTGAATCGCAATGCAGTGCAGCTGACCCAATGAATGTTTATATAGGGATGAGTAGTGAGAAAGACTCTTAATGGATTTGTCTACTGAGCATCATGTTGTCCTTGAGAACATGTAGAAGGCAGAAAAAGATCAAGTATCATTGGATTTGGATTATTGATTTGGAGAGTTGCATAATTAAAACGATCAAGGCTATGTTTGAAATAGCATACTACTATACTATTTCTGCAGTATGCATACTGTGCACTATACAGTATGTGAACACAAACTATATTATAACAAAGTGTATTGTGTATATTATAACGACCTTGTATTTCAACTAAACCAAGCAAAATCAAATATCATTTTTAACATTTCTTTTTTAAAATCATTTGATCAGTCTTGCCAAAAGTTGTTATTTTTACACAAAACTGAATAATAAAAAAAAAATTACTCCTGACATGAAAACCAATCTAGCACCATTTCTATGTTTAAACTCGCAATTGCGATTTATAAACTCGGAATTGCAAGATATAAATTTGCAATTTCGTTATGGTCAGAATTGCGAGATATAAACTAGCAATTCTGAGAAAAAAAGTATTTCCCTCAGAATTGGACTTTATAACTCGGAATTGAAAAAAGTCGCAATTATCTTTTAAAATGTTGGTAACACTTAATTTTACAGTGCTGTAGTTACACGTTACTACATGTACTTACTATTGTAATAACAGTAAATTATGCATAATTACAAGTTACTAACCCTAAAAAAAACCATAACCCCAACTGTAACTCTATAGTAAGTAAATGAAGTTAATTAATAGTACTCAGTACTTATTTGAGTAATTACAATGTAATTACAGCACTGTAAATTAAAGTGTAACCAAAATGTTTTATTCTGTGGTGGAAACAAGCTATCATATGAATCAAGGTTCAATCACTATTGAATTTTGTTTCGATTTTGCAATTTGAATCAATGTTGATATTGAAATGTTAACTTTTTTTTATTTAAAAATTTATTAAAAAAGTACAAACCCGATTCCAAAAAAGTTGGGACACTGTACAAATTGTAAATAAAAACAGAATGCAATGATGTGGAAGTTTCAAATTTCAATATTTTATTCAGAATACAACATAGATGACATATTGAATGTTTAAAATGAGAAAATGTATCATTTTAAGGGAAAAATAAGTTCATGGCATCAACACATCTCAAAAAAGTTGGGACAAGGCCATGTTTACCAATGTGTGGCATCCCCTCTTCTTTTTATAACAGTCTGCAAACGTCTGGGGACTGAGGAGACAAGTTGCTCAAGTTTAGGAATAGGAATGTTGTCCCATTCTTGTCTAATACAGGCTTCTAGTTGCTCAACTGTCTTAGATCTTCTTTGTCACATCTTCCTCTTTATGTTGCACCAAATGTTTTCTATGGGTGAAAGATCTGGACTGCAGGCTGGCCATTTCAGTACCCGGATCCTTCTTCTACACAGCCATGATGTTGTAATTGATGCAATATGTGGTCTGGCATTGTCATGTTGGAAAATGCAAGGTTTTCCCTGAAAGAGACGACATCTGGAGGGGAGCATATGTTGTTTTAGAACTTAGATATACCTTTCAGCATTGATGGTGCCTTTCCAGATGTGTAAGCTGCCCATGCCACATACACTCATGCAAACCAATACCATCAGAGATGCAGGCTTCTGAACTGAGCGCTGATAACAACTTGGGTTGTCCTTGTCCTCTTTAGTCCGGATGACATGGCGTCCCAGTTTTCCAAAAAGAACTTCAAATTTTGATTCTTCTGACCACAGTCCATTTTTTTCCTTTGCCACAGTCCATTTTAAATGAGCCTTGGCCCAGAGAAAACGCCTGCGCTTCTGGATCATGTTTAGATACGGCTTCTTTTTTGACCTGTAGAGATTTAGCCAGCAGCAGCGAATGGTACGGTGGATTGTGTTCACCGACAATGTTTTCTGGAAGTATTCCTGAGCACATGTTGTGATTTCCATTACAGTAGCATTCCTGTATGTGATGCAGTGCCGTCTAAGGGCCCGAAATCACGGGCATCCAGTATGGTTTTCCGGCCTTGACCCTTACGCACAGAGATTGCTCCAGATTCTTTGAATCTTTGTATGATATTATGCACTGTAGATGATGATAACTTCAAACTCTTTGCAATTTTTCTCTGAGAAACTCCACTTATTTCACCGCAGCATTGGGGGAATTGGTGATCCTCTGCTCATCTTGACTCTTATTGCTACCTGTCCCAAATTCTTTGGAATGTGTAGTTCTCATGAAATCCAAAATGAGCCAATATTTGGCATGACATTTAAAAATGTCTCACTTTCAACATTTGATATATATATATATATATATATATATATATATATATATATATATATATATATATATATATATATATATATATATATATATATATATATATATATATATATATATACCATTGTGAATAAAATATAAGTTTATGAGATTTGTCAAGTATTGCATTCCTTTTTTATGCACAATTTATACAGTGTCCCAACTTTTTTTGGAATCGGGTTTGTATTTTTTAGCAGTAAACATTGATTCAACTTTTTTTTTTTTTGTTGTTGTTAGCATTTTAAAGAATTAGTCCACTTTTAAATAAACTTTTCCTGATAATTTTCTCACCCCCATGTCATCCAAAATGTTTATGTCTTTCTTTCTTCAGTCAAAATAGAAATTAAGGTTTTTGATGAAAACATTCCAGGATTAATCTCCTTATATTGGTCTCCAAACGGTTGAAGGTCAAAATTATAGTTTCAGTGCAGCTTCAAAGGGCTTTAAACAATACCAGACGAGGAATAAGGGTCTTATCTAGTGAAACGATCGGTCATTTTTGAAAAAAAGACAACTGTATATGCTTTATAAACACAAAATATCGCAGAAACCAGAAGTACATTCAAGGCATTCTTTCAAACGCTTACGCTGTATGTCCTACGCCTTCCCTATTCTACTTATGAAAAAACTAAACTGGCGCCGCGTATGTTCCCTAAGTAGAATTGTTTTCATTTTTGTAAATAGAATCAATGTTGATGTTGCAACATTTTTTCAATGTTTTTCACAGTGTAATGTTAAAATTTCAATGTGATTTATAAGTATTTTCTTAACCTTTTCACAACTAATAAGAATTAAACACAGTTTCAACATTTTTAAATATTTTAACATATATTCACAGGTAAATGAAACACATCACAGTGATATCATGACGTTGTTTCAACGACTTCTACAATTTCTTGTTAAAAGTTCAATGGTATTTTGTTAACCTTTTTACAGTCATTCAGCATTAAACGTTTCAATGTTTTTTTGTTTCACATACATTTTTAAATGGTAAACAAATACAGATTGTCTACTGCACAGTATGCATAATGCTAGTATTCCATTCCAAACATAACATTTCACATTTGAGCTGTGAGAAGAATGGATTGTGATTGGTTGTCAAGCTTTATTGGAAAATCTGGCCTTCACATATAAAGAATGCTTTCAAGAAAATAACACTTTTTTTTTTTTTTTAAATTTAGAAAAGCCAGGCGGCATTTTTTTTTTTAAAGCATCCAAATTGCTTTTTCTTTTCAATACATTGAACGAAATAACAGATGTCTATTTGAAATGTCTCTGTGCATGTCCGGTAATAATACACCTTGGCTTTGTAATGTATGGCATAGTGATTGCTGCCAACAGTAATAAGAGATGTCTATTCTTGGCTGCCATTCCAGCTCAATTGCCAAGAACAGGACAGACACCTACACATAAGCACACTCTCACACACCCACATTCACACACTGTGACAGCGCGTGTTGTTTTATTGATGACCAGGTGGACGCTAACACATTTTATCACCAGCACCAACTGTCAACTTTAAAGTAAAATGCTTTTTAATAGTCCTCCAAAGAGCTAATATCTGCACTGTTCCCTACAGAGTTTATATATTTAACAGACAGACCAAATGAGTCCACCCATTACAGTAGATAAGAAAGCCATTAAAAAACAGCTGTCTCGGTTGGAGCCATGGTTTAGCGGTTAGTGTTTGTGCACATACAAGCCAGACAAAACCAGCTGGTGTCATTGCCCGATCTGTGTTTCTCATCATTTTCTGTCCTCATACCACTTACAATTTAAAATGTGGCCAAAACAACAATTGTCTCAAAATTTAGTAAGCAGCATGACTTGATTGCTTTTTAACCACAACATATCTAAAATTAGGTATTGCAGGAGGCAGCATATATTAATTTCCGACAAGCTTTGTCTCTGTAGCATGCCTAATATGTCTAAAAAGCTTTTTAGGTAGGTTTTGAGACACAGATATCGACTTGTTAGATAAGCTAATATGCAACCATTAGAATGAACTGAGTATTAATAGAATATCAAATATGTGAGTGTCTGCTAATGAAATTAATGTACATGAAAACATTTAAAATTTATAAAATTTGGAGTCCATAGGGGACATAGTGATGGAAAATGCAATGCTTTTGCAAACTCACAAAAATATGTTCTCGCAAAAGTTTTATGCTCCCCAAGAATTTTACATTTACTCACAAAATTGTATTCTCTTGCACCATTTTTGCATTCCCTGAGAAATTTTGATTAATTTGCAAAACTATTGCTTTGCTTTGTAAAAGTGCTGCGGTCCCCCAAGAAACATTGCTTTCCCTTGCAAAAATGTTATCTTGCAAAACTTTTGCACTCCCCAAGAAATTTGCATTAGCGCACAAAAAGTCATCATTCAAAAGTTTTGTGCTCCCCCAAAAATTTGCATTTGCTCGCAAAAACGTATCTCACAAAACTTTTGTGCTCCCCAAAAAAAATTTCCATTCGCTTGCAAAAAATGTTATTTTGCAAACGTTTTGTGCTCTCCAAGAAATTTGCATTTGCTCGCAAAAATGTGTTACCTCGCAAGTTTTATATTCCCTAAGAAATTTGCATTTGCTTACAAAAATGTATCATGCAAAACTTTTGTGCTCCCCAAGTAATTTGCATTCGCATGTAAAATTTTTATCAATCAAAAGTTTTGTGATCCCCAAGAAATTTTCATTCGCCCGCAAAATTTTTTGCGAAATTTTTTTGCGAAAATTTTTGTGCTCCCCAAGAAATTTGCATTCACTTGCAAAATTATCTCACAAAACTTTTGCACTCCCTAAAACATTTGCATTCGCTCTCAAAAATTTTATTTTGCAAACATTTTGTGTTCCCCAAGAAGTCTGCATTCGCTCACAAAAATGTTTTCTCGCAAAAGTTTTGTGCTCTCCAAGAAATTTGCATTCGCTTGCAAATATATTGTTTTGCTAAAGTTTTGGGCTTTCCCTTGCAAAAAATTGTTATCTCGCAAAAGTTTTGCATTCCCCTCGAAACTATGCATTCATTTGCAAAACTTTTGCTGTTTTGTAAAAGTGCCTGACTCCCCCAAGATACATTGCTTTCTCTAACAAATACACTAAATATAGTTCCTCCTCCCACCTTATATTTTTGCATTCGCTCACAAAACACAACGTTTCTCCAGGAATCGCAAAACTTTTGTAGAGAGAGCACAATGTTTCTCTGGCAACACAAAAGTTTTGCGAGCTATAACAAAAGCATTGAAATACAATTTTTCCTTCCATACAATTTTCCCCCCTCAACACCATGGGCCCTATTTTAACGATCTAAACGCAAAGTGTAAAGCGCACGGCACAGGTGCACTCAGGGCGTGTCCAAATCCACTTTTGCTATTTTAACGACGGAAGAACGGTCCGTGCGCCGGGGCGCATTTTTGAAATGGGTTGTCCCTATTCTCTTAATGAGTAATGGGTGTTACGTTCAGTAAACCAATCAGAGGGTCATCTCCCATTCCCTTTAAGAGCGAGATGCGCTCGCGCCATGGCGGATTGCTTTTTACATGGTTGAATTTGTTGGCGGAAAAGCTGAACGCTTTTCAAGCGAAGAAACCGATCTGCTTGTGCGCGAAGTTAAGCGTTTAGTTAGAAGGTAAACGAAGTTACATTTTTATATTTATGTAGCCTATACAATAATATTCTTTTACACTGTAATCCTTTTGTTTTTAATATTTGGCATGTTTGTGTGATGCGCATCCCTGTGTGTAATAAGCAAAGTCAACGCGCACTGTGGACGCGCCCAGAGCCGCAGTTTCTACCAACGCGCTCTAACAAAAAAATATTGCGCCATTGACTTTAGACTTTAGACCAGGTTTGAGTTGGTCTATGGCGCAGTCTATTTTCAGCTCCTTAAAATAGCAATGCGCCAGCAATGCGGCTGAACACACCTCTTTTTTAGACCAGCACGCCCATGGGCGCACTAACTGGCGCAAATGCATTTACTAATTTAAAGACGTGGCGCTGAACGGGAAAACGCGAATGGCGCCGGACGCAAACTAGCAAACACACTTGCACTTGCGCCTTGCGTCGCATTGCGCCAGGTGTATTATAGGGCCCCATGTCCCTTTAGGAGCTCTGTAAATTCCAGCCAGAATGTTGTTTATGTAGCTGCACATGAAGACAATCATCTTCAATGCGTTCTACACTTTTTTTTAACGCAATGCATTCTGTTATTTCCATGAAGAATACATGCAATGCTGTCTAAGATTTTAGCCAAAATACAATAATGCTACAATAATGGCAGATATATTATAATATATTACGAATAGTAAAAAGTATTTGTATGTGTTGTAATTATAAAGACCTCATAAAGTAGCTGAGGGTGACTGACGAAACAAAGAAACCAGAAGAAGAAGCTGGGGGATTATGCTAACAAACCACAGAGAAAAGGATCAGCACTGCACAGCATGACAGGACACATCCACACACCCTCATCGTGTGCACACAATAATTAACAGGCTCTCTGCGGGATGGGCTAAATGTTTATGCTTGTGTTTTGCAGCTTCGTAATAAAACAGAACTTACCTTTCACTTCCCTCTCCATCCAAAGCGGGCAGTCTGCAAAATAATACACAGAAAATGAATAACTCAACAAGGAGGAGAAATTAACATGACAAAGATGCTGATGTGCATAGATTCTGATAAACTGTGCTGAAAAAGTCACTTTAAAAAACAAACAAACAAACAAGGATTGTGAACAATACAATCAATAATAAATAAACTCAATGATTTATCTAGGTAATTTCTATTTGACATTTCTAAGAGATTCCAGTGAATGATAAACATGGTGCTATAATATTGCAAGGATTCTGAAAGGCAAGATACAATGGCGTGCAAAATAAATCTGTAAAGTGAAACTGCTAGAATTGAAATTAGCTCTGAGGCTAAACTAACAGAAATTGTCCTTGAAAAGTCAACAGGAATATAAATAAGAGCTTTTCTGCTTCTTGAAGGCATTTGCTGCAGCTGTAGCTCTTATGCTCTGTCCTTTTAAAACGGGGGCATTTAAATATAAAGTTCTCCTTAATGTTTTCCCATGTTGGCTTTGTAGTTAAGCTAGGACTCAACATGTTAATTTAAAAGAGGCTGTTTTGGACAGTTGAATTCTTACTGCAATGTGTTTTCAACTTTTTCACCTTCATTATCTCTTCATAGTAATTGTTTTAATGGCAATGTACTGTAAACTGTCAATCCACATGAGGGACAACCCCAGAAAGCTGATGACGTATGTGGTTCCAGGAAAGTGATTTTTAGACACTATACTGAGAGATGTTATTAGCCACCGTGTGTCATTATAAAGTGACTGACATTTTTAAAATCATAGCATAGCATTTGTAGAGGTGCTAACAGTGCCGGTCCTAGACTTCTGGAGCCCTAAGCAAAACTTTTAACTGGCCTCTCTCAGTGCATTCATAAACACCTCAAAATAACCTTAATCTGTAGCAGTTTCACTGTCAACAGTGAGTTGAAACAGTAATGCAATTGTAATACAAATTACAAACAATATGACAAATACAACAGAAAAAAGTTAGAAATTAAATAATTTAGCCTACTACAATAATAGCCTACTATACAGATATTGAATAAAGTAATAAAATTTAAAAATAAAACACTACATAGTCTTCAGAATTAAATATACATTGATTGATGGGTTTATTGGCTGCTGTCACTTTAAGACTGAATGCACAGATCTAATATACTGACAAGCATTCGATTACTTCCCAACTGTTTATGTTCAAGACATAACGGACTGCATTTAAGTGAAAACTCACCAAGACTAACATTTTGACTTTAATTCATTTTTTTATTTTTCCATTTAAGGTCAAGCCAGAAGCCCAAAATAGCCTATACTTGTCCATGCCTGCAGAGAAAAACAATCGTTACACTTTTAACTCCTATTTAGTCTCAAGAAAGTCTGGCATGGGACTGACTATGATAGTTACGTTACATGATTTGACTGATTTGGATGTTATGTAGGAAACGCGTCAGTGCACTGTTTTTAATGCGGCATTGTGTTTTCATAATCGTTGGAAACCAAAATCAAAAACAAAACTAAAATTCTATAAATCACATAGCACTAGGTATTAAAACATCTTTAAGAGCAAGGGGGCCCCCTGATGGTTCGGGGGCCCTATGCAACTTGCGTACTTTACTGTAAGACTGATGCCAGAGTGCCTGGACCAAGAAAGGGCTACTCTTTGAGAAAACAAAGGAAATTAACATTTGAACTCTCTCTTGCAAAATTAGCATCCTCATCCGAGACAGTCAATCACACTTCAGCATTGCCTTTCTTCACCCCATCTCCTCTCTCTACATGCAGAGATGACCTGAAATTCAGCTAAAATTTATATGGTTTAATGTGAACAATCATCAAAGAATTCTATACATGTTTGGTATCGTTTGAAATGTCTCAGTGCAACTGGTACAATGGTCTCATCTACATGGAAGTAAACTAAAGGTATTAAAGATTTTAAGAGTTTAGAGATACTTTGGTTGCAACCATGGGTGTGCCCCTTTCCCAGGGTCTTTCATCCAAATTACCTCCTGTTCCACAGCAAGGTGTGAACCCCCTAGGTCTGTGACACTAGTCAATGCAAATTCTGATTGTAAGTTCATGTCCCACATTGGGGGGTGTTTTGTCTTGGTCTGAGTATTTAATGAAATGTTGCAAAAGGCGCAACTCTGTATTCAGATGAAGCCCACACTGCTGAATGTCCATGACACTCAGCAATGTGTATTTTTCTCAAGTCAGGTATGCATCTTACTGAATGGGACTGAATGGGAACGTCTCGGTTACAAAGGTAACCCTCGTTCCCTGAAGGAGGGAACGGAGACGTACGTCCCGTCGCCACAGTTGTTGTCCTGCTGTGCTGCCGCCTGCTTGGTTCGGCTCCTCAGCGAAAACCTGAAGATGCAACGCACCTGCTGCTCATTATATACCCGCGCTGCGAGGTGAGCAGCTGATGCAGATGATTGCATGCCAATGTGCATTGGCTCGTTTAGTTACACTCGAAGTAGATTGGCTTCTCTGGCGAGATTCCTATTCGTCGGTCTGTCCGACGTACGTCTCCGTTCCCTCCTTCAGGGAACGAGGGTTACCTTTGTAACCGAGACGTTTGCTTCTATTAGTTATGAATGGGAGAAACTGCAACGCGCAATTTACTAAACACTATATATAATACTTTACAAGTACTAAACACTATATATAATTTATAATATAACCATATATAATGTGCTTACAGAAAAATTAAAAAGAAATTTGCTTATTGATTTACTACTTCTAAAATAATGACAGCTAACTTCACTACATTGTGTCGTAGATTTGTGTATAGGACTTGTTTAGATTTTAAAATATTAAAGTCATTTATCTGTGCACATAACGGTTGTTTCATTGATGATTGAGATAAAGGAGATGTTTATACTCTCGTGGCCTTGTTTGTAAAAAACTTCAACTTAATACATAAAATTCTACAGTCATGTGTTCTTTAGACACCAGAGGTGTCAAGTAACAAAGTACAAATACTTCGTTACCTTACTTAAGTAGAAATTTCGGGTATCTATACTTTACTGGAGTAATTATTTTTCAGACGACTTTTTACTTCTACTCCTTACATTTTCACGCAATTATCTGTATTTTCTACTCCTTACATTTTAAAAATAGCCTTGTTACTCCTATTTCATTTCGGCTTGTTTTCATTCCGACTTGAAAAAACAAAACAAAAACAACAACTATCCAGATAAATCGCGCCATCTGGATAGAGTGAATTTGATTGTGGTTAGATGAGAATAAACATACGTTACCATTCTGACACCTATTGGTTTGTACGCGATCCATCACACCTGCACATGTCACAAATCACGTCACACTCCAGCAAGGACGACAGTGTTGGGGGTCGATACTCAAAAAAGATTATTTCTTGGTTCTTTCTAAGTTATTATTTCTCTACTACTGGCTCATTTAGGCTATCAAACGGGTGCTTTCTCTTCGTCCTCTGCAAATTAAGCTAGGTAGTTCGGTAGAGAGACGTTTGAATAAATTAGCGTATACACCGGTTTTTAAACTTTTTTTTTAGCGCGACCCTTTTTATTTTTGTGACCCATAGTCATGTACAACCATGTAGCTAAACAAGCCAAAATAAATTAATTTAAAACGAAACTGAAGGTAAACCTGCGTTGCTCTCATGGTGTTATACCGCTCTCTTTCGGTGAAGTGGAGCAGTGCTCTTGCTGAATGGCACAGATTGCACTACGGATTATTGTACTTTTTTTTTTTTTTTTTAAACTGTATTTTATTTTTTTATAACGAACAAGCTGCGATGTCACGTTTCCAGTGCTTTGTTGTGTGTGCGTGAGGCGCGGGCACGATCAAACAGCTGTCTTTGCAGGGGACTTGCCTCATCGTCATGGCAACGGTTCGTGGCCAGGTCAGATTACGTAAGGCCCTGCGTTCCATTCGGAAGGGCTCATCCCTATGCCCTAATCCCTTCAAAGTGTTTACTCTCCGGAGTGAGAGCTTCGAAGGGTGTAGAGGTCAAAAATACTCCTTTTTGGAACGCACTTCTGCGTCATCTTAAGACAATCAACGAGGATAGATTGCGAAAGCTGCGCCCTTTGTTTAACGTTAGTTTATTTATTTATTTTTGGTTTATCGCACCATAATGTATATTGTGTCTATGCATTTGAAACATTTGAATGGACTGATAAAGGGAGCTGTAAAGTATTTTTGTTGAAGTACAATGTCGTTTTGACCATAATAATGTACTAAATCTAACTCGTATAAATATTACAGTAGTATAGAAAAATACTATACATACATTTATAGGTAAAATTGAGCTTCGAGCCTCCTGTACCCATTCTGTGTCGTCAAACAACTTCCCTGTGCAAAGGATTATGGGGGCCCGAAGTGTCCATCAGTCGTACCCTTCGAAATCCTTCATTCCGAAGGGCCCTTTAAAGTGGCCAGTTTTGAACACTTCGGTTTGGAACAACCCTTCAATGTGGCGGCCATGATTGTTTTCACTCCGAAGTGCTCTTCAGAGGGCGATATATCCCATTTGGAATGCACAGAGAGTTTGTTGCCGTTTGTTGGATGCTCAGACGACCAAACAAACGCAGATTAAACATGTTCAGTCTGATAAAAACAGACTCTGACCAACGCCAACAGGGTTATCACACCTATCCAACAAACTGAACTGAAACAGCTGAAAACTACCTGCATTTGGCGGGTTGGCGGGTGTTAATATCAAGCCCTGATTGTTAAGCCTGCCCTGGGTACACCAAAACTACCTGCATTTTTCTTGTCTGCTGCCCACACAGATTCCTGCAGTTAAACTTGGATGTACATTTACATTCCAATAAAGGTTATTGATGACATTTTGAGGAGGTGGAGTGCGCGCCTGTGGTGCGGCTTTTGTCCTTAATGGCATTTTTTTCCTTACATTACTTTTACTTTTATACTTTAAGTAGTTTTGAAACCAGTACTTTTACACTTTTACTTGAGTAAAAAGCTTGAGTTGATACTTCAACTTCTACAGAAGTATTTTTAAACCCTAGTATCTATACTTCTACTTGAGTATTGAATGTGAATACTGTTGACACCAGTGTTAGACACAATCATGTGTTATGAAGTAAGCTGTCTGTGATCTCTTTAAATCAAAGCAAAATAGTTTACTAAAAATAAACAGAAACAGTTAATGTTTACAGGCAACAACTATCAGGGATAAAAGACTATTTAGCTTATCTATTACTTACCGAAAATGTATGATGTTTAGGACATGACATATTGAGATCAGAAACCGCAAAAGACATTTGAGTGATAAACGATTCAGATAAAAGAGAGCTTTTCTTGCCATAGCGCTTGATACTCTCTGATCATCAGCCAAAAGTTGCTGTACCCAGCATGAACATTTACACGTAAAAACCATTTCCTTTAGACAATTAGACAACACCCAGTTAACAGTCCTTTTTTTTAGTATAAACATTTGCTTTTTAAGACCCACATTTAGCCTGACTGAAGAGCTGACGATTGTTCAAGGAGATATTTTGTGCCATAAGTCTTTGTGGTCTATTTTTATAGAAAACATAAATTTAGCTTCACCCTCTGCTAGCATTAGCATACTGGGCGCACATACCATGTAAACCATTTGAATACCGAAGATGGTTCTCATAGTGTTCACATCTCTGATGTCGGCCATGGATAATTCATTTTATATGTCAGATACATTATGCATGTAGAACAACGCAGAAGCAAATGCTTGGCCAATGCATTGTGGATTCATTAACAAACCTCGGTACTCAAGGGGTGCTAGAGTTAATTTAAAAATGTATGTGCCATTACAATAGATGCCATTATTCAGGTTTAACTAATTTAAAGAGTATTTGTTTTGGGTCTAAGAGGGTAATTTGATTCAGAAAGCTCAAATGGGCAAGATTTCTTTGACTAACCCTTTCGTTTCACTGAATGATTGATGCATCTATCCTACAGGTTTATTTATATGTTATATTTTAATCTAAAACACTTTAAGTGGACCCACATTGTCTGTCTAATCCAATTGTTATCTTAAGTAGGACCTTTGATTTGAGCTCAGTTGGTTGGTTGTTGCCAGGGAGGACTGGCACTTGAACAAACGTCCATCTGTATTGTGCTTGACCCAGGATGCGTCTCATAAAAGGGTGTGCAAACATCAAAACACAAGCCCCTAATCAACATTGTAATTACTAATAGCCTGTTGGACGGCACAGGCTGAAGAACAGGTGACTAATTTTTGAAGAGGACTTGATATGGTGGTGGATGGGTACATCGCAGCCTCTGTTTGACCCCAGAAGGTCAGGTGTGTGACGTGTTTCTAGTGCCCTAATGTCAGTGTATTTCTGATATGGCCTTGTTACCCTTGATCTGCTGACATTTGAGGCATTATGAGATGCAGTAACATATTATGTCCTTTTTCTTTCATTTGAATCAAGACCTTTTTGAGGTGATCAGTGATTGTTTCACTGGGATCACATTGGTGAAAAGTGCAGCTTGTGTGTGATTGGCCAGTTGCAACAATGTTTCATACTTAGGGTCATGTGACAGATGCATCTGTATAAACTTCTGGAAGTTCAGAGGCCAGATTCACCAAGGTCTTGAACTGCTTAAAATGTAACAGAAACAATCTTAAGAATGTAATTCTTTAAAAATAAGGAGAAAATAGGTTGTTTGCAATCACGTGGTTCTGGTGATGCGCAAAATTCCGGTGGAGGGCAAGCAGTGAAAATTAGAATGGAAGAGATGGAGAAAAGTCCTTTCTGTGCTGGTTTAGAAAGGTATAAACAGAAAATCACAACAGATGTTGAACGGGATCTTTATGTTATGAAGAGGAGCGACTTTTCCACTGAATTGAAAGAATTCCTGCAATCGAGGAGGTAGATATAGACAATGTGAAGCTGCCATCACACCGCGTTCAGATCAAGTCTCGGTTTGTTTACATCGCGCTGCCTTTCTGCTAGTGAAGTTAGGGCAGTATTTTTGATTTTCTGTCGCGATTGTGAAAAATATTGCCATTGTAGGTCATGCTGAATCGAGAATTGCAACAGGAGCTCACATCATCATTTAAAAAAAAAAAACTGGATGGTGTACAGTTGCCTTTTATACGTGTAAAAACACAGTACTAAGGGAAGCTGGTTGAGGAGGTGACGGGAAGATGCCGTATCAAATCTAATAATGTCACTGTGGCGATCAGGGCGGGCGAGAGCCATGAGGGAACGGCGCGAGGCCGGTGGCGCGAGTGTTAATGAGCTTCACCTGGGAGGCGCACCGGCCTTGAGTCCCTCACAGAGGAGCTCCGGGAGCATAAAAGGAGGAGCGACTACCGAGAGCGACGAGAGAGGACCAGGCCTGGACTTTATTTTATGTTTTGTTATGTTTGTGTGGTCAGCAGACGTCTGCGAGGGTCTGCCGGCATTACTTTCATTTTGTTCTTTGTTTATTTTGTAATTAAACTTTGTATGGACGTTCGCCGGTTCCCGCCTCCTTCTTCCCATATTTACGAACTTCGTTACAGTCACTGATTTAACCCACTCCCTATCACTCAATAAAATAGTCACATATAGCTGAGTGTTTTTGAAAGTGTTGTCTTTGTTGTTGAATCGACTTCTGTCATCTTGTTAAACATTTATTTATTTGGACATTTTCTACCATATGATGGCTGAAGCAGCAGCGCGTGACACTGTTTTCATAGTAACCAGATCAACATTGTGAACGGAATACTACAAAACTGAAGTGAAAACATCAAATTATCATTTAATGGGATAAAATAGCTTCTCTTGCCTGCAAACGATACCATGAAGTATGTGGATATTTAACCAAGTCAAAAACAAAAAAGGTAAGCAGGTATTAATTTCAATATCAGCAGACACAAAACGCTATTAAAGGCGACAACTTTTAAAGTTAAAAAACGATAGAAGTTATAAAAAATGGTATAAGTTATGTAAACGATATAAACACCTTCTGGGTTCTCGATTTTATCAATCTGAGCAACCATAAACGACGCAAAACATACGAATTTTGAGTTTTTGATAGGATTCCTATATAGAAAAAGTCACTCCCTGCCCTCCAGACTCATTCGCGCTGCTGCTGTGACGTCATGTGCAAACAACCTATTAAAGATTTTATATACCTGTTTAACTTGTATATTTTGCATTCCCAAGAGTTCCTAAGAATGTTATTAAAATGCAAGAATAATTTTTATAAGTTTTTAAAAAATATCCCAACAAAAATCTCAAAAGGTAGGATGTTTAATGAATATAAGCGGCAGTCCAATTATCTATATAATTGTGTCTGTGTGTGTGTGTGTGTGTGTGTAGGTGTGTGTGTAGGTGTGTGTGTGTGTGTGTGTGTGTGTGTGTGTGTGTGTGTGTGTGTGTGTGTGTGTGTGTTAACTAAAAATAAAAATAAAACTATTAAAAATTGTTTTTGTTAACTGAAATAAAGCGAGATAAAATAAAATGTAAATACTAGATGAGTTCTAAACGTACTTAAACTAAAATAAAAAATAAAGCTAAATAGAAGCTAAATAAACTAAATAATAGCTTATTTTCAAGAAATGCTCCTTTTTCTTGCTGGGCGAGGAAGTTCTGAAAGAGCTTGTTTTCATAGTACATTGAATATTGTCAAAATATTAAGGAAACGTGATTTCTCATGATGACTCCAATAAATCAAATTTGTGGGATCAGCTGATCTCAATAAAAATTTTGGCTCACAAAATTGGGAATCAATAGCTGCGGCAGTCCAATTTTTCCTTTAGGCTCTTGCTGTGTCTTACACAAGCCTGGAACTGAACACCCACATGAGTTCAGATCTTCTCTGAAATGTTAACAAGAGCTGGTAACACAATAAGCAATTTTTATATTACCTAGAGGCTGAGGATGAGTTGTATAAGCTTAAAAAACAGAACTGCACTTAACAGACCCTTATCAGAATTTTTCTTTATATAATAACGACTCCGAGAATTACCAATCCCCAAAACATCCACAGCATCAAAGCAATTTCAAGCTCTTTATGAAAGGCATTACTCATTACAATGTATTCTCTGCACACAGCACTCTCCATGTGCTCTTTCTGATTCAAAGAGCTCTCTTGAGCAAATGGGATTCCATCCTGTGAACACACCAATCACTTCAACCAAGCCTGAGTATGAAATTAGGGTGACCACTTCTACCGTCGATTAGAGCTTTTCAATTACTGTAACAGCAAATTGCTATCTTTCATTCTACCCAGAGTTCAAACAGGAAAGACACGGGAGAAGGAAATAAACCTTGAAGACTGATAATTATCTTACGAGAAATGTCATTCAGCGAAAAAAGGGGAGCAAAACAAAAGTAGCATTTCCATCAGCTACTTTACATTGGTCAACTTTTTGATGCGCTAAACCTTTTTTCTGCAAAAAATTAAGTCCTTGTATGGAAACTTGGCTGTTCACACTAAGAACGATAATTATAAACATGACAACATGTTTAATCATTAAAAACCATGCTGTGTATTATAAATAATATAATGATGTATACTAAATAATTGTGTAAGTAGTAAAACAACACAAATGCAAATGGGGCAAACATTTTGAGTCCCCCCTCCCTTGCCTCACAGTGCTTTGGTTCACTGCCTGCTTTTCTCTTTTGCCTCACATACACACACAAGTCCAGTGAGAGAGAACCATTGTTACCAGGGTCGCAGTTTTCCTGCACAATTGACCATTCGCAAAGACCCGCCCCCTTTAGTTACTGTTCCTATGTCCGACAAGCCATGCCGCTCTCACACCACACATCATGTTCTCACATCGCGGTTCAAAGAGGACACTGACAATATGTCAACAGACAAGACAGAGCAGGTTACTTTTGAAATGTAATTTTTAAACATAATTTTTAAAGAAATTTAAACAATAAATACCATTTTGTGGCTCTTTAATGTGTTGCGACAGATCGCTGTAGCGCCTCAGTTCAAGCGGCCCGTGAACCGATCATCTTTTCCTACTAGTTAATTTATAGCATCAGATAAACATGAATGAACATCAGAAGGAATGTTGTTTCAACTGCAGAAAGACATCAATACACACCATTTTTCAAGTTCAGGTCCACTGACGTTAATCTACCTGACTGCTTTGTCGGACAAAATGGCGGATTTGGCGTTGTGATTGGTTAGTTCGCCTGTCAGTCAAACTCCAAGTGAAGGGTCAACTGGGCTATTTTGAAAATGTAGTCACAGGAAAAATTACAGAGCCGCAGGCTGCAGATTTTTTTTTTTTTTGGGATACTTTTATAATGTACTGCGGCTGTCAAAAGGTTTATCTGTAGACAAAGGAAATGAAAAAGGATGCTTTTACTAATATGCATTATCCTTGTAATGAATAACTGGCAAACTAAGGATGGAAGAGAGATGGTACCTTTGACTTCACAAACTATTACGCGAGTTTCACCCACTGCAGAGATTTTAAGGCTTTCACATAGTAGAAATAAACGCAACAGCAACCAAAGCATGTCGCTTATAAGTCTGCATGTTCTGCGTGTCTGTGTGAATGAATGGTGTTGTTTCGTCTACTACACAAACTCAAACACACGTGACGTTTACCGTGTTACATGAACTTCAGTCACTTCAGAGCTTTCTTCACCATTTCATTTGGAAAAACACAACAAACTGCCAAAATAACATGGCAATAAGCCTGATATTAGGCTAATATTGTGTTGGGTTTTGCTCAATATGATGTTAAGTGGCAGATCAGTGGGCTTGCTGCAGTTGAATATAGTAAGAGACATTCTCTGTCCCAGATGAATCCTAAAATACTATGTGGAGGATGCAAGATGATTTAATAAATAACTGTTAGATGAAATTTACAACCCTGCATGACAATATCTATATTGGTGTCAGCACCAATGGTCCATAACGTTCTGTTATGGACCTCTGTTGCACTACATAAATGCGTGCTGCAGTTTTGTCGCCCTCTGCTTTAAATGCTCAAGCTCTGTTGGATTCTGATTGGCTGCCAATGTTTTTTATTGTTCATCAGCTGGAAGAATTTTTTTCTGAATGTGATTCCACCGATACTGTTTCTCTGTGTCATTATCACTGTGCTTGGGGTGAGGACTTCCCTATTCTAATATATCTGTATTATGTCACATACATTGCACTGTTCATTAACTGCTAATATGGATTAGAAGTGAAAAGAAGCATTTTAAAGCATCCATGTGAAAAACTTGGAAAGAGATTGAGGATTTGAGGAGAAAAACAAGAGATTCCATGTGCATTCCAGTGAATTATTAATGAGACATACCATAAATTAAATCGGTAGAGTAGACCACAAATGCAGAGTATATGTTGTCTTATTTCATACTGTTACAGCGGAATACAAAGGGGGAAAAAAATAAAATAATTAGGAGGAAAAGAATGCAGCTACTGAAAAGAGCTCTTGCCATAGATATTCTTCTGATACCGTGTCACAATAAAATACCAAGCGTTACATTATTCTTTTGACGTCTGAAAATAAAACATGAAGGAAATTTTACAGCTCATTCAGTCATGAGCTGTAAATGCACAACAAATAATCAGGATACTGATTACTGGATACTGAAAAGGTGGATAGTTTTTGTCCTTGGTGTGAATGGGCCTTTAGTCTCCATAATTTGTCCAGAAGTTCTCACCTGTTCCATATAACTGTGCCAGAGATCTTTTGCATCTCGCCGAGCGCAGCCAGCAAAAGAGATGATTTCCCACAACCCACCTGGCCCACTATCATAGTTAACTGGCCTGCAGAGAGAATGAATCAAAAATTAAGATAAATGGATATCATGGAGCAACAGAACAAATCTGTGTGTCAAAGTAATAGTTCACCCAAACTGAAAATTGTGTGATGAAGAGGATAGTTTTTCACAAAATAATGGTTTAAATTTAATTATTTTCCACACACAAATTTATCACTTGGCTTTAGAAAACTTAAAATATACTGAATAAGTCATATGGACTACTTTTATGATACTTCATGTCCTTTAGAGCTTTACAGCATAAGCAACTATGAAATATTTACTTGTAAAAGAGCAGCCTGCACATTCTTCAAAATGTCTTCTATTGTGTTCCACAAAAATAAATAAATAAATAAAAATAAGGAAGTCATACAGGTTTGGAATTTTCGAATTTTCATTTATGGTTGAAGTTCAAGCCAGATTTAAAGCCACATGAGTGCCATGGCTCAACATCGCCAGCACCTGTGGGTTTATTTTTGACAGGACTTACCAAAAGGAATCTTAATATCCACATTGGACAACGTTGGGGTTCCATCAATCCAGCTGAAATATCCACTTGTTATCTAGAATGGACAAAATGGAGACTGACAGTTATTCTTATTCTCAATGGGCTCTTCACATAGATGAAATTCCTGTTTACTGCCTGAGTACAGAAATAACCTGTCTCACCTTGATGCAGATATCTTCCTCCACATCCAGCGGTTCGTCCTCTTGCTCGCTCTGAAGGGCAAAGCTGTTCCAGTCCTCTCTGACTGGGTGCTTACGGTTCACCACCTTCAGAGGCTTTATCAGAGGTGAGAAAAACAACATATCTGTGTCAGTATGAACATCCTCTTTAATGATAACCTCTCCATGCCTACCAGGATTGTGATATTACAAACATAAATAATGTAAAGTCATAGTCATATGGCTTCAATGTCTATTTATAACAAGAACAAATATTTAAATTTTAAAATAATGCATTTCTATTCACCTATTTATGGAAGCCCTGAATCGCATGGTGGGGAAAAAAAGAAAGAAAACTTATCTTTTTTTTTCGACATAACTCATTATTTCAACATAATAACTTGCTATTTTGAGATATCAAGTCGTTATTTTGAGATATTAAGTCATTTCGACATATCTCGTTATTTCAAGTAATCAAAAATCGTAAATATCACGTTTGTCTATTAAGAAAAAGAAATAATGAGATATGTCGAAATAACAAGTTATTATGTTGAAACGAGCTATGTCGAAACAAGATATGTTGAAATAATATCTCGAAATAATGAATTATAATGTTGAAATATCTTGTTATTTCGACATAACTCACTTTTTCAAGATATTAAGTCGTTATTTCGACATATCTCGTTATTTCAACATATCTTGTTTTTTCAAAATATTAAGTCTTTATTTTGAGATATTAAGTCATTTCGACATATCTTATTTCTTTAAGTAGTCAAAAAATAAAATGAAAACAAAATAATGAGATTTGTCAAAATAACGACTTAACATCTAGAAATAACGAATTATTATGTTGAAACAATGAGTTATGTCGAAATGACTTAATATCTTGAAATAACAAATTATTTTGTTGAAACAATGAGTTATGTCGAAATAACGAGATATTATGTCGAAACAACGACTTAATATCTCGAAATAACGAATTATTATGTCAAAATAACAAGATAAGTGTATCCAAGATTTTTTTTAGAAAAATCTATGTATGTATCTGTCTGTCTTTCTATCCATCCATCTATCTTTCTATCTATCTTATTCGCATTAAGAATTAAACAAATTTGACAGTCACATTTTAATTTACTCATTGAATAAATAAAAACATATTTATTTATTTATTGTTGAATAGTTTTTTATTTAATAATAAATAATTTAATTGGTTATTTATTTAATAATAATTTATTTATATTATTCACATCACGAATGCAATACATTTCAGACAAATGGTCACATTTTCAATAAACAGACAACCAACCAACTAACTTGCTAACTAACTAACAAATAAAATATTTATCTATTTATTAAACAAGCTTTTGGGTCATGGTGTGACAATCTGTTGACGTGTTTAAGCTTTTATAGTGAACTGACTTGACTTACCAGGGCTTGATACTTGTTGTGATTGGTTGAATTGAGTAGGATAGTTGCTCTGGGCTCATGTTCATCTCCAATCTCATCACAGGAGAAAAACTCGCTGAGCTTCTGAACACTGGCCAAAAGAAAACAAAACAGTATGTCTTGTGATATTCAGTCACATTAACGACTTTTGTTTATTCTTATTTGACAATTATTTGTTCACATGTCAAGAAATGAGTGACATTCTGAGATGACTGACACCACTCCTAGAAAATTAAATAGGACTAAAGTATATACTTCTGTTTAATCAATATTTACTTGAAAAGGCAATTAATTCTTTGGGAGAAAATTTGAACCACTCTGAAATATTACCATGGTCCAACATGACGGAAATAAATCCTGAGAGAAACAAGACTTGAAGATTTCAGACAGATGCATTTTATATCCGAATCTAGAAAATATTGTTGCAAGGAGATAATGTTGTAAAGAAACTGGAAACAGCTGATGCTATCGTGAAAAATGTTGATCACTAGCGGGCAGTCATTTTCCCTCTGGTGCCAAGTATATATTGAGACCGGTGGCACATATGGTCTGTTTTTCCAGACAGCACTGATTTATGACCTGTTTGTAGACTATAAATACAGCCTTCACTCTCTAAAATGTGTTCCACATCGTTGAGTTGATGTGATTGAACCCGAGGCAGACACACATTTCCTTCATCAGAGGAGAGTCTATCGGCGATGAAGTGATTTATCATACATCGACACAAGAAACACACAGGACGATTCGTTATATACCTGGGTGGTTAATTAAAACCTGTAAATCCTGAACCCATGTTGTTGGCTGTATATCACTGTAATACACAATTGCTATTGCTCAGAAATTAAGCAGTAAATTGTATTATGTAATTTGTGCAGCAGAAGAAGCCTGTTATGATTTTAATGTTAAACTCAATAAAGCCAACTTGATACTCAAATTTCCATGGTCTCTAAATGATCAAAACTGCTGTAAAACCTGTTGTACGCAATTTAAGTAAAAGGCCTTATTCTAAAAATGTCTCCCTTCAGGTTGTTTTTTTTTTTTTGTGTGTTGTTGTCAAGTTTAGCCCTTGACACCCTCCTGATGGGAATTTTTTAAAATCGTTACTCCATGAGGAATATCTTGTGATTGACACAATGGATTATGTTGATTTTGGACTCATTCCAATCGGGAGCATCCACTGTAAGTAATGATGAAGCAATTTTCTATGATCTATGCATGTTTAATAATGTTATAAGTGATAAACGTCATGGGAAAGCTACATTTGATTTTAGTTACATTAAAATTAAAGTAGAACAAAAAGTGTGACCTTGAAGTAATCCAAAAGTAATCAGATTACATTACTTTCATATTGCAGTACTTGGATTACATTACTGAATACTTTTTTATGAAGTAATTTGTAACTGTAACAGAATAAATTTTTAAAGTAACCCTTCCAAGCCTGCAAATGACACATGATTATCTGAGCTGTATGATGTTTTTGACACATTGCAGTATAGTTCAAAAAAGTATTTCATAAATTATGAAAATTATTTTTGATTTATTAAGCAAATAACTCAGCACAACTTTTAATCAAATTGACTGCATTAATTTTAAAATTCAGACTCTAAGATTTCAAATTATATATATATATATAAACTGTAAAAACCTCAAGGCAGGTTTTGAAAAGATTCTTTAACCCTTTAACCCTGCATGAAAGCCACCTAGCTAGAAAAACAAAATAATAATCATATTTAAAAAAATAAATAAATAAATAAATAATATAATATAATAATCAAATAAAAAAAAGTATATATATATATATATATATATATATATATATATATATATATATATATATATATATATATATATATATATATATATATATATATATATATATTACTTTTTTTTTTAAATTTGATTATTATTTTGTTTTTCTAGCTAGGTGGCTTTCATGCAGGGTTAAAGGGTTAAAGAATCTTTTCAAAACCTACCTTGAGGTTTTTACAGTTTTTTTCAACTGCTTGCACACAAAATCCTTACTTGTCACACAATTTATGAAACCTGACACTGAAACACCAGAACCACACACCAAATCTGCAAAACCATACACTAATTCTCTGCCTTTGACTCAGTTTTCACTTTAATAAAACACTTTTTGCAAAACACAAACAAAAATCTAACAGGAAGTATCTTGATTTCCTTTTTCAAACACAACCATTGTTTCTATCCAACTACACATGGCTGATGTATTTCTTTTTACTTTCGTACTGTGTACTGTTTTCACAACCACAAATGCTTACAGTAAAAAAATAAATAGTTTGGTTTTTAATCTTGCTTTCGTGTCTACCATGAATTTTTCAACATCTCTCGGCCAATTACTTTCTATGTTATACAGAAATGTGTATAGGAGCTCATGAAAGAAGAGCTTTAGGTTTTGAAAAACTGTGTGTAAATGATATATGCAATAGAATATTATGGCAAAGGTGTTTGCAACATAAGACAAAATGTTTGCTTTTGAGATGTGTTTGTGATATTTTGCATACAGTGCTTCATTTTGCAAGAGATGTGAGGCATTTAGCATTTTGTGTGTGCAATTCTTGGATTTGTGTGTAAAGTTTTGAAAAAAAGAGGCAAAGTTTTGAAAATGTGTGTAAGCAGTTGAAAAAAAACTGTAATTGAATTTTCATGTAATTTTTTTAAATAAATTTTTTAATTTTATGTATCTCATCCTGCATCAATAGCATGCAACTGACCTGACCAGGGCTTTGACGGTAGAGCGCACAACACTAGATAGCAGGAAGAGAGGAGTGACCAGGATATGGAAGAGTGAGAGGGAGGCGAAGGCAACAGCGGGGGACAGGTCCGCATCATCTGACAGATGCACATGGGCCACGAATGTCTGAAACAAATACATGATCTTTTCATCTGCCGTGTTTATAGTTTCAATAGGAACATATATCAAACTAAATGTTGTATACTTACAACGAGAACCGCTGCAATGGGAATGGCCGTGTTCATAAATACTGTGAAGACAAACAAAAAACAGTGTTGTTAGTAAAAAGATGCATATAGGTAAAAAAATGTCAGTGAACACACTTATCTGGCTATCTTCGCCTTCATCTATCCATGTGTCCATATGCTGTCACTTGATATAATAGTACCTAGTAATTTCCCAGTAGAATATATATTGTTTCATATATGTCTAGTATGTAGTAAAGACATATTGAGATGTTGTACTGCTCCTGCACCATTTCTCCAGTGCCCAGGTGAGCATGCGATTTCATTAAAGAACATAAGAACATTGACAATGATCTACCAGTGTTGTAAGCTGAGACACATGGCTTGCCAGATCCCTGTAAGCATGATATATTTCTCTATAATCTTAGATCCAAAGCTCAGAGGACTTTCTACATGCTTTCTAATACTTGTACAACTCATGCAGCTGCTCTTACAGCTCTAAGAGCAGAGAATTAAATGTCATTGTAGAGAATTTAAATTCTATGCTACATAAACTTTGGAAAAAAAATCTATGATTGATTCAATATCTGTTTTTTCAAAAAGATTGTATGTACTGTATAATACTGAACACATTAAGACATGTTGATAAGGTTGTGCTGTTTCATGAATAAGTCGAGTAACTTATTGCTTTTATAAAACGGTTACCACACAATACAAATATTAAAGCCAAAAATATGTATCAATGCAACTTTCATGAAGTAAGTTTCACTAAATCTTCCCTCCGCCGGAAAAAAAATAGCCCCTGACCATGAACAGCAACAGAAATTACATTATTACGCCATTAGATGGCAGTGAAGACTGTCTTTATGAGTGTGTTAGTCAGTATTTTACTTTGAAAAGACTGAATTGTTGTGAACACGGAACAAGACGCAACTGACAAATGCTTTGACTAGTGCTGTCAGTCACGGGAAAAACCCCTTAACTGTTAAAAGGACAAGATAATAAATCAGACATTTAAAGGTGCCCTAGATTCAAAAATTGAATTTACCTCGGCATAGTTAAATAACAAGAGTTCAGTACATGGAAATGACATACAGTGAGTCTCAAACTCCATTGTTTCCTCCTTCTTATATAAATCTCATTTGTTTAAAAGACCTCCGAAGAACAGGCAAATCTCAACATAACACCGACTGTTACGTAACAGTCGGGGTGTACGCCCCCAATATATGCATATGCCAGCCCATGATCGAGGCCTTACACAAGGGCAGCCAGTATTAACGTCATGATCTGTGCAGAGCTGAATCAACAGACTAGGTAAGCAAGCAAGAACAATAGCAAAAAATGGCAGATGGAGCGATAATAACTGACATGATCCATGATTACATGATATTTTTAGTGATATTTGTAAATTGTCTTTCTAAATGTTTCGTTAGCATGTTGCTAATGTACTGTTAAATGCGGTTAAAGTTACCATTGTTTCTTACTGTATTCACGGAGACAAGACTGTCGTTATTTTCATTTTTAAACACTTGCAGTCTGTATAATTCATAAACACAAATTCATTCTTTATAAATCTCTCCAACAGTGTAGCTTTAGCCGTTAGCCACGGAGCACAGCCTCAAACTCATTCAGAATCAATGTAAACATCAAAATAAACACTGTACATATGCGATTAGACATGCTGCAAGACGAACACTTTGTAAAGATCCATTTTGAGGGTTATATTAGCTGTGTGAACTTTTTTTATGTTGTTTAAGGCAAGCGCAAGCTCTTGGGGCGTGGAGCATCAGATTTAAAGGGCCACACACCCTGAATCGGCTCATTTCTAATTATGCCCCAAAATAGGCAGTTAAAAAAATGAGTTAAAAATCTATGGGGTATTTTGAGCTGAAACTTCACAGACACATTCAGGGGACACCTTAGACTTATATTACATCTTTTAAAAAAAAGTTCTAGGGCACCTTTAAACAGATTTTTTATTATGAACATAGGACTGACATGAAGGTAAATGCTAAATCTGAATGCAGGTAATAAACTCACTCACTCAATCTCTTTCTCACAATACTCTTCTACATAATACAGTAAGCTTCAATGAACAATATCAATTGAGAACAAACAGTTTATGTTGCTAAGAGTGGTTGCTAAGTGTGTTGTGTAGTGATACACAGAACCGTTGGGTGAAGCGGTCATAGCTGTGTTTTATCAAGAATAAAACACAGCTACTGACCAATCAGAATCAAGGACAGGAACTAACCGTTTTATAAAGTGAAAATAAAAAATAAGCATATTAAAAGCAAATAAATTAAAAGTAAACAAAAAATAAATTAAATGATATATCTATAAATGATAAATGACTGAAAAAGTGAATAAGTAAATAAATAAAAATAAAAATGTAGAAACAAGTTGTAATAATTTAATGACAAATATTTCTAGCAAATGTAAAATACAAATAATAATAATAAATAAACAGTAAAACAATTAAACAATAAAAAGTAATCTTATAAATATAAAAAGTAAATAAATAAAGTAAAAAAAAGAATAAATAAAATAATTTGGATGGATGGATGGATGGATGGATGGATGGATGGATGGATGGATGGATGGATGGATGGATGGATGGATGGATGGATGGATGGATGGATGGATGGATGGATGGATGGATTTTTCAGTCAGTCAATCTATGCATCTTCTGGTCCAGCAGGAGGGAAAAAAATCTTTATTTCTGGGCCCTGAATACAGAATCATGCCCAACTTCTATCTTCTAACCTACATAATGAAAAGTGCAATTCCATTAAAGCACTTGCTCTTCTTAACAGCTTGAGTTGGAAGTGCCACAGTTGAGTGAATCCTGCATTTGGCTGCAAACAAAAACTGCACAAGAAGCTGCTGATTGTTGAGGGATGCTGTATCTGCAGAATGTGTTTGCCAGCTTGCTGCTGACATTATCAAATCAATCTTGTTAATTAATGAACAAAATTGGTCAAAAGTAAATTAGCAAATACCAGAATCTGTTTAGGTAATTGCTATTAAGTAATTACTGATAAGTAATTGCCATTGGCAGCAGACCCATTCATTACTTAGAGAAACTGAAATGACTGAGAGGTTTAAGTATGTTTCCTGCTATCGTTCTCACAAATTTACACCTTAACGCTCCATTAAATGAGGGCAAACGAAACTTGACTGCATTCATAACTCATGAATGTCTGTTCAGGTCTTTATTAGTACCCTATGGACTAGCTTAAGTCCCTATAATCCCTCATTGCTGATATAAATCTCAAAGGTATTTCATTTCATAATGCACGGTCACGTGTTGACACATTCCTGCACCGGCCCACTTTGATTCAGCCTACTATTGTTTGAGATGCTTCAGATTCAGTTCTATATATATATATATATATATATACAACAGTCCAGCATAACATTATGACCGCCTTCCTAATATTGTGTTGGTCCCCCTTTTGCTGCCAAAACAGCCCTGACCCGTCGAGGCATGGAGTCCACTAGACCCCCGAAGTTGTGCTGTGGTATCTGACACCAAGATGTAAGTAACAGATCCTTCAAGTCCTGTAAGTTGTGATGTGGGGCCTTCAAGGATCGGATTTGTTTGTTCAGCACATCCCACAGATGCTTGATTGGATTGGGATCTGGGGAATTTGGAGGCCAAGTCAACACCTCAAACTCGTTGTGCTCCACAAACCATTCCTGAACCATTTTTGCTTTTTTTTGCACATTATCCTGCTTAAAGATACCGTTTCCATGAAAGGGTGTACATGGTCTGCAACAATGCAAAGTTTATGGAAGCTACATTTACCATGGTAAAAACACAATCCTAACATGAACTTTTAATAAAACATATGGATACTGATCCTGATCAAAATGAACATGCAAATCCTTACCAGTTAACACACAATGTACCACTTATGTAATTTATTGGTATACTTTTCAATAATTTCATGACTTACTAATTGACAACGTAACTATGACGTTGCATGCTTTTTATATATAATGAAGTGATATACCACAATTGAAAAATTCCAAGGTGAGAGACTTTGTTGTTTTACTTAAACTGCGTTTAACATCTTTCACGAATCAACATCTTTCACGAATGCCCTTCAAAAATCAGAAGAACATTTAGAATTACGTTTTTTGATGTTATTGTTATTTCTTTGACTACACACTCCACAAATCAAAATGGTCTTGTGACCCACCATTTGAGAAACACTTCTTTAAATTCTAGGAAGAGTTACTGAATTCATTGAATGTTTCATGGGAGTATAGGTGGTTGCTTCAGGCTATTAATAACCTTGGTGCTCACAGTAGGTATGTATTGGTTTCTATGGAATTGTTCAAAATCAATTTTTCTATGGAGAAAATGAATAGGATTTTTGCTCTCTAGAGACTGAACCATCCCTGACATTTAACCAGAGACTGTGGTAGCTATCATCATCTCTCACTTCTGAACCAAACTAGTAAGTACCAGTATGTAGAGAAGGAATGGCCTGCCCTGCTGACATGGTCCATTACTCTGCTGTGAGGGATGAGCAGTCCATATGGCATTTATGTGCTGGGAAGAACTGATGACACCCAGAAATGCCATTAGAACTAAATTTCATTTGTGTCTACAATGGGTTGACAAGTTCAATCCACAACTATTTTCAGAAAAAAAAGGGCCATGGGAAAAAATTGTTTCCTTTGAGTTCTGCTACACCAAGCTATCAGCTATTTTACTGCTATCGCTCTGGTTCACTCGACTGCTGTGGGTTTTTGGTGTCCTCTTTTGGCTTCCAGGTTAATATGTTTTGCTATATAGAATATTTGCTGAACTGAAATCTTTAATCTTGTAAAAGAGCAATCCAAATTGAGTGATTCTCTGCAGAAAACCCAGTAGGGAAGAATATTGATTCATACTGAATGTTACATGAAACTGATGTCTCTTGGCACCACTGCATGCAGGATGTTCTCCTGCTGAGCAACACAGTCCTTCTCCAATATTGCCAGTGTCACAGAAATGCAGTGAAAAGAGAACAAACAGGCCTTGTGGTTGAAAGAATGTGTAACCTTGACTTAAATACGAATGCCTTCAGAAAGCAGCACTGTTAAAGAGATTCTACTTATGAAGTCAGCAGCTCTTTCATTCATTAAGATATATAGCAGTCGTTTTGTTTCAAAAGTTAGTGGATGGTTTGCTTTCAATTTCAAGTAAAAAACAAAACAAAAAAAAAACATGCATTGATATTGATGTATTTTTAAGAGTTCAAGAGTTTTCCCTCTTAAACTGTTTTTGAGAAGAAACCGATAATAAAATGAATGAACGTTTTGACTTCCAGCAAGCTATGAGATGAAAATGTTGATCTCAGAGCTGCCCTCTGAGTTATTGAAAAACATTTGGAATATTTATCTATCTATGATTTATTGAATGGGCTTTTTAACATTAAAAATACTTATTTAAAAAAAAAAAAAAAAAAAAAAAAAATCAATCTGCCAAAAAATGCAAATAAAGATATTATATTTTTATATATATATATATATATATATATATATATATATATATATATATATATATATATATATATATATACAGAGAGAGAGAGAGATACACACATTTTATATAGTTTGTATTTTTTTACAACTAAACCATTTTTAATAATCTAAAAAATTATATATATTTTCTATCTATCTATAGATTAAAAATGATTTTATATTTATAGAATTATAAAAATACAAACTACATAAAATTCATATATAGAAAACATTTTTGATAAAAGCTCAACTTATAACACATATTAGAATAATTTTTAATTAGAATCACAAATATATATACACACATATATATACACACATACACATATATATATATATATATATATATATATATATATGTGTATGTGTATGTGTATATATATATATATATATATATATATATGTGTGTATGTGTATGTGTGTATATATATATGTGTGTATATATATTTGTGATTCTAATTAAAAATGATTCTAATTCAAAATGATTATATATATATATATATATATATATATATATATATATATATATATATATATATATATATATATATATATATATATATGTGTGTGTGTGTGTGTGTGTGTGTGTGTGTGTGTACACACATTTGTTTATTTAATATATTATATATATATAATTTTTGATGTTTACAATTTACACTAAAATAGGTGTTATTATTGCTTTAATAATAAGAACCCTGTGATATCTCCATAATAATAATAATAATAATAATAATAATAATATCACCCAACCCCTTCCACAACCCTATACAATGTCTCTAACCCTATGTAATAAACATCTTTGCTCTGTCCTATTCTTCTGTGAGATAACTGTGAAAGCAGAGGTGTCTTACTGGATATGGAGGTGTACAGGGCAAAGGTCTGCAGGCTGGTGAGCTCCTTGCCCCGGGTCTCCTCCACGCTTGAGCAGAAGATGTGTTCCCAGGCATACAGCTTCAAGAGTTTGATTCCCCGCAGCAATTCATTGGTCTTCTTCAGCCTCTCGCTGGAATACTCCTGAGCGCCGTCACATAAATTATACATTAGTTACAATGCTAGGGAAACATAAAATCTCTTAGGGCTCATCCAATATTTGACAGGCTTATCATTTGGACAAGCTCTGGCTTTACTGCGCAAATATCATCTGTATTTGCACTGTCACTTGACCGAAGGTTATTAAGACATTAAACAAAGTAAAGTAGCTCACCAATGTGCTTTTCTGTGCATCTGATAACTTGGTGGCCACAAAGTACTGCACAGGAGCCAGAAGGGTGATGACCGTGGCCCCTATCAAGGCACTTATTCCCAGGAGGTAGTAAAGGAGGATGATTCCCACTATGATCTGAAACCAAGAGGAAGATGTCCTTTTGATATCCTTTTCATATTTAGTAGCACTTTTCTCACAGTAAGTGATAAAGATCTGCCTGGTATATATTTTTTCATCAGTAGTCAGGGGTTTTCTATGGAAGCTTGTTTCCGACACTAAATAAAAAAATAAATAAAAGGTAATTGTGACTTTTTATTTCACAATTCTGGCTTTTTTCCCCTCACTATTCCGAGTTTGCATCTCACAGTTCTGACTTTTTTTCTCAAATATCATTAATGAATATCAAGGTAGCTTTTATAGAGAATCCTTTCACTAAATAAAATGCAGATTTATTCTTTATTTACTTCTGTTAAAAACTAGGACTGTCAACAGAACAAAATAATGGCAATTAATAACATAATTGAACCTGTAATTTTATCAAATTTTTTAAATGTGTTTAATTATTGAGTTAAACATAATTACATTTAAAAATTTTAATTATAAACATTTGAGCAGAGTAACATTTTAACTTTGACAGCCCCCTGGACCCTATCTGCTTTTGTGTTTTGAAAATAAAGAAAAACGAGGAAAGGTATTATAAATTACATAACAGTCTTACTATGGAGAAGCTGAGCATATGGTTTGTGGTAGATATATGCAGCAATCAAAGACATGTTGTTCACTAAAAATAAAGAAGGAGCCTTAGGGAACTAATCAAGTTGTGCACAAAGGCAGCCGGAGTAAACCCAAGAGCGGAGTACGTGTCATGCTCAACGTAGGGACTGACTTCCTAGTCTTACTTAAGACTTCCTGTTTGTCAGACTTAGTCAAATGTGTGTGAGTGGGTGTGAGAGATTTTATATATTATATGCTGTCCAAATTAAAGCGTAAATTTAATTTGTGTAGTTCATCTTAAATTTTATAAAGTTGACTGGTGACAAACATGAAGCAGGGCAAAAAGTCTATAGAATGCAGTTAGAATGACCCTAAAATTCAAGATATCAGGGCAAAAAATGCCCCTGTATGAGTTTTTGTTTCATATTTATATCATGATATATTTAAGCAATATAACACACAGCAGTGTTTAATTTCTGAATTAATCTGCGTTTTGAGCGAATCAGTCAGGTGAATCAATGATTCAATGACCCACTCATAAAGAGAGTCATTTATTTCATTCCTGAATATTCCTGAATAAATCAGCCGTTTTAATGAATTGAATGAATGAATGACTCAATGACTTACTCATTTAGACATTTACCACCACCTACTGGCAGTTTTAGTTTATTTAGCGTTTACATGATACCGTTTTCAACTAAAAACGTATATATTTTGGCCGTTCATTTACACGACTAGTGTTTTGGGGGATTGAAAATGCAAACTTTTGAAAACATGTTTCAAAGTGCAAGGTTTTGAAAATGATACCGTAATCACCTCCGTGTAAACAACAAAAACGCAGATTTGTGAAAACGGTGACAGCATGCACATGCATATTACGTGTTTAGTCTATAGGCATGTGCAACTACTGACAAGGCAGCAGAATACAGCGTTTTTAGTCATTTTTGCGGATTTGTACGAAGAAAAAACGTTCCAGTTTTTAGTACACTGTTGTCGTTTCATAAAAAAAAATATATATATATATATATATATATATATATATATATATATATATATATATATATATATATATATATATTAAAAAATTAATATTTCCATATTAATAAAAAACTCATTAAATGTACAGTTCACCCAAAAATAAAATTCTGTCATCATTTACTTACCTTCATGGCCGTTGAAGCCTAAAAGTTTGTGTAATGAATTATATAGTATGAAATGAAAATATTATTATTTTTTTTTTTTTATATAAAACTACTTTTTGTATTGTCTATTTGATGTTTTTCTCATTAAACACAATAATGACTTAACATTTTATTTTGGGGTATTTGATGTGTAATTACATTGCGATTAATTATAGCCATTAAAAGTGGTTCCACCCACCGTTTTGGCACACAATCTGTTTCACAACAAAAGTTCTCTAGGACTCTCATTATTACAAGAGTAATCTGATGACTTAATTATTGACCTTGTTGAATTTTTGCCCTGCCACAAATGAGTGTATTTTTATTTAAATAAGGACACTTAAATCCTCATCATTCAAAAGCCCCACTGACAAAAAAAGCAAAACAAAACAGATTTCGACAAGTGGCACTACATTGTACAAGATGAGGGTTTCGAGGACAAAAATACTGTCATTCATAGACTAAAAATAGATCTTGCAGAGGCATCTGACATTTCACACCGTCTAACCTCAGGAAAAACATTCAATAGCGGGAGAAGTGAGGGGAATACTGAGTGGGTTTGCAACATTTCTTCAGCCCAAAATCCATCTGTGTAACCAACTTATGTCATGCCATTCAAAGGTACACTGTAAAATTTTTCCAGGATTTCACAAGATATAACTGTAATATTTCACAGTTAATTACATGATTACCACTTCACAGGCTTTAACTGTGATAATTCACAATATAATACCGTATTTAGACTTTTACTGTGAAAATAATGCAGGCGCGGGGCTTTTACAAGAAACTACTGTGAATGCCGTCTTTTTTGACTTTTTTGAGTGGCAACTGCGGCAGCGTCATCAGAGCGTCATCAGAGCTCTCTGATCTACGTGGTCCCATTCGGTGGATTCAGACAGCGGTAAGTGTTTAAATGTCAAACTTTATCAATTTGATGTTTTTTATATGATAGTGCATGTAATTTAAAAGTATGAACCAAATTAGCGTTAGTTGTAGGTTCTGTTGTCATGTTTTTGTAACTTAGCTGGAGCAGACTCGCGTCGACGTTTAAGCGCGCAAATTTGAATGAAAAGACGTTGGTTGTAGTGTTAATTATACCGTATTAAGTTAACTGAGATGTCTGATTAGATACACCGTCGAACATTTAACTTTAGCTTTACTTAAAGCTTATATTAGTTACTCTAACAGCGTTCTCTCTTTTACCACAGCTTCTACATTGACCGACGATACATAAAGTTATAAGGTAAGATGTGGCCTTAATGTGGGTATTATGACAGTTATTATCAACTAGATAAATTATGGTGTTTGTGGATTTGGGCAAAGGTGGATTAAATTAATCTAAAATTAGTAACTTTATAATTTTCTTCCCTGCTGTGTGTGTGTGAAACGGAGCAACCGTTGTCTTTCTGGTCAACAGAAAAATGAAGTGCGCATGTCCATGTATTTTTTTTTTTTTTTTTTTTTTTATCTTGTCTCTGGAATTTTCCACTGCCAAAATAAATGTTTTGCGCGGCAGTTTTCCCGCTGTTAGACCAATGTGCACTTATCTGTGTTTTGCCAGTACATTAATGTTGGTTATAACTAGACAGTCCAAAGTAATTGCAGTGATTTGTATCTGTAGGATATACGTTTGTAATTATTGTCTTTTAATCGTCATCTGGTAATGGTGTTTGTATATTCAACTTAAATACAAACCGTATAGTTTAGTTTCCAGTAGCCTACAGGGTGGTGATGTAGCTTTCTAGCTACACTACACACTGTTCATTTTAAAGTTAAAAACCCGAGTAGTCCTTAATAGATTCTATATTTTCACATTTATCTTTAACTAATGTGTATATATTGTTCATTACTTTTTATGTGGTTCAGTTATAGCATTGTAAAATGTGATTACATTAAGGTGATGACTGGGAACTGACACCTTTTTCATCACACTTGAATTAAACTAACAGGTTTCTTCTGTCTTTTTGTTTGTAGGTGCTTCTTGGGCATCAACCCAGAGACAGGCACAAAATCTAAGAGGCAGAGAGGTCACATGAACCAGCAAGTTTGCACTCTTATCAGGAAGCTCATTGACTTCGAATGGATGTCAATCTAATGTAAGCTGTGTTCCAATTTAAGAACGGACTAATGAAACACAGTATCTGTGTTAAAGGAACACGCTGACTTTTTGTGACTTTATCTTATTCCCCGTATCCCCCAGAATTCGATAAGTCTATACATACCCTTCTCATCTCCGTGCTTGCCGTAAATCTGTCTGAGGCACCCACCGCTAGCCTAGCTTAGCACAAAGACTGGAGGTAAACGGCTCCAGCTAGCATACTGCTCCCAATAAGTGACAAAATAACGCCAACATTTTCCTATTTACATGTTGTGATTTGTATAGTTACAGTGACTCTAACCATCTTCTAACCGTATACATACTGGGAACTATATTCTCAGAATATACTTGGGGAAGTAGCAGTGCTTCGCCTTCTGAGAATATAGTTCCCAGTATGTATACAGTTAGAAGATGGTTGTCTCATATGACCTTGTTATTTGTACACACTGTGACTATACAAATCACAACATGTAAATAGGAAAATGTTGGCGTTATTTTGTCACTTATTGAGAGCAGTATGCTAGCTGGAGCTGTTTACCTCCAGTCTTTGTGCTAAGCTAGGCTAGCGGTGGGTGCGTCAAGCAGAGGCACTCAAGGAGATGAGAAGGGTATGTATGGACTTATCTAACTCTGGGGGATACGGTGAATAAGCTAAAGTCCCAAAAAGTCGGCGTGTTCCTTTAAGCTAGATGTAGTTATGCAGTAAGAAGTTTACTGAAGCTATTAAAGGGTTAGTTCACCCAAAATTGAAAAATCTGTCATTAATTACATCCCCTCATGATGTTCCAAACACAAGAATTTTGTTCTACACAAATTAAGAAAATTTTAAGCAATCTGAGAGCTTTCTGATCCCACCTATAGACTACTATGTTATAACCATTTTCAAGTCAGAGAAAGGTAGTAAAACCATCGTTAAAATAATAATGACTACAGTGGTTCAACCTCAATGTTATGATGCGACGAGAATACTTTTTGTGCGCAATGCAATCACATGCATGATCGAGAACACATCACGTGAAACGCATCGGATACTGGCACAGAAAGGAAAAAAATTGTTGAATCAAGTCGGTATTCTATTTTGTGTTGTTTTGTTTCTGCGCAGTAAAAGTATTCTCGTCACTTCATAACATTAAGGTTTAACCACTGTATACATATGGACTATTTTAACAATCTTTCCTGGCCTTGAAAGTAAAATAATTGCTGTCCATGGAGGATACAGAAAGCTCTTGGATTTCTTAAAATATCTTAATTTGTGTTCCAAAGATTTTTGGGGTGAACTATCCCTTTAATGTGTTCTATAGTGTCTCCTGATTCAATGTAGAGTTTAGATAGACTGCAAAATAAATGTGTAAAATTAATTGTTTTTACGTTTATTTGAATTTAACATGCCTTGACGTCTAAAAAACGTCAAATTTACAGTACTTTACAATATTTTTAAGTGTAAATTTACATTACTTGCTACTGTGTTGATTTACTATGCAATTTAGCATGCAATTTTTACTTAAAGGGTTAGTTCACCCAAAAATGAAAATTCTGTCAGTAATTACTCACCCTCATGTTGTTCCAACCCCGTAAGACCTTCGTTCATCTTCGGAACACAAATTAAAATATTTTTGATTAAATCTGAGAGCTGTCTCACTCCTCCATAGGCTTCTAAGGGATTGAAACTTGCTGGCCCAGAAAATGTATTAAAGACATCATTAATATAGTCCAAGTGACTACAGTGGCTCAATCTTACGTTTACCAAGCAACGAGAATACTTTTTGTGCGCAAAACCCCCCCAAAAATAATGACTTTATTCCACTATTTTTTCCTTCTCTCTGGGCCTCGGGTGAATTCATGTAGTATAACAGCGTAGCGCTTCTGTGTAATATGTCACATGCATCACACACATGACCAGCGTCGGCCAATAGTGAGCATACGTGTGACGTATAACACAGAAGCGCTACGCTGTTATACTACAAGAAAAAACTCAAGGCCCACAGAGAAGGAAATGAATTGTGGAATAAAGTTTTTTTTTTTTTTTTTTTTTTTTTACGCACAAAGTATTCTCGTCGCTTTATAAACTTAAGATTGAGCTACTGGAGTCACTTGGACTATATTAAAGATATCTTTAATACATTTTTCTGGGCCAGCAAGTTTCAAACCCTTAGAAGCCGATGGAGGAGTGATCCAGCTCTCAGATTTCATAAAAAATATCTTAATTTGTGCTCTGTAATTACTGACAGAATTTTCATTTTTGGGTGAACTAACCTTTTAACCTCAATCATGTTACTTTCAGTCCTGTTACTCAAGTGAAAAATAATAGGACTGGGTAAAAGTAACAGGAGTGATAAGAGTCCTGGTTTGTTGATTTAATATTAATTAAGAGTACTATTCACATAATTTTTTTTAAATAGTTGAAATTACTTAAATTGTAGACATTTTAGGATTAGTGTTACAATGCGAGCACCATACTTACAGGGAGTCAGTCCACCACAGAGTAACTTAAACTTTTTGTCTTTCTTATCTTTTGTATATAGTGGATAGAACCCACACTATGCAGGTGCCAGCTGCGATGGAAGGAGCGAGACACCTGCGACCCTCTCTATTCCCACCTTTTTGTCTTTTCTTACATCTCTCTCCCTCACTCTCTCTTCTCTGTCTCCTCCTTTCTCTTTTGACACACACGTTCCTGTTACCCAGTGTCAATCCCTGTTGCCCAGTGTTTTATTCATGTAATTAAATTGTATTTTACTTCTAAAAAATAAAAGTTATGTCAGTTTTTATCAGTTTTGTTTGGTCCTTCATTTATGCTAAATCACAGTAATAGATAGACATTCACAGTTATGTACAATAATTCTACAGCTGCTTACTGCTAAATTACAGTAATAGATAGACTAATTTCACAGTTAAATACATGAATTCTACAGCTGCTTACTGTTAAATTACAGTAATACATAGACACCAACTGTAATTTCACAGTTAAATACATTAATTCTACAGCAGCTTACCGCTAAATCACAGTAATGCGATGTCATAATTACTGTGAAGTCACAGTATACAGCTGTCATTTCACAATAATTTACTGTAAAAATGTTACAGTAACTTACTGTGAAAGTCATGCAATTATTAACCTGCAATTTATTGTAAATTTACAGTCAAATAATTAACAGTGTAAGAGTGAGCTTGTTGAGGGGGGAAAAGGTGAAAATGAGTGAAAATAAATTATGGGAAATGATGGCGGCCATGTTTTTTGAGATACGCCAATGTCCTCATAGACAATCATGGCACCTCGGACAAAAACGCTGCATGCCAAGTCGATCGGACTAACAATGAAGTAGTTACAGCAGTTTTCATGTTTTTTTACTGTTATAGCGCCACCAAGTGGCTAGTTGTTGCATCCTTTTTCACACAGCCACAGAATGAGCTCTTACATAGGTGTTCTGAGTTTGGGGAAAATATCTTATTCCGTTCACGAGATATGGCCATTTTAGTAAAAGTGGTTCCACCCACTTCGAACATTTTGGAGGCCCATAGGGACCGTGAATGGAAATTTCAATTTTATTTTGATGATTACTGACAATCAGACTAAAGAGAATCTCGCTGCTCTGGTTTGGTTCCAATTGGGAAAAAAACTACGACTAGTTTTTAATTATGTGTTTTGTCCGTCTTGAACCAAGGATTCAAACGATATAATACACTTGAGCCTACGCCTAACGGTTTAAGCCGGGTAGCTAAAACATTCTTTTCTTTTGAAACTTTTTATTTATATTTTTTTCTCACAACAAAACAAAAAGAACATTATCTGAGACAAGAGATCCAAACACAAAAGTTATACAGAATAAGGAAAAATAAAAAATAAAAAATAAAAAAATAAAATAAAATAAAATAAAAATAAAAATGTTATTTTAATTTATACATTCAAATACTCTTTATATGCGATCTCTGATTAAAAAGGTCAGTTTTCAGTTGTAATGATGCAGTCATTTTTTCCATCATATAAACCCGTTTTACTCTCTGTTTCCATTCAGTTACAGTTGGTGGATTCACAGATTTCCAATTAACAGTGATGTTTTCTTTAGCAATTAGTAGTAATACTCGTAAAATGTTTCTTTGGTCAGCATTGAAAACATCAGCTGGTATAACATCCAGTAAGAAAAATTGTACATTTGGGGAAATTTCTCTTTTTACAATCTTCTCCATCTCTTCTTTCACATTTTCCCAATATGCAAGGATTACTGGACAATCCCCAAAAAATGTGTGTGTGGTCCCCTGTTTTGCCACATTGTCTCCAGCATAAAGCTGCAGAGGGATTCTTTACAAAATTCAAAATAACCAGAGGGATATGAAAATAACATACTTTGATTTTCCAGTCGAATTCCTTCCACAGTTGACTGTTAATTCCCTTATGGCATCTATAACAGAGTTTGTCCCATAACTCATCCTCTATTATTATGTTAGCCTCTAGTTCCCACTTTTCCTTAATATTATAAGTATTTCCAACCATGTTTGTTAACAGTCTTTTATAAAGATGGGAAACATGTCTGCCGACCGGGAGACGTTTTTCTATAGTTGTGATAAAATATTGTTCTATGCCATTTGGGGATTTGCCAAGTCTTTCTTTTTCCTTATGGTTTGTAATGTAGTGCCTGATTTGCAAATATCTATAAAAATCGCTTGATAAAAGGTCAAATTGTTCCTGAAGTTGTGCAAATGACTTTAAATGCGTTTCTTCGAAGAGCTGGTTAAAAATCAGAAGGCCTTTAACTGCCCATCTCTTAAAACCATGATCACTTACTGAAGGTGGGAAATCTACATTGTCCACTATGGGCATAGCTTGAGAAATTGTTCCAGCATCCTTTAACGTTTTCTTCACTTCTGTCCAAACCTTTATGGTATGTTTTATCCAATCATTTTCAATCTTCATTTTTTTGACATTTTTTTGACATGTTTTACATCTGAAAAAGGTAGGGCTTAACTTCCCATTGCTCTACTTGAATCCATTTTGTTTCTTCCTCTCCATTGATCCAAGTCCCAATTTCTGCTAGTTGAGCTGCCCAATAATAGTATTTTATATTTGGCAAAGCCAAACCTCCTTTATTTTTGGCCAAATAAAGTATTTTGAATTTAATTCTGGGTTTTTTGTGTTGCCATATAAATTGAGAAATCAATTTATTTAACATATTAAACACGGAAACTGGAACTCTTATGGGTAACGATTGGAATAAAAATAGAAGACGTGGAAGCATATTCATCCTTATAACCTCGACTCTGCCAAACAGAGATAAAGGAAGAATTTCCCAACAAACTGGCTCTGACTTGACGCGTTTGAGCGCGATCAGTCATAAGTATCAATTTACGTTCATAATCGGCCTTACAATCGTGTGTTTGCGCGGCTTTAGGAGTTATGAACAATTTCATACTACGCTGTAGCGCCCCCGTCAGGCCAATTGGGGTGAGTCTTGGTGACTTGTAGGCAGTGTGAGTACTACCAGCCCTCAAAGCTTCTCTAAGACTTACGGTTGTACTGATCCTTGGACATTTCAACAATTAC